>NC_048221.1:31939842-32280759 GCF_002007445.2 Ailuropoda melanoleuca | reverse complement strand
GGATGGGCAAAAATGGGTAAAGGAGAGAGGGAAATACAGACTTCAAGTTATGGAATGA
Organism: Ailuropoda melanoleuca; assembly: GCF_002007445.2. Lineage (NCBI taxonomy): Eukaryota > Metazoa > Chordata > Mammalia > Carnivora > Ursidae > Ailuropoda > Ailuropoda melanoleuca. The sequence continues at coordinate 32,280,701 of NC_048221.1, read as the reverse complement.
GTAAGTCATGGGAATAAAGGCACAGCATAGGGAAGATGGTCAGTGATATTGTAATAGTGTTTATGGTGACAGATGGTAGGACACTTGTGGTGAGCATGGCAGATATCTAGAGAAGTTGAATCATTGTGCTGTACACCTGAAACTGATGTAATATTGTGTGTCGTTGGAGTATAGTTGTATACTCCAAAAAAAAAAAAGTCCATGTGATTAGATTGGCCCCTCAAAATAATCCAGAATAATCTCTCCATCTCAAAGTCCTTCACTTCACCACATCTGTAAAATTCCTTTTGCCATCTAAGGTGACATATGCACCATTGTGGGGAGTAGGACATGGACGTCTTGGGGGAGGCCATTATTCTGCTTACCACATTCACTGATTAATTTCTGTCTTGCTCGAACTAGTGTGACTTGACTTCCAGTTATTGCAACCAAAAGTTATCGGTAAAATGTTTGTGACCTAGTATGCAAAACCTCTTTCTAAATCATGCTATGGCTAATAGGATCCTTTTTTTCATTTTTCATTTTAATTTTTTTTTAATTAAACTCCATCCCCTAACACAAAGCCTGATGCATAGTGGGCCCTCCACGTGGACTCAAGGCATGTAGATTTATCCTTTCCATCTGTCTTGGGTCCCATGAAGAAGAGTTATTAGAAACTCTACCACATGAATTGTTAAGCAGGGCTCTGGGAAGGAGAATGCAGAGAAAAGAAGTAAACATTCCCTGCAAAGAGAAGCAATTAAGTGATTTTAAAGAGCTGGGGATTTCAGAGTCAGGTAGCAAGGAAGGAATTGCAGCTCCCCACTGTTCCTACCACTCTGTGAAATAAGATAGTCTGTCTTTGTGTTGGCCTAATTGTTGTACTCTCCCTTCTCTTTGTTTTTTGTACCTTGCACATTAAGGTAAGTGACTGATAAATCAATCCTGGGTAGAGAAGAATTTATTGTTTTTTTTTCCCTCTCAGAGCATTTTCTCAAGATACAATATATTACGTTCTTAGCCTTGTGTATTCTGGAATCTGTGGGTTTTCTAACTAGGAGATTACACAAATCTCTTTGGGATTACAGTTCACTGACCCGTAGCATATCTGGCGGTCCCTATGATGCCTTTGGTGTCCTAAGAGACCTTCCCAGTTTTGCAGTCTGGTCCTGCATCTGATGGAGTGCGTCACTCCTGGGAAGACGGTACCTGATACGTCAGCCCCAAAGATGAGGACCAGAGCATGCTTTTCGTTGAAAACAATCCAAAGGAGTGCGAATGGTTTAGTTTAGAAAATGCTCTCTTGGAATCCATTTTTTATTTTGTTTTGTTTTCAGAGGCCTCAGAGAACAGAGAGACCTCAGTCTCACACACCTTTAATTGTAACACAGAACTTTCGAACATTCTAACAGACTGCTTCCAGCACCTCTGGCTTCTCAGAGGTGGGAACTGTCCTGGTTTTGGTTTACTAAATTTATAAATCCCAGACCACAATGAATTCTGCAACCTAAACTCTTCCTGCTTTTTTACTTAAGCCGCACCAAATCTTGGTTATAAAAGAGTGTTTTCCTATAATGAGTGTACATAAATATTTCATTGATGTGATTATCCTCGATGTGAAATAATTCCACAGCATGGCTAGTGCCTGGGTGAAATGATAAATCTGCTCCCTTTCCCCAAGTGATTTCTTGTTTTAAATAAATAAGACGTGTGTCTGAAACTGTGGTTTGTATGTGTATGATGTCTTTGTACCTGCTGTTTCATTCCCTGGAATGTGCACATGACTTCTAGGAGTAAGTGATAATGAGGAAGGAAGGCCATGTTGCTTTTTTGCATTTAATAGGAAATAGACAAATGCTGGTTCAGTCGGAATTTCCAAATCCCAGCAGTATGCTTAATTAAAAATGCGTTTCAAATTCTGAGCCTTTGCCATATATAACAAGAGTTAGCAAATTCAACTTACATCTTGGCTCTTAAAGAAAAATTGGCCTGGAGAGAAGGAAGAAAATGCTTTAAGGGTACCAAGAAAACCTTTATGACCTTGCAAAAATTATAACTGCTGCCCGTGCGTTATTTACTTTTACTTGGGATATAGAAGATTGTCATACACCATTTTTACTATCTGGTAAAAGTGGTATGCCTGGCAGAATGTCTTTTTGCAAAGCATTGCTGATTAAAACTTATATGAGATCATGTGTCTTCCTAGATAGGTCTCCATTTTGAGAGTAAATCTATATACTATACAATATTTGCAAACCAGCCACCTTCTTTGCTTCTATGATCATTTGGCCATCTTTTTCTTTCTTTCTCTCTTTCTTTCTTTTTTTTTTTCATCTTACATCTTCGTTACCATCCTTTGTCTTGTGTGTTGATTTTAAAAGTTTGTTTGTTGCCTCTCCTCTTTCTGGCTCTTTGGGAGAACAAATACCTATGATAGTTCTTTAGTCATGAGGAACAAAAGAAATCACCAGGCTCAGTGTTAGTGGTCTACAGGAATTTGGGATGATTTGGATTGGTGTTGTGTTGTGTTGTGTGTCTACATGAATGTGTTTCATGATGTTACCTAAGAACTGTCATCAAAAGAGACTACCGTGTCAAGGGTGAAGTGACTGAAGACTTGACCCAACCTATATTAAACGAAGCTAAAGGTCACTGGTGATTCTTGAGGGCCACTGTCAGGATCTAGGATTTTACCCTTCTTTTTTTTTTTTTTTTTTTTTAAAGTTTTTTTTTTTTTTTTTATTTGACAGAGATAGAGACAGCCAGCGAGAGAGGGAACACAGGCAGGGGGAGTGGGAGAGGAAGAAGCAGGCTCATAGCAGAGGAGCCTGATGTGGGGCTCGATCCCAGAACGCCGGGATCACGCCCTGAGCCGAAGGCAGACGCTTAACCGCTGTGCCACCCAGGCGGCCCCAGGATTTTATCCTTCTTAAACGCTAATACATTTGCCTATTACTATTTTGTGCATGCTGGCAAAAAACATGTGACTCTTGGGTCGGCGGTAAAGGACTTAATCACTCACAGCACAGCAAACAGCATGAGCGTAAGGTTTGTGTCAGTTCTCCAAGGCCCCCAAATCCTAAGGGGTCAGTTTCAAGGGGCCCTCATGGATACTCTGCGTATTGGGGTTCCACTGAAGTCGAGGAACCCTGAGCTTGGAGAACGTGCCTATTTTATGGCAAACTTCTTTGCCTTGGAGGGAGACGTGATCTTCTCCCTCCAGATTGCTCACTGCAAACACAACCCTGAGGGATGGCTGGGGGAAAGAACAGGCAGGGCTTAGCATTCTTTTTAGGGCCAAGCGGGGCTCAGGGCCCATGGTGGATTGCACTCCCAAGAGTCACCCGATATACTTTCATACATGATATTCATAATAACACTGGCTGCCATTTACTGAACATCCCTGCAGGCCAAGCATGATACTTAATTTGCAACAAGCCAGTGTAGTAGCACGCCGGTTTCCAGATAGGGAACCTCTAGTAAGACTTAAAGAATTTAAACAAAATTGCCTGCTCTGACCACTGTCCTAAAGAAAGACTCTACTTTTTTTTTTTTTTGCTCTTTTTTAAAAGAAGTTTTTATTTAAATTCCAGTTAGTTAACATACAATGTAATATTAATTTCAGGTGTATGGTATATTTCAGCCTATATCACCGGGTGCTCCTCACGACAGGTGCCCTCCTTCATCCCTGTTACCTATGTCACCCATCCCTGTTACCTATGTCACCGCCCCTCTGCTAACCATCAGTTCTCTGCCATTAACAGTTGGCTTCTTGGATTTGCCTCTCTCTCTCTCCCCCTCTCTTTCTTTCTCTTTTGAGACTCAATTTTTTTTTTCCTGTTTTAGCCCCACATGTGTCACTTTCATGGCTCTTAGAACAATGCCATTTTATTTAAATTTTTTTTTCTGTGTCTCCACCACTAGAATGAAAGCTCTTTAAAGCCAAGGAGTTGGTTTTGTTGTCCTTTGTTTTCCCTGAAGCTAGAGTAGTGCCTGGTGGTATGTGGTAGGCATGAGGTCCACATTCCAGGACTGTGTCTGTTTGTACCTAAAGGTTTTCTCAGTGGTTAGCAAAGCATCCATGAGCTAATAGGTACACAAATATATATTTGTTGAGTGCATGTATAAATAAGTGAATGGATTTGCTCAGCTGCTTAGTAATAGGATGCAGACTTGAAGTGAGATCTGTCTGGCTCTGAAGCCTTGTAGTTAACTATTACTAATTGCTATCCTTCATCATTGGTGGTGGAATCAGCCCAATGCTCAAAAATCCTTGGGGCTTCGGATTCTCTATGGCTTGTTTCAGTAGTTACCACAAGGTAGGTCCTCAATATTATTTTGGAAGTCAGATATGAAAATTTCATTTATTTTCTTTCTTTCTTTTCTTTTCTTTCTTTTTTTTTTTGAATCTCTCTTGCATCTTGGTAGGGAGAAAACAATGGAAGAAAGCAATGAGTATCTCTCACAATCAGAAAAAAACATTTTTTTGCTTAAACACAAGCCTCTCCTTCCAGCATTCCCTCTGGGTGACAGCATAGAGGGTTTGACCAAGAATGTTGAGTTTCTTCCCAGGCTCGTTTCCATGGTGATGGTTGCAGCTTTGATAGCATTGGGGTGACTGGGAGAGGAGCCGAAGACAGAGTGATGCTACATCACAGCATTATCCAAATCCTTGTGACCGCATACAGGAAGGTCTGCAGCCGGTGACCGTGGGCAGAAAATTGCTCCTAAGCCGGAGGAATGGGTCCTGAAAAGCTATTTTTGTCTGTAAAACTTCTCTCCTTCTTGCATTTTTGAGTGATTTGTCTCTATTCAGGGTCAAGCGTCAGGAAGGTTGTCTAATTCTGACTTTCCTGACTGTACATTTAGTTGGAGAGCTTACCATTAGGTGAGCGGTGTTCACCGGCTAAGGGTCCCAGAGACATCCCAAAGCATTTAAGGACAACATCTGTAGAAATAGACCAGAAAGAATTTCATCGAGCACCTATTTATAGAGTACTGTTCAGGTAATCTGTTGCTACATAACAAACCGTCCCCAAACATAGTGTTTTAAAATGACAATTTTATTATTATCTCTCATGTTTAGAGGCCATTCTGGCTAATGGTGTATGATGTGGTTGCAGTCAGATGGTGGCTGCCATTGGATCCATCCTTCAGGATTCTTAATTCACACGGCTGTCACTCGACGCCGCTGGTGAGCTGGGCCCACCGCGGGGACTGCCAGCCAGACCGCATGCTCACGGCCTCTCCACATGGCCTGCTTATCTCTCTGCATGGTGGCTAGGGTCCAAGAGTGGGTATCCAGGAGACAGGAACTAGAAGCCTCGTAAGCCGTCAGCCTGAAAACCAGCACAGCCTCGCTTCTGCCATATTCTGGGGGTCGTGATGTCCAAAAGCCCCCACTAAAGGGGGGGGGCGGACATAACGTGATCCTACCTTTCAGTGGAAGGAATATGAATGAATTTTCACGTTGTGTTTTTAAACCACCACAGCTGCCTCATGGGGTATATGGCCTGGAAGATATAAAATCACATCATTAAAGGTAAATTGCAGTGTGAAAAGGGCCCTGCAGGGGGTGTGCTCTGAGGATCTAAATACAGGGACTGTATCAGTTTGCTTGCACTGCTGTAACAAAACACCACAGACTGGGGTGGGGGGCTTAAACAACACAAATTTATTTTTTCACAGTTCTGGAGGCTAGCGGTCTGATCAAGGTATGGGCTGATTTGGTTTCTTCTGAGACCTCTCCTTGGCTTGCAGGTGATGGCTTTCTCGGTTCATGTTCTCACATCTGTGCATGCCCCTTCTGTGTCCTAATCCTTTCTTTTTATAAGGACACCAGTTGCATTGGATTATGGGCCACTCATATGGCCTCATTTTACCTTAGTTGCCTCCTTAAAGGCCCTGCCTCCTAATCCAGTCATGTTCTGAGGTATTGGGGATTAGGACTTCAACATAGGAATTTTGGAGGGACACAAGCTCATGCTAGGGGTATGGATATTTAAAGTATTTTTTATAGAGCTTTTTGTCTGTAGAAATACCTTCCTATGGATATAAACTCAAATTGCCAAGTTTTCGATTATTTGGGATAGTCTCTATTTTTAGGGGATGGGATGCCTTTTAATTCAGTTTTGTTTTACATTTAAATAAGATGTTCTCATGGTCTCCAAGTAAAACCTCCAAAGTAAAGTATATTCAAAGAAGTCTAGCTCCCAACCTCATTTCCTGTGGAAGTCATTTTCAGATTGATCCTGGCTATACATTTAGAAGAATCTGTTTTGTCCCATGACCATGACATGATGGAGTTTATAGTAATTGTTTCTCCCTTGCAAGACTGCAGGTACCATGAAGGTAGGGACTTGTCTTCTCTAATTTCTCGTACTGTTCCTGAAACCTAACACTGTGACAAGAATATAGTTGGCATTTGGTGAGTATCTGTTGAATGACTGTGGTGCTGGAGTTCAGGGTATAGATTGGAATCAGTCATTTGAAAATCATCTACGTAGAGGTCATGAATGTGGACATGTATATCAGCAGTTGTCTCATATGGTTATGGAGGCTGAGAACTCGTGTTGATCTGTCGTCTGCAAGTTGGAGAACCAGGACCCGGATGGTGTCATGCAGTCTGAGTCCAAAGATCTGAGAACTCGGGCAGCCCCTGCTGTAAGCCCCGGGAGTCCAAAGGCCCAAGAACCAGGACCATGGGTGCCTGAGGGCAAGAGAAGATGGACAGCCCAGCCCAGGAGGAGAGAAAAGGAATTTGCCCTTCTTTTGCCTTTTTTGTTCTGTTCAGGCTCTCAATAGATTGGATGATGCCCACCCATGTTGGCAAGAGCACATCTTTTTTACTCAGTTTACTGTATCAAATACTAATTTTTTGTACAAACACTCTTGTTGACACACCCAGAAATAATGTTTTCCCAGCTATTTGAGCATCCCTTAGCCCAGTGAAGTTGACACATCAAATTAATCACCACACCATATTTAGGGGATAGAGCAAGGAGAGTGAGCAAAGAGAAAAAGCAACACTTAGAGAGGTGGCAGGGAGGTAGGGTTCCAAGAAGGTCTGTGTCTGTGGATGTCCTGGAAGAACATAATCATGATGGAGTCGGGAAGCGTGTAGTTGAAAGAAGTGCCTGATTGGCAATTAGAAGACATTGATTCAAGTTTTGCTGCTACACTTGATTCATTATGTGACCTTGGGTAACCTAGTCTCTCTAAAGATCAGTTCCTTCTTAAGTGCAATGAGAGCGATTGTATCTATGTGCACTATCTGCCTCATAGGGTGTGGAGGCTTGAAAAGAGGGTAATAGTGTTGAGACGATCTAGAAACAATCAGGTACTCTAAAAATGTAAGGGGGAAAATGATAACTCAAAATAAAGGATCTCCTGGGGTGCCTGGCTGGCTCAGTCAGTAGAGCATGCAACTCTTGATCTCGAGGTTGTGAGTTCAAGCCCCATGTTGGGTGTAGAGATTACTTAAAAATAAATTTTTAAAAAAGGATCTGCTGTAAGCCTTCATCTTTTCAGTTATGCCTTACATGTCTCCTTCATGTAGCATTTTGCTTTTACTTATTTACTTATTTTTAAAAGATTTTATTTATTTGACAGAGACACAGCGAGAGAGAGAGAACACAAGCACGGGGAGTGGGTGAGGGAGAAGCAGGCTTCCCGCTGAGCAGGGAGCCCAGGGAGCCCAATGCCGGGGCTTGATCGCAGGACCCTGGGATCATGATGTGAGCCGAAGGCAGATGCTTAATGACTGAGCCACCCAGGTGCCCCTGTAACATTTCGCTTTTCTAAACCAAGCCTCAAAAGGCTTATGAAATCTTGGGGAGTGACTTCTTAGCATACTTTCTTTAATGACAAAGTGATTTACAAAGGAGAACTTTAAAAGGCAAAACTTAGGCTTTCATGTGCCATAGTTTAGTATTTTCTCATCAGGCAGGCTTTTTTGGAGTAGCTTTGATCATAAGGTCACTGGTTTTGGACACAGTTATTCCTCATAGCTTAAAGCACACCAGATACTTCTAGGCAGGAGTGTATCAAGTATGCCCTAATTTATACCAGTTACAATTAGTGTTTCAATTAATACAGAAGCTATAAGGCCATAAGTACATTAGAGCTTTCCATATTCTTTTCATATTGCTTGTCAAAAGCATATAGTGAATGTTTAACCCATTACTTGCAGCACCTGAAGTGAGCATCATTCTTATTTGCTGATAGAAGCAGCAAAATTGGGCACCAGTGGGCTCAAACATGTAGCTGGTGGGTAAAATCTGAAAAGAAGCTATTACCTGCATCGGGTCTTGCTAATACCGAATATTGGCAAAGAAATACGGCGAGACTGCTGTTTTCCCCAAAGTGATCTATGGTGTTTCTAAAAGAGGGTTAAATATTTTGTCCTCCAATCTTTTTTTTTTTTTTTCTTTTTCAGTAGCTCTTAAGGATGGAAAGAGACCTCAGAAGTAGAATCAACTCACTTTTAAAGACAGAGACTTGGCAAAAGACACAGCTTCAAGGATGACTTTTCTGAAAACTTTTGAGGACTTTGTAATCCAGTGAGCTAAGCATTGGACTGGAAACAAAGAGATAGAAGGTTTTAGAAGGTTTTCATTTTTGGCATGTCACTAACGTCCTCTGCCTGAGAGATTGGTTTAAGAAACGTGTCAGGCTGCATATTCTTTTTCTCATCCCTTTTCATACTTGGAAAAAACGGAGAGAGAGTGATGTGAATGCGGAGCACATTTCTCTCGCACAAAAAGGACAGAGATCTATTATGTATAATATATATATATATATATATATATATATCTCCATCCATCTTTATTTGAAAATGACTGACTAGCTTTATCCTTAATTTCTGTCTTGCCAAAGCTGAGGCGTGTGTGTCTTTCATCTGCTGGGCTAGGTAAATTAAAACAATTTGTTAACGCTTATGAAACTGAAGATTTTCCTTTCTAAGGCCACAGATGCTGTAGAGCTTTGACAGGGCAAGTGGGTTGGAAATTTTTCTCCCCTTTTGTTCTGAATTTACCCTCCTTCCTTACCCTCCTTCATAGTCTTCAGATACCTTAGTGTTTGGTGGGGAAGAAGAGACTACAAAGGAAGGGTTAATTGGAATGAATGGCAAGGTCTCTTTGGAAGCTGCCAGAAGGAATGGAATGCTATTTTCGGGCTATTTCTCCTGTTTGTTTTCTCTTCTTTCTCTCTTTTCTCTTATTTCTTCTTTTCCTTCTTCCCTCCTCCCAGCCTTCTACTCTCCTTCCCTCCCCTTCCTCTTCTCTGAATTTATCTTCCTTCTGTTTCTCTTCTCTGCACTATCCATAACCCACTTGCCAACCTCACTGTTTACCTAAACCCTAATTAGAGGAAATAATTGATTGAACACTTCTTCACAAATTTATTTTTAAGAAGATAAAGCTTTTCTGAAGTAATGAGAAACTGGCATCTCTTAGCCGGGCTCCTTTCACTCCATGTATGAGGTGACTCTTTCCTCCATCTGTGAACACCCATGGCTGTCCCCCTGACCACATTATCTCTCTTTCCCTGGGGACAGAAGAGCCNGGGCTCCTTTCACTCCATGTATGAGGTGACTCTCCTCCATCTGTGAACACCCATGGCTGTCCCCCTGACCACATTATCTCTCTTTCCCTGGGGACAGAAGAGCCTCTGCCCAGATTCCTCACTTTGACTTGCAAGTGGCCAGATGATACTTATTCCGGCAAAAGCTGACCTTCTTCCTCTTCTGACCCACACTGTCTTCATCTGCTCTTTTTTTTTTTTAACTTCCCTATTTAAGTGGGATCATTTTTTTTTTTTTTTAAGGGAGCTAAAACCAAGATGAGTCTCATCTGTCAATGGTTGGAATAATCTTGAACCTCAGGTTGGAGAAAGTTTGGTTGTGGGTGCAGCATTGGTTTTGTCAAACTGGTTCTAAAGTTTATTTTTCGACTTAAAGAAAGTGGGTTACATTTATAGGGTTGACATTGTGATAAATAGACCATATGCAGAACGTGTCCAATTCCGTTTTCTTTGATGATGAAATACTTTTTTATTATGTGTCCGTTGATGCTTTGTGAAATGGTGCTTAATTCTTTGTACCTATTGGTTTCTCTATTTTTCACACCATCAGAAGCCCTGGGTTGGATTGGCATGACCACAACTTTGGGTTTTAACAGGCCTTCTAATTGTCAATATCTTATTGACTCGATTTCCTCCGATTCAGCTATTGATGTAGTTTTAAAGGCTTTACTGAGAAAGGAACTTGAGAGGGAAATTTGAAATCCATGGCTCGCAAAATATCTTTTATCTTTGTGGCTTGAATAACTCTCTCTTCTCCAGGGAGGCCTTTGCCATCTTGATTGCTTAGTTTGATTATTTACAAAGTGTTTCCATGTGGCACAACATCCACCCCAAAGCATATGAGTAATGAAATATTTAATTTGGAAGTGTGAGATGGAAGGTTGCATTTGAAAGTATGCCTTAGGAGCCCTGCCAATCAGCAGTGAAGAAAAGTTTCCTATGTCTGAGATTTGGTCATACTTTGGGGACAGACGTTCCTGCACCATCTATGGTAACTACGGCAAACACATTTCATGTTTGATCAGTGAGCTGTCAACTCCTCAAATCCTTTGCCAAGGCTTCAGTTTATCCTGCTGCCATACTGAGACAGTGGCTCACTTGGAATAATGAATGGAACCCCCAGGTGGTTTTGGTATGGAAGGTTTTGTTTTGTTTTGTTTTTTTGGTGGGGGGGGGCAGTCCTTTGGAAATTTTTGTTTATGCCTGGTGGAGATGGAATTATAGGACTGGATTTAAGGCAAATTGAGCATCCTGAAGCAGGGCCTTCAATGTCTTCCTGTTGAAATGAAAATAAAATGCAGAAGCTCATTATCATGGTCACTAGGGCCCTGTGGTACTTGGCCCCTTCCTGCTTTTTCCGCTCCATGTTCCATCAGCTGCTGCTCTCACCACCCACCCATCCATTATACTGGAATCAACAGAGAGGCAGTGGAGCTGTCTGACCTACTTTGTCTTAGGATCTTTGCATTTGCATTTCCTCCTTCTAGAATCTTCCCCTTCTCCTCCTATGCCTCGATCCTCCTCATCTTTTACTCCATGCAGATCTATACCAGGTTTCTCCCTAATACCCCAAGCTTCCCTTGGCCCTCATCACTTGGCGTATTCTATTCTAATGCTGTGTTTCCCAGCTTGTGGAAACAGGGGACCTTGGCTCATATTTGACAGCTTTTCCATTTGTAGCACTACGCTTGGCACCTAAGAGGTGCTCAGTACACAATTTTTTAATCAGCAAATGGAGCCTGGGTAATTACATGGAAGACAGAGGCTTTGGTATGGCTCCTTATTCTTTCTGGAGCAGTCGCTAAATAGTCCAGTGAGGCTTTAAAAAAATGCTGCTTAGATTTTGCTCATTCATGTCAACAGTTGCCATGGTTTGCTATTTTAAAGCATTAAAAAAAAAAAAAAAACCCAACATAAATTTTGGTCCTTTCAGGCAGAGCCATCAATTTGATAAAGATTATATTGTTTTAAATCTCATCTGCAAGCAAGGTGGGATGTGAGCTTGCCTATGTGCCATCTAGTAATGGTTTCCTTGACAAAATGTAGCAAAAGTGCTAATATTTTCATTACATCTATTAGAAAAAAAATTGATTGGAGAAATCAGTTTTGGACCTCTTGAATTGTTAACCAGAAAACACTGAAAGGCATATTGTTATGAACACAGAGTTTGCATTTTTAGAGAAGAATTTGTTAACTCATGGGCTCAGGATAAGGTTTTATGCTAAAACTACAATTCATCCACAGAAATATAGTGCAGATAAGGAAATAATGTCTCCACCACAAGAATTTTCCTTGGTTAATCAATGAGAATATAAATGGTGCCCTCCTATTAGATCCTGTATTGAGAGGACAGATAGTCCCAGATATGTATGTTAGCCCTGTCTGAACAAGAGACGGGAAGGTTCACTCCACATTAATGAGCTCAAAGTTCAGTAGTCATTGGATTTTGAAATCCCCTTTCCCCATGCAAGTAGTGTTTGGAATGGAACGAGTTAAGATCTAATCATCAGGGGAGTGTGAAGGTTTTTCTGATCTATTGTGATGTAACTTGGGAACATGATTCAAGGCCATACATTGGAGGTCCTGAGATTGAGTGTGATAGTCCTGGCTGATCCCCACCTGAATGAAAAAGCATCATCATGAGAGTCCGTTTAGACTGACTTTGTATGTTGCACAATTGAGATTTTAAAAAAGTGAGCTAAAATTCACGTAACATAAAAATTAATCTTTTGAATCCAATTCTGTGTGTACACACAATTGCATTTAAGGGATTAGGTGTCATTAGTATTGCTCATCTTAGGGGTTTACCAAGACCCTTCTCCCTTACATTAGAATTTTGGTAAATTCCAAAAGCACCCCCTCCCTGGCCTTGGCCTGCTGCTGAATGCTAACCACTTCGGGACATTTCATGGGGCAGAAAAAAATATTCAGTTAACACGCTCTAAAAAAAACTAAATTACTTAGAATAATATTTTATTATCCAAATGTAAGCTTAGAAATCATCTCTTCATGTAGACCTTGATAAGAACTTAGCTTGACTTAACCCCACGAGAATGAGAGGTTTTATACAAGCTCCTGAAATTNACTAAATTACTTAGAATAATATTTTATTATCCAAATGTAAGCTTAGAAATCATCTCTTCACGTAGACCTTGATAAGAACTTAGCTTGACTTAACCCCACGAGAATGAGAGGTTTTATACAAGCTCCTGAAATTCTCTGCATCTGTGTCCTACCCAGTATTTGTGTGGAAATACATGAGATGAACTGTGACGGGTCCACAACCTCAGCAGAGGTCTCTGAAAATTCAGCCAGGCAGAGCCATTTTTAATTGATCGGGGATTTGGGAAAGCCACAGTGGAGTTTGTGCAGCGTTAGAAAGCCATGTTTTGAGTCTAAAAGGAAAAGAGGGAGGTTTGGGAAAAGCAGGTAAATATGAGAAATAGCCCACAGTGCACATCTGCAGAATAGAATGAGATGGGGGCTAGCGCACAACTCACATGGAGGAGAGATATTTAGCTCACCATACAGGCACCTTTCTACAAAGTGTTAACACCCATGCTCCTTGTACCATTACAAAGCGTATCTCTACATAGTAATGCATTGCAACGCACAGGAATTCCCAGGAACAGATTAAGATGACTGTTGAAGAAAGAAAACTGACCTAGAATAGCATTCCTAAATTTAAAACCTGCATAAACCCCATTGACTCTTTTGTCAAACATGCGAATTCTTGGTGCCAAGTTAGATAAGGGAAAAAAAAAAGTCAGAATCAAAATAATCTGTCTGGACAAAGATAATTAGAACCAGAGAAGATCAAGGGCAGAAGAAACTTGACAAGTGTTGATGTCCAAAACATCCGAGGAAGCATGTGGAAATGAGGCAATGTACGACAGCCTGTCTGGTTGGAGCCTCCCACGGAGAAGGATGGATGCGTGTCCCTGGGCAAGTGGGGCTGAGTTGGTACCCGGGGCTGGTGCTTGTATGGGGACAACTGTGTCTCAGAAAATGGAAAAGAGGTGAAGCTTGCAAACAAACTGCAAATGAACGGTGCNCGAATTCTTGGTGCCAAGTTAGATAAGGGAAAAAAAAAGTCAGAATCAAAATAATCTGTCTGGACAAAGATAATTAGAACCAGAGAAGATCAAGGGCAGAAGAAACTTGACAAGTGTTGATGTCCAAAACATCCGAGGAAGCATGTGGAAATGAGGCAATGTACGACAGTCTGTCTGGTTGGAGCCTCCCACGGAGAAGGATGGATGCGTGTCCCTGGGCAAGTGGGGCTGAGTTGGTACCCGGGGCTGGTGCTTGTATGGGGACAACTGTGTCTCAGAAAATGGAAAAGAGGTGAAGCTTGCAAACAAACTGCAAATGAACGGTGCCTCCTAAGGACAGCAGAGTTCTGTTCAGGGATGGGGCTAACTAAGCCTATTTGCGTTGGTGAACTAAAACATACAAGAAATGAGGCAGAACACATAGCCAGCTGGACTTGGACAATGTTGCTTGAGAAGTGGTATTTTCCTTTGAGGATGATTATAAGACAACAGTGGATCGGCGACCCCCTTCCTTCTTCTATCCCTCCTCATTCTCTGTGCTGGAAGACCCTTCATTAACTGAGACTCTGACAAAGCAAAGCAAGTGATAAGAGCTGTTCAGACAGTACCAACTTCCCCCACATCTCATCGAATTGTAGTCCGTTGAATGTCTTGAAACAACTCTAAGCCCATCATTGTCTACGAGATCCTCAGCTAACGCTGAAATTAACAATTCCCAGGTTAATGGGAGGTTGGGAAACATTTTATTGACAGTCTTCACTACCATGTCTGTTCTCGAACTTGTTTCCCTCAGGTCCATTTACCCAAGCAAATCAGTATAGTCACACCCTCCCTTCCACCCTCCTACAGGCATTTCCATCCATGAGGGGGAAAGACTGTGTATATTCCTTGGTGTCATGGAAACCTGAAATCAACCTCTCACTTCCTATCAGTATGACCTTAGACAAGGTTTGCATGTTTTGAGTTTGAGAGGCCTGCAAGATATCCAAGTAGCAGTGTCCAAGGGGTGGTTGGCTATATGGTGAGGGGGGTGGGGGGCTCGGGCGGGGCTCGGGAGAAAAGTCCAGCCTGGAAGACTTGTGGGCATCGAGATATTAATTGAAGCCTTGGGTTTGGATAGAATCGCCTAAGGGCATTGCATCTAATGAAATGAGAAAGGGCCCTGGGAGTGTATTTAAATTTTCTTAGGCAAGTTTTTATTGGGTCTTTATTCTAATCAGTGAGGAAAGTTGTCCAGGGCAGTCTTGCTAGCATTTGGATAGATAATTGACTCCCCAGTCACAGGTCCTCACTTACACCCATTCTTGGGTTCAGCGAGTGGCCTCCTGGTGTTTGCCACTCTAGCGAAGCTCACTTAGTTAGCACTGGGGCAGCTGTCAGATCTGCTCATCTTCTGGTTTCCTAGTCAGACAACGTGGACCACAGCAAAGGCTGAAAGCCAGCCCCCTCTGCCGGAACTGTAGGGAGAAGCCCATCTTATCTTGAGCCTTGAGGCAAATTGGCAAGTGTGGTGTGGAGCTCCTGAGCTTGGAGGGTGGGCTGCCTCTCCTAGGCCCCTCCTCTCAGTGTCTCTGCTCCAGATTCTGCTCAGAAGTATTCTAGGAAGGCAAGTGCCTTCCATCGTTGTTACAAGTGGGGAAGCCCTGCTGTTCAGGGATGAAAGGAAGAANCCACTCTAGCGAAGCTCACTTAGTTAGCACTGGGGCAGCTGTCAGATCTGCTCATCTTCTGGTTTCCTAGTCAGACAACGTGGACCACAGCAAAGGCTGAAAGCCAGCCCCCTCTGCCGGAACTGTAGGGAGAAGCCCATCTTATCTTGAGCCTTGAGGCAAATTGGCAAGTGTGGTGTGGAGCTCCTGAGCTTGGAGGGTGGGCTGCCTCTCCTAGGCCCCTCCTCTCAGTGTCTCTGCTCCAGATTCTGCTCAGAAGTATTCTAGGAAGGCAAGTGCCTTCCATCGTTGTTACAAGTGGGGAAGCCCTGCTGTTCAGGGATGAAAGGAAGAAGGCTTCTCCACTATATGCAGAGCCCAAGCTTTGAGGAAGGGAAGTACGAGAGGGAGCTGCTTGTTTATTCATTTCTTCAGCAAGCATGCATTAAAAACCAAGGCTCTAGAGATCTCCTCTGTGCCAGCACAAACAAGGTCCCTGCTTTTAAGGAGTTGAGATTCTGGAAGAGAGAGATAAATAAAATAATTATAGGTGAAGTACTCTGCTAGCAAATAATTGGGTGATCTTGAGCTAGGGAAGGCCTCTCAGAGGAGGTGACATGTAAGCTGACTCCTGAAGAATGCAAAGGGGATAGATGGAGGAGAACCAAGAAGGATGAAACCAAAAGCGAAAAGGCCACGCAGGACAGGCTTTGGTAATTCTCGGAAGTGAGAGGAGCATCATGGGTAAGACGTCTCCTGGGGTAGCCTGTACATTGCTCTGTGACAAATTATAGCAGTGACCCAGAAGGCTATGGTGGTGTTGGGCTTTCCTTGGTTTCCATTATATCCTCATTTCAAAGGCACTGAGTTCAACTGTGAAAACCCTTTCTGTTTAATGAGTGTGTCCAAGAGATGGTTTGAGATGTGTGTGTGTGTGTGTGTGTGTGTGTGTGTGTGTGTGTGTGTTGATTTTTAAAGAGGTAGGGTGACAAGAGTCTGCCCCTAACTGGGCTGAGGGCTTTTAAACTGACACTTAAAAAATATTTGTGTACAAATTCTTCTTGCTGTTTGCATTTAATGCTGCCATTGGAAGAGACCAGTGGTGAACATATGTACCGAATACTGATCAGAAACTTCCCTCTGATTTGTCATCTCCACTACAGTAAACGTTCCATCCAGAGCGCCGAGCCAAGAGGGCTATCAGAGCTCTGTTGTTTCCGCTTGGATTTCCCGAGGGCCACATCCTGGGGGTGGGGGGGGGGAGGGACAGGCCTGGGGAATATATGCAGGCATTGTGTGGGCTCTGCATGTGATTTGCATAGCGCTTGATAAACTGAAATCTGGTCTTAGAAAATGTTCAAATTAAAATTTTATCATGGCTACCAGTGCAGACATTTCTTAATACCCCCCCCTTTGGAATTCTTTTTCTCATATTGACTGTGATTCATATATCTTTTTGTTAGGAAGCTACCAGCTATGATTCAGAGTGTCGGTGAAGGAGAAAGGGGAAAATCCGGGTCCACCAGAGACCATTTCTTGGTAAATGAAGTTTGTGTTCAAGGCCTTCCTAGGCATATCTTTCTTAGTCTTATAGTAAAAGTGCCTTTATTTGGGGCCTGTCTTGGAAGCTCAAGGGAGCCATATGTGTGATAGGAAAAAAAAAAAAAGTAAGGTTTGCATTGAAAGCTACTGGGATTCAGTTCCGGCTTTCTTATGAATTGTGCAGTTTTAGATAAGTTACTTTGTCTATTGGGACCTCAGTTTCTTGTAACTGGGGACAATTCTAAACTTCCTAGGGCTATTGTAAAAAATGAAACAATATATATGTAACACTTAGCACAAAACCAGCAATTAATGTCGCTAACTTGTTTATATAAACTGTCCTCGAGCCATATTGTGGGCATAGACTTTGTCTCGAAAATTTGGTAATGAGAGCCTGGGTGCGTTAAGAGGGGGCTGTTGACTTAGTGATTTGGGGAGCCCAGCCCTCCGTATTCTCTAGACTTGGGGAGCGACCAAGTGCTTCTGTGCTCTGAAGAGCTATGATGCCTCTGGTAAGTACTCACATTTGCACTTAATAGTTAATTAACACATGCATCGACTTCATTAGAAGCCATTAAAGAAACAGCTTCAGGTAAAGACATTTTGTGAAATTTCTAGATGCAGGGCCGTTACAGATTCACGTTTTCTATCCTTCGAGGGTTTCTTCTAGGACATTTTACTGTCATTTTTTAAATTTGCAGGTTCCTGCTGATGATCAGAAATGCTCCCTTGAAACCATCACAACATTAGGTTGGAATTCGATGTGGTTGTTCAGTTTTATGTTTACGCAGTCCAGGCAGCCCTGAAGTACAGAGCTTGATTTAAAAAATGTATTTAGGGGCGCCTGGGTGGCTCAGTTGGTTAGGCATCTGACTCTCCATCTCAGCTCAGATCTCGATCTCAGGGCTGTGAGTTCAAGTCCCATGTTGGGCTCCATGCTGGGCGTGGAGCCTACTTAAAAAAAATATCTATCTATCTATCTATCTATCTAGATATATATATTTAAAATGTTAGATTCATTACTGTACAACTGCTAGCCAAAATGACAATTTCATTTGGATGATAGGATAAGATTTGCTGTTTTTTTGTTTTTTAAATATTTTAGAGAGAGCATGAGGGGTGAGAAGGAGCAGAAGGAGAGGGAGAGAGAGAATTTTAAGCAGGAGCTGGACGTGGGGCCCAGTCTCTCAACCCTGAGATCATGACCTGAGCCAAAATTAAGAGAGGCTCAACTGACTGAGCCCCCCAGGCACCCCAAGATTTGCTGTTCATTGTTTAAGGGCTTTCTCACCAACCAAAAAGAATCGTGTTTTTAATTTGTAAAGCCAAAAGAGTAAAATCATGCCTAGTTAAATTTCTAAAGTTCCGTGTCTTTATTCAGGGCAGTAGTTCTCAAACTTGAGCAAGCATCCGTCCTTTGAAGGGCTTGTAAAAAACAGATTTGTGGGTCCCCAGCTTCAAAGTTTTTGATGCAGGGGGTCTAGGGAGCACCCAAGAACTTGCATATCTAGCAAGTGCCCGTGGGGTTCTGGTGCTGAGTGCATGGATCACATGATGAGAACCACTGCTTTAGGGAAAACTTGTAAAGGGCTCTGTGGGAGAGTTCTTCCCTTGTCTTGTTTCTTTATTGCACTTGTTTCACGGTGAGATACATTGCTATTTGCTGAGAAAGGAACTGTGCATTTCCGTTTGGCTTTTCACTCCGGTTGTTTCAAACTGGGAGGTTGGGTTTATGTTACCTTGGCCGGTGGGTAGCAGGAAAGGAGGCTTATATAGACCTGGTTTAATGTGTGGATAAGTTGTTCTTTAGATGAAAATAAGCTGTGGTCATTTAAATTACCCCCTGGAAATTCATTTACCCATTCACTCAACGCATTTTATTGGGGACTTCTTATGTACCAAGTGTTGTTCTAAGCAGATGCTGTGTAAAGAAAGAGGGTAACGTTCCTCTCCTGACAGCTGGACACCCCAACATGGGCCACTTTGTCCTGAATATGATTTTTGAATTAATAAGCCATCAGCCGGGGTACTTGGGTGGCTCATTTGGTCAAGCATCTGCCTTTGACTTGGGTCATGATCCCGGGGTCCTGGGATCGAGCCCTGTGTCAGGCTCCCTTCTCAGCGGGGAGCCTACTTCTCCCCTGCTCCTGGTCTCTCACTCACTCTCTATCTATCTCATATAAATAAATAAAATCTTTTAAAAAAAACACTTAAAAAAAGCAATCAACCCAGCAGATTTGGGAAAAACTTTTTACTTCCAACATCAAGTGCCTAAAAAAATTTTGGTTAGAGAAGCTGCTTTGGAAGAGAGCAATCATCATAAATAACGACACGATGATATGAACTAGTTATGGTAGACAGGGAGGAACCTAGCAAGGCCTGATTAATCCAAGTTCTTTCTTTGGCCCGTTGTTTCTGAGTAGCCCAGCAAACTTTCGTTTATGAAACATTTACTCTTTTTTGCATCTTCCTGTAAATTCCTTTCCTCTGATGTCCCAGACCCCACCACCCCGTTCCTAGTTCAAAATGACACATACACCTCATTTTGCTTGACTGTGTGGAATTTCTGTGTCTGTGTTGTCTGTGTGAATTCCTTGAAGGTGCGCCATGAAGTTTGATTTTCTCCTCTTAATCTGTTTAATGTCAATTTGATTCTTCATCCAGCTAGAAGGACCTTGAAGGGACAGGATATTCCTCCCTTCCCCCCACCCCTCCCCAGCAGGGTTTAGGTAAAGGATGGGACATGGTAAGGAGTGGAGGGAGGAAATGGATGATAAATAAGTAAAGTTGGCCCTTGAACAACACAGGTTTGAACTGTGTGGGTCCACTTATACCTGGATTGTTTTCAATAAATATGATACAGTATTGTAAATGTATTTTCTCTTCCTTATGACTTTCTTAATAACATTTTCTTTTCTCTAGCTCACCTTATTGTAAGAATACATTATATAATACATATAACATACCAAATATGTGTTAATCAACTGTTTATGTTGTTGGTAAGGCTTTTGGTCAATGGTAGGCAGTTAGTAAAGTTTTGGGGGAGTCAAAATTAATCTGTGGATTTTTTATTAAAGATTTTATTAATTTATTTGAGAGAGAGCAAGAGCGAGCGTGTGTGTGCAGAAACAGGGGGAGCAACAGGCAGACAAGAAGCAGACTCCGCTGAGCAAGGAGCCCTATGCGGGACTTGATCCTAGGACCCTGGGATCATGACCTGAGCTGATTGCGGATGCTAACCAACTGAGCCATCCAGGCGCCCCTAATCTGTGGATTTTTGACTGCACATTTGGGTCGGTGCTTCTAACCCCTATGTTGTTCAAGGGTTCATTGTACATGTCAAATGGGAAATGTTAGAAAGAAGGATAAAGCTGGGTGAAATTACAGAACGTGATGAGGGAGGGCTATTTTATGTAGGGCGAGCAAGGCAGGGTACCTGGATAAAGTGAAAGTTGAAACTGTAGGAAGTAAGGGATCTGTGCTCAAGGATATTTGGGGCAGGAGGGTATTTCTGATGGAGGAAAATGCTTCCATGATAGGGAGGCAGGAGAGTCCCTGCTGTATTTGGAGAACAGCCAGGGGGCCAGTGGAATTGGAAACCAATGGGTAAAAGAGGAGGTGGATGGTGAATGGCCACTTGATTTTTTTCCAGGTGAGAAGGGGTGTCATTGTAGGGTTTTGAGAAGTGCAGTGATGGGACTTGCCTTGCCTTCAGAAGGAAGAGCGTTCTGGTTGCTTGACTAGAGTGGAAACAGGGAAAGCGTCCTAGGTCATGTAGGATGGGCAAAGGGTGAGTCAAACCTGCACATATATGTTGCCACACTCATGGCAGACCTCACAAATCTGTTCCAGAGCCCCTTCCCAGTGGTCTGAATGTTGACTGGGACGACTTCCCAACACAGTGTACAGTCAGAACTGAGCTGGTGGATGCTGCCCGTGAAATGAGATCTTCCTATCAGTCCCAACAGTTCATATGTCCCCTGGCTTTTCTGGGCCTTCTCTATCCTCACAAGAGGTCTGTGTGTCTGCTCCAGATTCATTCAGTCATCAACAATATGTATTGTGCATTGTGAGGCAAACAGTAAAAAGTCCATAAGTAAATGAACTTGATAGTTTCAGATCATAAGAGCTGTGAAGAAAAATGACATGACTGAGACCTGGAAAACGAGGGGTGGGCCATTTCAGTAACAGGGGCAGGGCTTTCCAAGCAGAGGGACAGCAGGTATAAGGTCCCTGCAGGAAGTCAGGTTGCAGGGAGTGTGTTCAGGGCCCATTTCCTGTCTTGTCCTAGTTCATGCGCATCTTTACAAGTCCGTGCGGAGTGTGAGCTCTGCAGTGCTCTCTCTAGGACCCCATTGGCAAGTCTCTGCATTGCTTGACGGCCGTGATGCCGGAATTAGTTCTGGGCTTTCCCTTCACACTCTCCCACCCTAAATACCTCTCTTCTCCTGCACTCANCGTGCGGAGTGTGAGCTCTGCAGTGCTCTCTCTAGGACCCCATTGGCAAGTCTCTGCATTGCTTGACGGCCATGATGCCGGAATTAGTTCTGGGCTTTCCCTTCACACTCTCCCACCCTAAATACCTCTCTTCTCCTGCACTCATTCCATCTTGTCTTCCTTTCTCTAAGGCAGTTGTCTCTTACCCACCTGTTTTCATTTCACCTGTTACCTTTTTGAACAGGATTATGTAGGAGAATATAGGAGCATGAATTTCACATGGCATGTATGTATTAATAAGCTTATTATTAGTTTGGGAAACTTCTTCCTTCCCTCTTTCCCTCCATTATTTTTTTTTCTTGTAATAAATGTCCATCTAATTTGCTGAATTTCTCTTTGAGTACAGGCAACCTTCTATACAACAGAAATTTCTCATTTGGCACCCTGATATTGTGGTTGCTAGAATATACACACAGAAAAAACATCGCTCAATGGGAAAAATAAAACATAAAGGAAACCAATTATTTTATCTATTCAGAGATTCATCCGGCCACAGTAGTGAGTTGTAATTGCAGTATTTTGTCTTGGAAGTCTTTGGTTGTAAATAATAGATTGTTGCTTTTGCCTGCACTTGTTTTATTGCCCATCAGAGGGCCTTGCTTTGGGAAGTGCAGCTGAGGGTTAGTCCCCGGAGCAGGCGTTGGGGCGACGTGTCAGCTCAGCTGTATTTGCAGCAGCAGAGTTTCCGGGTGCGGGTGCGCAAGACAGAGGCTCAGCCAGCGTCGGTGGCCGATATTGCCAGCATCTGTGCTGGTCAAGGGACTTGACAGTGAGTCCTTTCCGCTTTCCAGCCCCTGGGGATGGCTCGGCAAGCTTTGGTTTACGTGTCTGTCAAATGAGTTGATCGAACCTACCTTTCACTTTAAGGATGAACCCAGGGTAGTGGTGATGAGAGCAGTTCACACTTGGAGCACTTACTACCTGCCAGGCATTTTCTGGAAGCGCTGCACACGCACCATAGCTGGTGAGGTAGACGCTGCTGGCCTCTTCTTCCTGGTGAGGAAACCGTGACATGGGAAGGTGGGCTGCTCAAGGACACACAGTACGTGTTGGTATCAAAGAAGTAACTGCAGTTGCTACTGTTCAAATTAAAAAAAAATAAAGATCGTTTCACTGTATTACAGAGTGTGGAGATCAGAGTCTTAATATCTCTTGTTTTCGGTTTGCTTAGTTATCTGGCTCTGTTTCACAGCACTGATTTATGTCTTTCTTGTTTTTCTGATAATAGAAAAAAATTCTGTTAAAAAATTTTTTAACCCATTTCCCCCTCCTGTAAACACTCTGAATAGGGACATCCTGTCAAAGCGCAGTATCTGTTGGTCATCTTGGATCAGGTCTTCTTTGGGCCCTCCAGGAAGATTCCCCTTTGATGATGGGGAGTCAGCATTTCAAATAACTCAACAAATCCTGCAGAGATTATGGCTATGGACCCTCCCCACCCTTCTTCTAATTTTCAGTGTCTTCAGAATCTTACTCAGCTTTCTTGAAAGCATGGCCCATTCTTGTGCCATTTTTCATGCTTCCACATCTTAGCTCTGTATTTAAGGATTGCCTGATCTTAGGCAAGTCTCAATATTTTAGATTCTGAGCCCCCATATCTACAAAATGAGCGTGGTGGTGATGATGATGATGAAGATGGTGATACTCATCTCAGAGGGTTGTATGGATTATATAAAACTGTGTTGCTGAGGTCAAGACCACTGCAGGCTTTTGTTTTTTTCTCTCAAATAATGTACTTCATTTTCTATGTGTTCTACTTTTCCCTCAATATCTAGTTTTCTTCACAGTGTTCCTACCCTCACTGCAGTCTTCAGTCTTTCAATTCTTCCATCTGTCCCAACAGTCCATCCATCCACCCACCTACCAATCCTTCCTTCCTTCCCTCCCTCCCTCCATCAATCTACTCATCCTTCTTTCCATCTACCTATTTTTCCCTTCCATCTATCTACCTATCTCTCCATCCACCCTTCCTTCCTTCCCTCCCTCCCCTTAACCAAATGCCCTTTTGAAATGTGGGCCCAAAACAGTGAACCAAACAGATGCAGTCTTTGCGTTCATAGAGCTTACGTTTTTTGCCACTTGATCCCCTTGTACCTAGTATTTTAAACAAAATTTTCATTCTGTAGTCTCAGGGATCAGAATATGGGGATGCTGGCCCATTTGATGCTTTTCCAATCGGCTGGATTGAAGATGGAGCTATTTGCCATGCCTCCAACTGGAAGTGCTGAGCTGCTTGCTTGGTTAGCAGGTTGAGGGGAGATGGGAATATTGTTCAAAAAATATTCAAAAAAATATAGGAGAAGAGGGAAGATAGACGAATTAGAAACTACAGGCATGCCTACTGACAGGGCATTTGAAGTAAAGATAGCAGGGGCGCCTGGGTGGCTCACTCAGTTGAGCATCGGACTCTTGATTTTGGCTCAGGTCATAATCTCTGGGTCCTGGGATTGGCCCATGTGGGGCTCCGTGCTCAGCAGGGAGTCTGCCCAGGATTCTCTGTCTCCCTCTGCTCCCTCCACTGCTCTTTCTTTCTCTCTCTCTCAAATAAATAAATCTTTTTAAAAAATAAATAAAGATGGGATAAGCAAATAGTGGTGTGCTTTTATGAAATAAAAAGCAGTGAATGTTACAATAAAAATAAAGATCATTAGGTGCAAGAAACTCAGAGCTGGTTTAGAATATTATCAGCATTAGGCTGGGGTGCCAAGAAGTAAGGTATGCTTGTCACCAGTTACAATGTCATGGCCATATAGCTGTTAATCTATATCATGATCATCTCTAAATACGTTTCTTTTATTTTGTCGATTTTTTGCCTCTTCTCCCCCAACCCCAATTTTCCCGCTTCCTACTGTCGGTGCAGCTGTGTCGCCAGTGTCTCGAGCAGTGCCTGGCACACTGAACACACACTTTGGAATACATGAACCGAAACTTAACCTGCAAGCAAATTGAAAAATGGACGATCCTTCAGTTTGTGAGAACCTGGTGTTATTGAGTGGTTTTGGCAACACGGAATCACAGGATTGTCCTATGAGAAAATAACCGCGAACAGTTTCCTAATTATGGTCTCTGTAGATGTCAGAGTTTCTTATAAGTGTGTCCAAATTGATTGGGAGGAGAGAGAAATGCTGAGCTGATGTGACTTGGCCCCACACCCAGCTTCAGCTCGGGTGGCTCTGCTTCTGTCTGATTTATGTATCTGGCTTCTACGTAAGATCTGGTTTGAAAAATGGCTTCCTCTACTAAAAAGTTTCATATTAGATTAAGAGATTCTTGAAATGCAGCGCTGCCATAGCTGTCCTCTGTTTTGGTCACCACTCTGACCCCTTTCAGGCATTCTCTGTGTGAGAGCCAGAATGATCTTTAAAGTGTAAGCTTGATCATGTCATTCCCTCTCCTTGAAACACCACAGTGCGTGCTCATCAGTAATAAAACAGTATCTTTATTAAGCATTTTACTAAATCTGAGCACCATTGAAGCATTTCGTGTGTGTGAACTCATTTGATCCACCGTATTGGATAGAGAGAATATTATCAAACCCATTTTACTGAGGAGAGAACCAAGGCTTAGAGGCATTAAAAAAACTTACTCAAGGGGAGCCTGGGTGGCACAGCGGTTAAGCGTCTGCCTTCGGCTCAGGGCGTGATCCCGGCGTTATGGGATCGAGCCCCATGTCAGGCTTCTCTGCTGTGAGCCTGCTTCTTCCTCTCCCACTCCCCCTGCTTGTGTTCCCCCTCTTGCTGGCTGTCTCTATCTCTGTCAAATAAATAAATAAAATCTTAAAAAAAAAAAAAACTTACTCAAGTGACACACTAGTAATTCATCTTCGAATAAAAACAAAACAGGGATCTTAAGAGGTCCTAAACTTTTGTGCTTGGACCCTTCATACAGTCTGGCAAAACCTATGGAACCTGCTCAGAATATTTTTTTTTTTTGAAGATTTTATTTATTTATTTGACAGAGAGAGTGAGCACAAGTAGGGGGAGCCGCAGATGGAGAGCAAGAAGCCGACTGTCCTGAGCAGGGAGCCTGATGTGGGGCTCCATCCCAGGACCCTGGGATCATGACCTGAGCCAAAGTCTTAACCAACTGAGCCACCCAGGAGCCCCTCCAAATACTATTTTTTAACTGCATGAAATAACATAACAAAGGAAACAATTATATTTAAATACAGTTAGCAAAATATTTTTCATATGTGCTACATGGAGCATAGAAGTAACATATGAACTTCTTTAAATGTGTTATGTAACAAGGCACAATAACTTTATAATTTCAAAGTAGTAATGACACAAGTAAATTTCAAGGTGTCTGCAAAAACCCTAACATGCTATGAAAATGCTTCTAATTTCTGTTGATGAAAAGGTTGCAGATATTGCCATAATGCTATCAAGATTTGTTGCCAAGATTCATAATAGATGGAAATGCTGAGTTTTAGTTAAAGGTTAATGAAAATCAGAATGTAATTTTTTCCATCCATGTTCTCAGACCCTTGGAATATGATTGTAATAGTAACTCCTTCCTTATCTTGAACAACATGGCTTGGCCTCTTTTTATCTGCCAGCCTCATATCTCCTACCACACCTCTTCCTGCGCCCAGCCATGCTGCTTGCTGTTGGTCCCTCATACTCTCCACAGTGCCTTGGCATATCCTGGTTTTTCTGCCTAGAATGTATGCCTCATCCCTTCTTACTTTGTTACCTCCTCTCCTTCCCATCTCAGTTCAGGTACCACTTTCCTGGGGAAGGAAGACCTTCTTGGTTGTCTCTACCAGGTCACTCTCTTCTGTTACACACTGCACCAAGTCAGAGCAACAGGTGTGGGTTCATTTGTGTGATTACTTGATCAAGGTCTGGCTCTCCGAACAGAGTTGAAGCTTTATTTTTTAAAAAGATTTATTTATTTATTTGAGAGAGAGAGAGAATATGGGAGCAGCAAGAGGGGTGAGAAAGAGGGAGAGAGAGAATCCCAGGCAGATTTCCCACTGAGTGCAGAGTCCCACTTGGGGCTCGATCTCACAACCCTGAGATCATGACCTGATCCAAAACCAAGAGTTGGATGCCCAATCTACTGAGCCACTCAGGTGCCCCCTAGAGTTTAAGCTTTATAAATGTATGCGTTTGTTAGGGCTGTCGTAACAAAGTATCACAGATTAGGTGGCTTAACCAACAGAAATTTATTTTCTCACCATTCGGGAGGCTTGAAGTCCAAGATCAAGGTATCAGTAGGGTTGGTTTCTTCTGAGGCTTCATTCCTTGGCTTGTAGATGGTCATCTTCTGTCTGTGTCTCCACATGATCTTGCCTCTGTGAATGTCTGTGTTCTAATTTTCTCTTCTTATAAGGAAGGACACCAGGCATATTGGAGTAGGGCTCACTGTGATGACCTCATTTTAACTTAATTACTTCCTTAAAGACCCTATCTCCAAATACAGTCACATTCTGAGGTACAGGGGCTTAGGACTTCAGCATATGAATTTGCAGGTTTGGAAGTGGGAGCACAATTCAGCCAGTGACCTGACTCTGAAATTCAGCCAGTGACCTGACTCTCTGAAAGAGTCTGATTTTGTTTACCACTCTCTCCTCATCACCTGATGTAGCACTCAGCCCAGGGTAGGCCATCAGCATATATCTGTTAAATAAATGAATATGTATATATAGTATGAATGAACGATACCATACTTTGTTGACTGTTGAAACATTTAAAACATGCATTTGTATCACCGGTTCTGACATTATTCTTTGAGTTCTATTTTTCACCGTTTCTAAGTTGGCATATCTGATCTAGGAATGCCCAGATCATGTTAAAAAGAAATTCTTCTCTGCCAATACTTGTCTATTTGATTCAGCTCAACTAATCTTAGAGTCCTGTGATTAACTCACAAATACAGAATTTTGAATTTCAACATTGGAGTCATTAGCTGCAACCCGAATTTTATTCTGTTCGGAAATGCAGCACTTTGATGATTAAATCAAATACTCTTTGGTCGTATAAAGCAGAGTTTTAGCTTCTACAAGAAAGTCGCGAAGTTGGAATTGGTTTAAGCACCTGTTTTCTGGGGTGACTTCATTTATGCATACCTTTTTCTTTTTGCTCACACGGAAGCACCAGTGGCCACAACAGTACCAAATACAAAATTAATAACTGTAACGCTGTGCTGACAGTTTAATTTCTGGAAGTGTATTATCCTGAGATATGCTGAGAGAGGGGGATTTACATTCTGTTAGGTTTTGAAAATCAAGGTTCTTACATTTTACCCACCTACCAGCAAACTGGCAAGAGCAAAAATAGATGGAGCTGATAGGTCCTTGAGTGCAGTGATTTCCTAGTGAAATGTTACTGGCCGTTGCTAAAAAGAAATAAATAAAGGTTATAAGAATAAAAGAAAGTTAGGAGGTCACAGAACACTGGGAAGCAGGTTTCTGAAATACGTAACTTCACAGCGCCCTTAATATGCTAATAGACACCCTGACTTTACAAGTAGGGAAGACAGTATGCAGACCTGCACACACGTTTGCCCCCAAACCTTTTTTTTTTTCCTGAAGGGACTGGTGTCCTGAGAGACACTCCTTAAGAATGGTCTCTCTAGACAGTCACAAGTTAGTTCACATATTTTGCTTCTTTGGAAAGGGGGGTATACTTCTCAGAATTTCATCTCTTCCCATCAGGAATTCCTAGTATTGTACTGTGGGGTTTCATAGGCATCCTAACAAGGATCAATTTTTAACATAGACTATTATCATGGTTAAAGTTTATAGATCTGGCTGGAAGTCTTGTTTTTGTTTTGTTTTGTTTTTTTTCCTAAACTCAACAATTAAAAGAAAATAAAGCTTGAAGAATTTGTATTTTTTGTTGCAAGTGTCAGAAAGCCAACTCCAACTGCCTTTGGCAAAAAAAAAAAAAAAAATAGTGTGAACGTGTCTGGAGAGGGGTTTACTAAGAATGTATATCAGGGTTCAGCCCCGCTCTGTCAGCTCGATTCTTTTTCCCACCAGTCATTTGATTCTCGAGGGAGATCTTTGCCTATGTGAGCAAATGGACTCCAGTAGGTCTACTCACTTAGCAGTAGCAGTGGAAATTGAACTTCCCTTTGCCATTCTTCCAACAAAGTTCCAGTTTTAAATCTCATTGGTTTGGGTCCTGTGGGTCCTGTGACTCCCTTCCTTCCACCTCCTCTCAAAGCAAAGCTGGATAGCGCGCTTCTCTTATGCCAAGGGGGTAGGGTCAACCCAATGGAAACCGCATGGGGGCACCTGGGTGGTTCAGTCGTTAAGCATCTGCCTTGGGCTCAGGGTGTGACCCCGGGGTCCTGGGATTGAGCCCCACATCAGGCTCCTCCGCTGGGAGCCTGCTTCTTCCTCTCCCACTCCCCCTGCTTGTGTTCCCTCTCTCGCTGGCTGTGTCTCTCTCTGTCAAATAAATAAATAAAATCTTAAAAAAAGAAACCACATGAATTGAGCCAAGGAAGAGACATGGGCTATGCATTCCTAGAAGAAAACGGAAGTGCTGTGGCCCAAAGAAGCAGAAATTGTATGCCCGGCATATAGAAATGTTCGGTATGCCATTCGCCTGCCTTTAGCTTGTTGGCTTGTGAAAACCTCTTTTCCTGTAAGTCGAGTGAAAGAGACTTCAATTAATTGAGCTTCTAGTTAGTGAAGCTACAACTGATTACGTTTGTTAGGTAATGAGGTGCTGATGGAGTTAACAAATGGATGCAATGCCCCCAAAATAAAATCAACAGCTTCTGACAGTTGAGTCAAGATGGGAGGCGAGGAAGAGGCAGGATTCAAGGATGGCTTTACACATTTCAGATTCTGTGACTGGCCAGTGACATTTCCTTGTCTGTGAGCTTGTCCACCAGGGAGACTATCTGTCTGTCATCTTGGGGTCACCAGGGCCTAGCACATAGTGCATTCTCGATTTTTTTTTTTAATTATTGTGGAGCTAAGAGATTGGGTTGTTTTCTTTTGTGTATGTGTTGGGGGGGTTGACATTAACTGAAATAACAGAGCAAAAGAGGAAAAAAGCAGGTTGTGGAGAAGATATCTGGTGTGATTTTGAAAGTAAAATGCTCATTTGAGCTGCTGGTGGGACAGTGTGGCAGTTGGGAACATGGGACTCGGGTCTCTGACAGTATCCTGGGACTGTCCAACCTTGTTTTTACTTCAGTTCAAAAGACAAGTTTCTCTGATAAAAGCGTCGACACGGACTCCTTTATCAAGTAATAAGACTGTTCAAGAGAAGGCTTTATGGATTATTTGTTTTCCCCTTAAAGGCATTGATGTCTGGATTTCAGAGGAAATACATGTTTCCAAATCTGTGAGTGGCAAATTGCAATCGATGCCACATTTTAGTGACATAACACCACATTGCCTCAACAAGGACAATTTGGGGCACAAAAATCAGTCAGGGAAAATCCCATTTGTTTCCTTTGTAGTCCGCTGCAATTCACCTGTTCTTGTAGGGCTGCGGGTCATGTGGAAACCCCCGACTACAAGCAGGGCTGGGAGTGGGTAACTGGTTTCTTACTCAGGACTTCTCAACCCAGGGACTCCTGTTTTATAATAAATATTTTTTGTGTTCCCTTTATTATCCTAACGTGAAGTTAATGGATAATACATCCTTTAACATACCCAATTCTTTAAGTCCCATAGTGACCTAACTAACTCTAGAAAATAAAAATCAAAGGGAAGAACTTATAATAAACGATGCTTATCGTGGTACGTGTGATGTATGCGTTGGCCCAAGTTCACTAGAGCAATGCTTTTCTGGGGAGTCTTGTTAAAATGCAGGTTCTGATTGACAGCTCTGGTGAGAGACCTGAGATACTGGATTTCTAGCAAACTCCCCAGTGAGGCCGGTACCACTGCTCTTAGACCCCACTTTGAATAACGGGGTCTAGAGGGCATAAGGAAGTATCGGGTGCTTGTCCTCACACATGGAATCCCTGTGAATGCTTCAGCTCTAAAACCCACTGCTACAGATGAATCAAATGGGCCACCGAAAACTAGCCAGCAGCATTGCTGTTGGTGGTGCCGTTTTCGGAACTGGTTAACGATCCTTAGTAAAGCTCCCAACAAAGCATGTTCTTTTCATTCTGCACAATTTTGCGTCCAGTGTATATTAAAAGTGTAAAGAAAAATGCTTTGCATTTATGTGAACCGAAGGAAGGTTCTAGGCTCAGATGCTTGGCATTCCGTTTACGGACCGCTGGGGCAGTCCTAAGGTGCATATGCCATAACACAAAACTTTGAGACACCTTGCCCACCCAATCCCAGTTTTTCCTTTCGGTTGCTGGGACAGCTCCCTTTGTGTCTGTATTCAGAGCACACCTCCACCGATATCCAAGACGCCCACCGGGAGGACGTACCATCTGTTGAGAACTTCTGAACCCAGAGACCAACAAATGGGAGTAGGTCACAGGGAGGTTCTTGGGTGCGATGCAACTATCTATAGCTTCTTTAGGCAAGCTGTCCTATAAGCCGGGGCTCCAAGGAAATAGAGTCACAGTCATTGCATGGCACGTGACAGCAGCGTGGCACATTCTTTTTGGAGGTGTTTTCTCTGCTGTTCACTTTGTTACCCTAGTAATTGGGGAAAAAGTTGCTAGGGCCATATTTGCAGCTGACAGATTTGTTTTGTACTGTGTTGCGAGAGGGTGTTAAATGCAGGCCGGGGAAGAATCTGAAGCAAATGGAGAGAATTTTTGGAGGAAAAAAATAAGTGAGTCTAACTTCCTGCTGTTTAAAAAAACACGAAAATTCAACTGAGTCAATTTAAAGATCGAATTGGCTTTATTCAGTGATTCATGAATCAGGCAGCATCCCATCTAACTAGCGAAAGGAGCTCCCAAGAGTTACAGGAAAGGGAAGGTTTTTAAAGACAGAGAGGGGGTGGGAAAAAGAAGTTTATTAGCGAAGAGTGGATTGCTTCCAGCTTAGGTAACCTCCCCATGGACGGTGGAAGGGTTCCCATCAAGGATGACCTCAGTGTGCTGATCAGGGAAGTCCAGGTTGACTGGTTAAAGAACGTTCCTGTGAGAGGTTGAAACTGCTGTTGTGTTGGGTATGAAGGCTTGGTTTGCTGACGTGAGGCTTCGTGCATGTGACTCCATTGGGTCCCTTGCTTCTTTTTTAACACCGGAATTGTTTTTCCAGCTGTTTCTACCTCCCCCAGCAGTCCTGTATTTCCAGTGTCAGTCCGGTTGGCCTTCTCCTGACACCAGCACGTAAGAGAGCTCTTACTCAAGACTGTGTAATTCTCTGACGTTCTGCGTTTGCATCTTAGAGTGCGACTGAAAGCCTTCATTCAAAAACAGAAAAGATAGGGGGCGCCTGGGTGGCTCAGTCATTAAGCGTCTGCCTTCGGCTCAGGGCGTGATCCCAGCGATCTGGGATCCAGCCCCAAATCAGGTTCTCCTGCTGGGAGCCTGCTTCCTCCTCTCCCACTCCCCCTGCTTGTGTTCCCTCTCTTGCTGGCTATCTCTCTGTCAAATAAATAAATAAAATCTTAAAAAAAAAAAACCAGAAAAGATAGGATAGGCTGAGTGAAAATACGAGTCTGTAGAATGGGTTTCATTCATTGCGTCACAACAGGCATTTCTCTTCAAGGGATTATCATTTCTAAATTCAACATTCCCACCTGAAATCATTTCTTAACTTAAAATATTTTAATCCACAGAGAAGCTGTGTTCTTTGATACTCTGCTTGATGAGAAATATAGACGCTATGGGTGATTTTTTTCCTTTTTTGAGATCAAGTATTTTTAATACTACTGGAGCATGAAAACAATAAATTTGTTGTAGACTACTTGAAAAATAAAATTAAAATTGGAGAAAAAAATGAAAAGTAAATAACTGCATAAAACCAGCACCTGGAAATTACAGCCACTAACAAGGATTTCCTTTTAACCTTTTTTTTTTTTTAAGATTTTATTTATTTATTTGAGAGAGAGAGGGAGCGAGCAGGAGAGGAGCAGAGGAAGAAAGACAAGCAGACTCCATGCTGAGCACAGAGCCTGACACCGGGACCAAGGCCATGAGCTGAGCCTAAACCAAGAGTTGGCTGCTTAGCCGACTGAGCCACTCAGGCATGTCTCTAATCTTTTTTTTTTTTTTTTTTAATGTAGAAATACACAAGCACATGCTTACATTTTAACAAAATTCAAATAGTTCCACTAGTTTTGTATGCTAGTATTCTTACTTAATATTATAAAGCGTACATCGTAATGATGTTAAATATTTTAACATTTTTTTATTAATAAAAAATTTCTAGTTAACTGTATATTCACATGCACTTTCACAGGATAGTATATGGAGATGCCTTGTACACTTTGCCTGGTTTCCACTCACAGTAACATTTTGCAAAACTATAGTATAATACTGCAGCCAAGATATTGACATTGATACGGTCTACCTGTCTTATTCAGAATGCTCCACTTTTGCCTGGACTCATTTGTATGTCTGTATGCATTTACTCCTGTGGAGTTTTATCACCTGCATAAGTCTGCGCGTCCACCTCCGCGGTCAAGATCCTGAGCAGTTCCAGGATCACAGAGTGTCACTGTGGCTGACCTTTTATGGCCACGCCCACCTCCCACTTGCTGCCCTGGCAGTCTGTTCTCCATTTCTAAAATTCTGTCATTTCAAAACTTTTATGTTAATGGAATATAAATAAGACCTGTTAACCTTTCGGGGTTGGGCTTGACTCTGGAGATCTATCCAGGTTGTTGCCAGTATCAGTGGTCTGTCCCTTTTTCATTGCTGAGTCAGGTATGTCATCACACACGCACGCACGCACGCACGCACGTACACACCAGTGTGCTTAACCACTCACCTGTTGAAGGGCGTCTTGGCTGCATTCAGTTTTTGGCTATTACAAATAAAGCTGCTGTGAACATTCACAAACAGGTTTTTAGTGTTTTTCCCCCCCTTTCTGAATAAAGATGTTCCCTGTTGTGGGGGGATAAATTCCCAAGAGTTTAGTTGCTGGTCAAATGTTTGGTTTTATAAGAAACTGACACACTGTTTTCCAGAGTGGCTGTACCATTTTATATTCTCACCAACAATTTAGAGTATAATCCAGTTTTGTCATATCCTCACCAGCATATGGTGTTGTCACTATTTTCATTTTCTCCGTTCTGATAGGTGTGAAGTGATCTCACTATCATTTAAATTTGCTTTTTCGGAATGCAGTAATGTTGATACAAAATAATACATGCATGCAGAATAATAATGTTGAGCATGTTTTCGTGTGCTTGCCATCTGCACATCCTCTTCAGTCAGATGTCTGTTCAGGTTTTTTGCCCATTTTTTTTTAAGATTTTATTTTTAAATAATCTCCACACCCAATGAGGGGCTCAAACCCACAACCCCGAGATTGAGAGTCACACACTTCTCCAACTGAGCCAGCCAGGCACCCCTCTTTTGCCTATTTTCTAATTGGATTTTTAAAAAAAATCTTGAGGTTTGAGAGTTCTTTAGATGCTCTGGGTAGTTGTCCTTTGTCACATACGTGATTTACACATCTTTTCTCCCAGGCTGTAGGTGGTCTTTCTGATTCTCTCTACGTGGGCTTTCATTGAGCAGAAGTTTTTAATTTTGACAAGGTTCACAAGATCAAGTTTTCCTTCCATATGTCAGGCATGATAACTCTAGTAACACAGCTAGCTAGCTCCTAGAGATGGTTCCTGTTTTATTTATTATTTTTTTAAATAAAGTTTGTGGCCTGTTTTGAATAAGTTTTTGTAAGAAGTATGACATTTAGATCAATATTCTTTTTTTTTCTTTCACCTGTGGATGCCCACTTCCAGTACCATTTGTTGAAAAACCTGTCCTTCCTCCATTGAATGCTTTTTGCACCTTTGTCAAAAATCAGGCATGTTTGTGAGATCTCTCTCTGCCTTCTGTATTTTGTGCCATTGATTTCTATATCTGTCCCTCTGCCACTACCACACTGTCTTGATTATTGGAGCTATGTCATGAACCGTAATACTGGGTAGAGTGATCCCTCCCTTTCTTCTTTGTCAGAATTGTTTTTTCCAGGCTAGGGCCAGAGTGCGTGCTGTGGTTGGGTCCTCTTTTCTGGTTTTGCATGCCTGTCCATGATACTCATTTTCAACCCTGGACTCATTTTCCAAGTATTCCTCCAAGAGAATATTTTGTTTTATTGTTAAAAACAAAACTCAACTGAGTAAATGTGAAGATCTAATTGGCTTTATTAAAAGATTCATGAATTGGGCAGCCTCCCATCTTGCTAGTAGGGAGCTCTGAGGAGTTGTACAAAAGAAAAGGTTTTTTTTTTTATAGGAATGAGGGTGGGGCCAGAAAGTTTTCAGCAAAAGAAAAGGATTGCCCCTGTGGCTTTCCTTTAGGGGAAAGAGCAAGAGGTCTTATCATATAGATTACTTCATCATCTTTTGGGGATGGAGAGGGCCTGTGGGGCAGATTCATTGAATCTGAAAATTCCTGACTGAGCTGTTAAGACTACATTTTGGGGGAAGGTTGAACCTGCGATTAGATTAAGCATCAACCCCTGTTTGTGGACCCAGTTTAAGGGACGCCATTCTGATGGGGCTTATGGTTTTCTTCTTAACATTTACTAAGGGAACATTTTCCCTTTTCCAAGGGATTTTGTCTTTCCTTTTTTGTTTTTTTCCTCTAAATGCCCTAGAAATTAAAATTGTGGTTGTGAATGATTGTATCTGTACCCACCTAAACCTGCCAGACTCTTCACACCTTGCCGTGGACTTGTTCGACTTCTCCATCATGCACTCACGTGGGCATCTAATTTTTAAATTCTTTTCATTTTGTTCAGGTTTATCTACATGCTCAGGAATGGGGAGAAGGGATGGAGGAGCCTCACCGGCCACCTACCGGTGTTCTGTTCAAGAGCAGGATGGCCCCGCATTGGCGTCTCCACGAACTGGAGCATAAGTAGAAGTTTAGAGGGTCTGCCAGCGTTATTTAAACAGAAAGTTTTTTTGGAGTTATCTTCTTTGGAAAATGTTTCCAAACAATGTGACAGCAAAATGATAGTGTAAATTGTAATGTCTGTCCCAGTTGGGTATATAAACATGTGAAGAGTCTTTTTCTTAAAAATGTTTGGGTTGTTCATTTAAAGTGAAGACTCTATAACTCACATTCAAAAGTAAGGGCCGGGTAAAATAATGATTTTTATCTTCCAGAGTTATAGAGGTCCTTTGTTACTTTTCAGGGATTCTGTGGGAATAGCCTGTGTGGGACAGCTCTTTCTAGATTGTGGGCTGTAAGACTGAAGCCTTTGGAAAAGAGAAGGAATAAATTCAGAGACAGTGATGTGGAATTATTCTTGTGTCATAAATAACGGAACGGATGTTCTTAAGTGTCTCTAATGGTGTTTTAGCCTGTAAGCTAAGGAGAACGTAAATTGTGTTCTCACAGTTCCTGAGACACTTATGCAGAATCATGAATCAAAGTATGAGAACATAGATGCTTTGTCCCCAAGCCCCACCACCCAAGCCCCACCACAGACTTTGATTAAGCACAGCTGGACCTACAGACTTGTGGAGAACTCCTTTCCTGAGCCCTGTCTGTGAGCCAAAATTGCTTAGAAACCAGTGTAGGCCAAAACCAATCCTTTATCCTTCCCAAAGTTCAAACTTGAATATCCAGTCTTTCCACTCTATCATGAGAAAACTCATACCATAATTTCCTGGTTTGCCTGAGACAATTCTAGTATATATCCCTGGTTGTCTCAGTATAATGATTAAAATACTCTCTTGGACCCTTGAGTTTCCCTGTTTGGATGATAAATTCTGTGGTAACTGTAGTCTCAGCACACTCAGAGACAAATTCAAAAGAAGGCATGAGTGACAGCACAAGGCTTTGGCTTAATGGTTGACGGAGTGCCATCCTGGGCTGCTACCCACTGGTCTGTCTTGGCGAAGGGGAGCTTAGAGTATCCAAGGGAGATACTTCAGAGTTATCCCACCTAATTTCATGAGACAATAGAAAGTGTACAAAGAAAAATATTGAGGTGTTATAAGGCCTTTTTCTATAGGATGCCGTTCCAGCTCTCTTACCCATATGTAGAAGGGAGAAAGCTTTGGGATCAGGATGGGAACTAGGCTTTGTCTGCCTTCATCCCACTTCATCGGGAGAAGAAAGATGGCCAGAATGTCTCTGTCGTCTGGGCGTGCCCTTGTCCTATAACAGCCTTAACCCTGCTGTGTCCCAAGAACCTCGTTGAAACTAGGGAAATAGGAAAGATTCCACTGCCCCATGGACAAAGACAAACAGAATGAAACACCATCTGGTTTGGAGACCATTATTATGCTCTTCCCCAACCATTACAGTGCTCTTCTTTCTGGAGGGTAGAGGGAAGGGGGGAGTAATGAAGGGTTTTCCTGAAAGCCACACCCATCTCCTGCTCTTGATCAATAGACCTGGGGCCTGGTCATTTTTTCTGCCTCTAAAGAATGTGTGATGTGAGGATACATCCCCATGGCAAAAGAAAATTAGGCTAGCATCACCATTTTAAGCTATACAGTTTTTAGCAGTAGTTTTTAAGCGTATAAGTAATGATACCAGGAATTTATATATCTCAAAAAATATCATTTTAGAAGGAAATTAAATTGAGATCTTAAAATATTTCATTAGTGTGTGTTTGTTACCATGGGTTCCAGCATAAATAAGGGCTCTGTGGAACATTTGACATTTTAGTTATAAATTCACGCATTCCTCTTTTAACTCAAGAAGACCTATTAGAAGGTAGATCTGAGCGTACCTTTTTAATAAAAATGCCCCCAATTCATTCTACTTTACAGGAAAAATAGGAAATAATTTGCAAACCTGAACCCTTGATTATTAAGTTTCCTGTGACAGTCTTCCCACTCTTGTAGATAGTCAGTGGGGTTTGAGAACTGCTGACCAAAAATAGAGACATTACCCAGCTGTGGGCCTCGAGTCACCCATAAGGGTAGGTAATGTGTAACCAACCATCTGCAGGAAGCTTTCTCTGTCTCATCCTGTGCTCTGGATTTGTTCTCTTTTCTTTTTCTTTTTATGTATGTATGTATGTATTTATTTTAGAGCAAGAGCGAGAGAGAGAGAGAGAGCGAGAGAGTAAGAGTGTGTGTGTGTAAGCCTGAGGGGAGGGGCAGAGGGAGGAAAAGAATCCCAAGCAGATTCTGCACTGAGCCAGATGTGGGACTCGATCCCAGGACCCTGACATCATGACCTGAGCTGAAATCTAGAGTCAGACGCTTAACCCACTGAGCCACCCAGGTGTCCCTGTTCTCTTTTCTTTTTGATGAGTTTTCTGATGTGTCTAGGGGAGCCTTTCGTGAGGCTGTGGAAATGCTTTTAAAGAAATAAGATTTATCCAAGAATCTCCAGGGAAACCTGGATTACAATTCTTTTTTTTTTTTTTTAAAGATTTTATTTATTTATTCGACAGAGACAGAGACAGCCAGCGAGAGAGGGAACACAAGCAGGGGGAGTGGGAGAGGAAGAAGCAGGCTCACAGCAGAGGAGCCTGACGTGGGGCTCGATCCCACAACGCCGGGATCACGCCCTGAGCCGAAGGCAGATGCTTAACCGCTGTGCCACCCAGGCGCCCCTGGATTACAATTCTTATCACCACGGTTGCCTGTGTGGGGATGGTCCTACAAGGAAGTCATCCCTGTAAATTAGATTTTCATTCTGTGTCATTTATGTGTCAAACTCAATGCAAGGGCAGAATATTTGAGACAGTTGAGTATACCACATTCATGTTTTTGAGCTAAAGGATGTTGGCAGGTGAATGGTAACCCTTCCCTGCTGAAATGGCACAGTCTAGGGAAAAACCGTTTTGTTTGTCACCAGATCTGCTCAGCTGATGAGAAATTAAACAACATGTTTGGGGGGAAAACGTGAGCAAGTGAAACATAGACATAAGAAAGAGTTCTGTCACCACTGAGGCCATTATTCACTGTGGAACATTGGAGGGCTCGTAATTTTTCATTTGGGTGTCAATAAGGATAGAAAATAACCATCTTAGAAGTAAAAGGGACAAGTTGAGATTTTTGCAAAATTCACAGAATAAGCATGTATGGAATTTTACAGATTTTCAGAAGCCTTTTGAGTTTCTGGGCAGGAGAGATACTGCACCAATTGACAGTTTTCTTGTTCAGAGTGTTAGCACAAGAGGCTAATGAAAATCTGGAAAGCAAAACAGTGCTGATGAGAAAAACCGAGATGGTCCTGAGCTTTCTCCATTAGCAAGGCAAGCCGTGGATCAGCAACAGTGTAACCAAATACGCCTGTGCTTCCCAGAGCCTTTATGAAGTCCAAGAACATGGAGTGGACATGGTGATGTCTGGGTTATCCACTCCCTCTGTTTAGGACCAAGGTACTTCTGTATGTTTCCCTTGTGTATGTTTCCCTTCTTTATGCTTCCCACTGTGTTGTCACTTGATCTCATATAACGCTCATTTTTATTTTTTCTTTTTTTAAAGATTTTATTTATTTGAGAGAGAGAGAGAGATTGAGAAAGCGAACACGAGCAGGGGGTGGGGGAAGGACACGCAGGCTTCCTGCTCAGAGCCCCATCCCGGGGCTCGATCCCAGGACCCTGGGGAAGGCAGACTCTTAACCCATTGAGCCACCCAGGCATCCCAACACTCACTTTTATTTTGTTAGCAAGGAAGACTTTGAGTTAATTTCTTGGTCCACACAGTGGTTACTTAAAACACAAAAATACCCTCACTTTGAAGTATGAGTAGCTAATGTTTTTAATAGGGAGGAAACACACACAACCTACCAACGATTAGTTGAGTTTTGAGTTTTTGTCCTCCTGTGTGACATGTTCTCTGATGTTTTGTTCTGTAGTTCATGCCTTTGCAGATTTGGATTAGGCAGAGTTGAGTCACTGGGCATTTGAAGTCTTGTACCTTTTGACGTGGGTATAAAGAGTGAGAGGTTACGAAAGAGTAAGAGGAAGTGGAAAAGCGCCCTCCACACTTTGACACTAACTGCAGGAAGCTGTAAGGTGTAGAAAGGAAAGAGGCAATATGCACTGGTGATTCCCTCTCCTAAGTGATAAATTTGGGTCCCATTTTGACTTTTTTTTAAATAAGCTTGATACCCAACGTGGGGCTTGAACTTATAACCCTGAGATCGAGTCCATGTTCTACCGACTGAACGAACCAGGTGCCCCCCCTTTTGAAGTTCCCCCCCCAAGATTTATTTATTTATTTGAGAGAGAGAGGAGGAGAGAGCTGGGGGGAGGGGAGTAACAGAGGGAGAGGGAGGGAGAGAATCTGAAGCAGGCTCCCCACTCAGGGCTCGATCCCACAACCCTGAGATCATGACCTGAGCTGCAATCAAGAGTCAGCCACCTAACCGACTCAGCCACCCAGGTACCCCAACCCTATTTTGCATTTTTATTTATTTTATTTTTATTTATTTATTTTTTTAAAGATTTTATTTATTTATTTGACAGAGAGAGACAGCCAGTGAGAGAGGGAACACAAGCAGGGTGAGTGGGAGAGGAAGAAGCAGGCTCCCAGTGGAGGAGCCTGATGTGGGGCTCGATCCTAGAACGCCGGGATCACGCCCTGAGCCGAAGGCAGATGCTTAACGACTGAGCCACCCGGGCACCCCTGACATGGTTTCTTCTCCATTGCCTTAAGCAGCCTTCTCGGATCTAATATTTTCCTTCACTGTTTCTGTAATGGACAGAAACATCCCCTTTTGTCCCGGATGCCCAAACCTTGCTGGTCTGTCATCAAACCAGATCAGGTCTTATCGATATGTCTGGGCCACTGCCCGACCCAGCTGTCCCCACAGGGTGCCTCAGTGACTGCAGAAACTTCTTAGTGTTCCTATGTCCACCCGCCTTGCTGTTGGCCCTGGCCCCACTTTCCAGCTCTCCTTTTCAAAGCTTGTTGGACCTTGCTGCCAGATAGCAAATGTCAAAAGCTTTTAAAAAGGAAGGCAAAACAAAATAGTAAATTTTTTTAAAAGTCTTGAAAGTTCTCTCTCCTCACCCATTTGTCCAAAGCTCGACTCTAAACATCTTGTTCATGCTTCAATAATAATAGTAAAAAATGAGTGCATTCTCCTAATTAACCTTGAAGTACTCTGAATTGTTTATCCCCTTGTTACCATTTTCTCCCTCCAACCATGATATTTTACATTTCTAAAGGACCCTCCACAGCTCATAATAAAATACCAAGTGCATGGGAGACACTGAATTAATATTTGTTTTTATTAAATTAAATACCTCTGGTAGAACCCCTTTGACTAGCTCATTAGTAATGAAGTCTGGTAAGTTTCTGTGTGAAGAGCCCTGGGATATGTCACTCTGTATTGTCAGATGCAATATTGTCCCTGCAGAAAAATGCTGTTGGTTTTGTGTGATTCATTGACAAATTCAAAAGATGGTGTGACCATCTGTTTTCTATAGCTCCTGAGGAAAGTACCAAAGGATTGGCCCTGAGCTAGGAATGAGGAGAAGGGTGTAGATAAAAGGCACGTTCGTTCACTGGTGAGGTTGTGTAGCAATTGACTAGATTATCCAGGAACTCTGCCATCTCGTTCCCCAGAGTCTTCATAAAAAGGGAGCGTTGTCTTTGATGGAGGTGGTGGACACAGCCTTACCTAGATGACCTCTCTAGGCTGGTTCTCATTCTGTGTTTTTAATTCGGGTTTATTCTTCCCCTTATCTTCCAGATTTTATTTATTTATATGTTTGTATATATATATGTATATATATATATATATACACACACACACACGTATTATATATATATTTAATTACAAAATTAAATACAAAAGAAATGTGTTCATTAAAAAATCTGAGATTTCAGAGATTTCTAGAGTAAAAACAAGCCTCTGCTCCAGTTTCTTTCCCCAGAGCTAACCATGTGTAACTGTTCATTGTATGTCTTTCCATGCTTCTTATTTTAAATATAGACATAGTATATGTGTACATGTTGTGGCTTTTATGAAAGG
The DNA here is from genome assembly GCF_002007445.2 of Ailuropoda melanoleuca. Classification (NCBI taxonomy): domain Eukaryota; kingdom Metazoa; phylum Chordata; class Mammalia; order Carnivora; family Ursidae; genus Ailuropoda; species Ailuropoda melanoleuca. Next base: position 32,239,426 of record NC_048221.1, on the reverse strand, counting down.
GTGACTGTAGTTTCCATCCATTTCCTTTAGGGTCCATTTTCCTGTCATTATTGTGAGTGTGTAAGTCTTGTCCTTTCTAGCGGTTGTGTAGAATTTCTTTGTATAGATCTGTCATCATTTTGTAACTCCTCTCACGAAGTTTCCAAAATCCACTATTCCGTGAATGCTGTAAATGTTGTCATGCTATACTTAAAGTGTGTCAGGAATGTGTTTTTCAGACCCCAGTGGATCTTTTTATTATATTTCCTTTCACTTTTTGGATTAAGTACTAGTTGGTCCATGGTGGGTTTGTTTTTTGTTTGTTTTGTGTTTAATATGCCATTGAATTCACTGTGCTGCAGTCTTATTTGCGTTCACTTGAGTTTCCCTCTGCATATTTTTACACACGCCATAACACATAGCTTTTAAGAATTGAAGTATAATTGATATATAATAGCCTGTGATTAGTTTCAGGTGTACGACATGTAACCTATAACGTGCTCTACTGTGCTGTTACTAACCTTTCAAGCAGTATTTTTCCGGCACTTTAGCGCCTGTTTTTAAATTGCCATTTGTGCTTTGGCAGAAGTTACTTTGAAACTGATGAATTCAGTTTTCTGAATTGGTTTATTCTTACCCAGCGTCTTCCATTATCCTTGAAATTTGGAGGCCACGGGGGTTCCGTTTTTCAGGCCAGTTATGTTGCTGTTTTAAATTATCCTGCAAACCCCAAACATATGGGGTTTTTCATCTATCCTTCGATTGCACATGTCCCTGAGTATCGTAATCGTATTTTTATTTGGCCTCATGAATCTCCGTGCTCCCACGATGTGATTGAGACTGACGGTGTGGTTGAAGGTTCGTTAGGGAGATCAGAGAGCATCGGGTCAGAATGTTTCACCCTCTCTAATTTCTGATGCTTTTATCTTATAAGGTACAGCAGAGCCGGCTGCTTGAATGCAGAATATCAATGGAGATCTCGCCCTCCTCCTTTTTGGGAACCAGGAGCAAGAGCAAATTGGGAATGCACTTTACAGTGTCTGCAGGAAGTTTGAAGTTTATTTATTAACACTAAATGCATGTGTCAGGCTGCAGTGATGAGATTAATCCTCATTTTTAATATTTGATTTGCAACTGATTAATCGCTCGAAGCTTTTGTGGCAGTACAAATCTAGACTACTGATCTGACGGGGGAGTGCACCGGATTCTGAATTATACAGCAGGACGTGTGGTGGGCAGCCTTCAAGCCTGAGGACACCTGGCTCGGGGCCGGAGTGGGAATACTGCACAGGTGAAAGGCACACTAGAATGTTCTTTTTCATTTTCTGGCTTTTCTGGGGGTCATTTTAGGGGAAAGGTCAGGTGGAAGCTTGTCTGGAAATAGCTGCCTTAGAGCCTGGGGAAGCTGAATTGTGTCTGTGAAGGAGAGAAAGAAGTGGTTAATCTGGTGCTACATCGTCTCTTACTCTTTGGCCTTTTCCTGAAAATTGAGTGCCCGTATGTAGGGTTTCGTCAGCCCCTGTGGGACTGAGAACGTCTGTGATCATAGGGGAGAAATACAGTGCCTGGTCTCGTTCTTGAAAATACATTGGAAGGCTTGCAATCTTCGGTGTTTGTGAGAATGTTAGCAGAAGGCCTCGTGCCGATCAGGCCGTGATTGGCTTCTCTGTGCTATGCATTATCTTGCTGGGCTTGTCAGAGTGTGAAATGTCCACAGGCCACCAGGTGGGGAAATCTAAGCTACTTAACATCTTTCTTCTTTACACACACACACACATTTGGAAGTTTCTTTTTTTGAACAGTTTTAGGCATACAGCAAAATTGAGAGGAAGATACAGAGTTCCCGTATCCTCCCTGTCCCCTTGTGTGCAAAGCCTCCCCCATTCTCAGCATCCCCCACCGGAGTGGGACACTTGTTACAACTGATGAGCCTGCAATGACACATCATTACCACCCAGAGTCCATAGTTTACACGAGGGCTCACTCTTGGTGTTGTACGTTCTGTGGGTGGACAAATGTGTAATGACGTACAGGCATCACTGTAGTAGGATCTAGAATGTTTTCACTGCCCTAAAAATCCCGTGTCTGACCATTCTTTTTTTTTTTTTTAAAGATTTTATTTATTTATTCTGCAGAGATAGAGACAGCCAGCGAGAGAGGGAACACAAGCAGGGGGAGTGGGAGAGGAAGAAGCAGGCTCATAGCGGAGAAGCCTGATGTGGGGCTCGATCCCATAATGCCAAGATCACGCCCTGAGCCGAAGGCAGACGCTTAACCACTGTGCCACCCAGGCGCCCCTGACTATTCATTCTTGCCCTCTTCCCCAACCCCGGGCAACCCCTGGTCCTTGTACTGTCTCTTAGTTTTGCCTTTTCCAGTATGTCATATAGTTGGAATCATACAGGATGTAGCTTTTCCGATTGATTTCTTGCATTTAGCCCTATGCATTTAAGGTTCCTCAATGGGTTTTCATGGCTTGATAGCTCATTCCTTTTTACACTGAATAATATTCCACTGTCTGGATGTGCTGCAGGTCGTGTATCCATTCACCTGCTGAAGGACATCTTGGTTGCTTCCATGATGTGGTGGTTATGAATAAAGCTGCCATAAACATCGTGTGCAGAGTTTTGTGTGGATATAATTTTTCAGCTCCTTTAGGAAAATACCACAGAGTGTGATTGCTGGATGCTATAGTAATAGTATGTTTGGTTTTGCAAGAGACCTCCAGACTGCCTTCCAACGTGTCTATACTGGTTTTCATTCCTATCAGCAATGAGTAAGAGTTCCGGTTGCTCCACATCCTTGCCAGCAGTTGATGTCGTCAGTGTTCTAGATTGTGACCGTCCTAACAGGTGGATAGTGGTGTCTTACATTCGTTTTAATTTGCATTTCCATGACAGCTTATGGCTGGAGCATCTTTTCATATGCTTATATGCTTATTTGCCATCCGTCTTTCTGTTTTGCCATTGTGTTGTTATGGTCTTTGGCCCATTTTTAATTGGGTTGTTTTCTTATTGTTGAGTTTTTAAGAGTTCTTTCTTTGAGACGTCTTTTAATGTGGTCATTGCTTGAGTCTTTAGCATCAACTTTTGCCCCACCCTTGGCTCTAAGTCCATCCTTTAAAAAATTTTTTTTAAGATTTTTTTTTTTTTCTTTTAGAGACAGACAGCGAGGGAGGGGACACAAGCAGGAGGAGTGGGAGAGGAAGAAGCAGCTTTCCAGCAAGGGAACCCGATGTGAGGCTCGATCCCCGAACACTGGGATCACGCCCTGAGCTGAAGGCAGATGCTTAACGACTGAGCCACCCAGGCGCCCCCTAAGATTTTATTTTTTTAAGTAATCTCTATACCCAACTCATGACCTGAACTCATGACCCCAAGACCAAAAGTTGCACGCTTTTCTGACTGAGCCAGCCAGATGCTCCTCTAAGTTAGTCCTTATTGAGTTACAGTGTGTGCTTAAATATGAAGTGACCCCATATCTTAAGGTATTTCCCCATTTTGCTAATGAGGAGAATCGGGACAGCTTTTACTTTGCCAGCTTGAATATGAAAGCTTTTAGGAATATATATGAAATAGGGAATGCCTATTTACAATGTTTTATTAACTTAATTTTATAGTACATAAAATAGTAGAATTATTACATTTTTCTGCACCCCATTTTGTAACAGTGTGCACCTGCAGCTCCTTAGTAGAGAGAGGAGTCAGGCTTGCCTCTTGCAGGTCTGATGGCCATTGGTACAGAGGCTGCCAGAGCTGGAAGCACCCTAAGAGATTCTGTGCAAGAGCCTTCTGTTACACAGAAGGAAAATGAGGCTCAGCATAGGCACAGAGCAGACTGTGGCAGAGCAGAGCTCAAGTTCATGCTTGTTTTTCTCAAGTTGGGGCAAGAGCATTTCTGGAGGTTGTAAGTATCCAGGATTACCTGGAACCAGGGGCTAAATATGGTACTCTTAAGTGGATCATCAATTTAACCTGAATATTTGGTGGTAAAACAAAAGCAGTCAAATGGTAAATACTCTTAAATATTTGTACAGAGTACTGGACATGGATGACTCTAGCGCAACATTCATATGAAGTTTCAAGATAAAATATGAGGCATCAGGAAATTTGAGGCAATTATTTTAGGCTTTACCTCCAGACCACTTCAGAGAATTCATTCATTTTCTGGCCAGGTAAGGGGTAAAAACATGAATAGAAATATTTAAGAACGTGGGTGACTCAGTCAGTTATGGGTCTGCCTTCAGCTTAGGTCTTGATCCAGGGTCCTGGGATAGAGTCCGGCATCGGGCTCCCTGCTCTGCGGGGAGCCTGCTTCTCCCTCTTCCTCTCTCTCTTTCTCTATCTCTCGCGTATAAATGAATAAAATCTTTAAAAAAATTGTATAAAGATGTTCTTCCACCTGTAAAACTTCAGTTAAGGAACTTTGTGGGTTTTTTTGTTAATTTAAATTTTAGTTAACCCACAGTGCAATATTGATTTCTGGAGTAGAATTCAGTGATTAATTGCTTACATACAACCCTCAGTGCTGATCACATCAAGTGCCCTCTTTAGTACCCATCACCCATCTAGCCCATCCCCTACCTGCCTTCCTCCATCAACCCTTAGTTTGTTCTCTATCGTTAAGAGCCTGTTATGGCTTGTTTCCCTCTCTCCTTTTTTTCTTTTCCCCCTTTCCATATGCTCATCTGTTTTGCTTCTTAAATTTCATATATGAGTGAAATCATGGTATTTGTCTTTCTCACATTGACTATTTTGCTTAGCATAATACCCTCTAGTTCCATTGATGAGTTGCAAATAGCAAGATTTCATTTTATTGGTGGCTGAGTGATATTCTGTTGTGTATATATGCCACATCTTTATCCATTCATCAGTCAGTGGACATTTGGGCTCTCCCCATAGTTTGGCTATTGTCAATAATGCTGCTATAAACATAGGGGTGCCTGTATCCCTTCAAATCTGTATTTTTATACCCTTGGGTTAAACAGCTAGTAGGACAATTGCTAGATCATAGAGTAGTTCTATTTTTAACTTTTTGAGGAACCTCCAAACTCTTCTCCAAAGTGGCTGCCCCAGCTTGCATTCCCACCAACAATGCAAGAGGGTTCCCCTTTCTCCACATCCTCACCAACATCTGTTGTCTCTTGTGTTGTTAATTTTAGCCATTCTGACAGGTGTGAGGTGATAACTCATTGTGGTTTTGATTTGTACTTCCCTGATGGATGAAAGACCTAAATGTGAGACAGGAAACCATCAAAATCCTAGAGGAGAACACAGGCAGAAACCTCTTTGACCTCAGCCATAGCAACTTTTCTAAAGGCAAGGGGAACAATAGCAAAAATGAACTATTGGGGCTTCATCAAGATAAAACGCTTCTGCACAACAAAGGAAACAACTAACAAAACTGAAAGGCAACCTACGGAATGGGAGAAGATATTTGCAAATGACATATCTGATAAAGTATTAGTATCCAAAATCTATAAAGAGCTTATCAAACTCAACACCAAAAAACAAATAACCCAGTTAAGAAACGGGCAGAAGACATGAATAGACACTTTTCCAAAGAAGACATCCAGATGCCTAACAGACACATGGGAAGGTAGGTGCTTGATTAAGGAACTTTGATCCCATGTGAACAAAGCCTGCAAGCCTAAGTAAAAGTGCAATTCTGCCTGCCACCAACAGATGGCGGTAGGAGTCATTTTGGTGATGCCCTATAGGGCTTGGGAACAAGTCTTTAGCACTGCCCTTCTCAGAACCGAACACATCAAATGAGAAGCTAGGATAGAAGAAAGCAATTTTTCATTATTGATCATGGCCTAGTGGCATCTCACTTAAGATCAAAGGATTTCCTTCTTCTGTAATTCCATATTCACCCAGAAATTTGGAATAATTTCTTTAGCACTTTAATATTGAGTAGCTCTGCCCTTCCTAGAGTGTACTGGTAGTACATATTTAAAGGAATGGATTTGAAATTACAGCTACAGATCTGTTTCCTGTGTGATCAGTTTCTAGTAAATTTACTTAGTGTTATCAGATCATCTCTTAATTAATTGGTAACATGCAGTCTCCTAATCCAGGAAATTAACCCCTTCCTCTCTGCCACCTACAATACCCTTCTATTCAACATTCTTGCGGGGATTTTTTCCCCCTTTCCTTCTTGAAGAATAGTTATTCTCATTTTTGCTTTAACAACTCCAGACACTTTCCAATGTAACCATTTTCATTTCATTTTTACAAACAGGCATATAAAGTAGAAGTGACCTGAACTGATGTAACCTGCAGATTATTCACAACTTGGTAAAAGCAAAGGAAAATGTCTTCTTTTAAGCTATTGGTGTGGGCCATCAGCAATTTTCTCATTTTGGGCTTAACTAGTATATACAGATATTGCAATGAGGGTTTGATTCTCCAAAGTACTTACTTGTCACAGAATGAATTCTGTCCAGTTGGGAATTGGATCTGGGATTTTCAGACTAAAGCCTACACATCTAGGGTGTAGAAAATTCCCACTTTTTTCTTTTGTATTTCATTATATAAATAACATGAATGCAGTTCATGAATCCGAAAGCATGAATGCATTTCCTGGTACCACTTCAAGTCTTAGATTTCTAGCAAATACACGTTATGGTGATCCTGGTTTGGGGAACTTTTTTTCCCTCATGGATGTAGCAAACATTTTGCATAATGGGGAGATGCATTTCTCATTTGAGGTTAAATTTTTACCCTCAGATGTGAAGTGGAAATCAGCCTTTTTCTAGCAATGATTCTGCGCTGGTTTTGTGTCCACAGTGAATAGGTTATATTTGTGTTAAGGAGTCTGTCCTTGGCCAGATTGTTTCATAGTTATAAAAAGATTGGAGTTGTACACACTTTTTCCTTTGGGGATTTGACCCCCTGTGTGTAGTGTGGAATGGAAGCCTCTCAAGGAGCAAAGCGATGGGTGTCAGGTGATTTCACAGAATGGATTATTAGCTCTGTCTATTCAATTTCTAGATAAGGGATTTGAGGCACAGAAAGGGCAGGTCATTTCTTAAGATGACGTGACTAATTGGTGTCAGATGTCTCCCCTAATAGTTTTTCCAGGACTATTATGCTGGGCCCTACAAATTCTGATTTTCTGAATCAGTGGTAGAGCCCGGCACCTGCATTTTTAATCTGATTTTTAACTGTATCCCCTAGGCATTTCTAATATATAACCAGATTTCAGAATTCCTCTACTCTATTTCTCCTACTTTTTACAGAAGTAGTTCTCAACCAGGGATGATTTTGGTCTAGAGGGGACATTTGGCAAGCTCATGTGAGTGAGTTTGCTTCTTACTGGAGACAATTGTTACAAATGGAAATTGCTGGGGCCCTTGAGTGGCCCAGTCAGAAAGCGTTTCTTGGCTTTGGTTCTTTGTGATCTCAGGGTCCTGGGATCGAGCCCTGCATCAGGCTGCTCGCTCAGCACAGTCTGCTTGAAATTTTCTCTCTCTCTGCCCCTGCCCCCTCCCCACTTTCTCTCTCTTTTAAATAAATAAATCTTAAAAAAAAAAATAGGGGAAATTGCTCCTGATGTCTAGTTGGTAGAGACCAGAGATGTTGTTAAACATATGTAATACACAGCATGGCAGAGCAAGGAATAACCCAACCTCAAATGCAGGAATGCCGAGATGGAGAAGCACCTGATTGACAGCTCTAGAGTTTCTCAAACTCCAGATTGAATTTTAGTTCTCTCCAGCTCTGTGACCCCAGACAAGTTATGTAATCTCTTAAAGTTTAGTCTTCCCATTAGTAAAATGGGGAAATTAACAGGATATGTCACAGGGTTATGAGGAAATGGAAAGTACTTAGAGGAATGTGCATGGCTGATGGTTATTTCTCAGTAAACATCAGGCGTTATAATGAACTATTATTATAGTTCCTCACTTTGAGTTTTAATACATCATAAGACATGGCTAAAAACGGTGAATGAATAGCTTCCAAAGGTAGAGAGTTACAAAAAGCACTTTGACACATTCTAAGGGCTACTACAAGCTTGTTGATTTTTATTAATTTGAAAAAGGTCCATGCGGGTGCGGCTGGGGTTTTTTGTATATATCTAATAGGAGAGATGAGTAGCAAATGCTTCAGGGCAATGGCTGTATTTGTCCACATTAACTATGGAGATAGCCGAGGTTTCTAGGGGCAAGGAGTAAAATCAGACAGGCTCCAGTGATGCTCACAGTGTTCCCAAGGAAAGCAGTGCTCACTAGCTACTTGGTACCAGATTCCTACTTGCTTTTCCTTTAATCCTGTGGGAGGTGAAAAAAGAGGTAAGGGGGCACGTGAGATGGGGTGAGTTTGGGTCTTACTTCTGCTATTATCTTTGCAAAAAATCCTAGCTAGGTTGTATACTCCTTAGGGAGGGGCAGACCCTTTGCTGTGCTTTTTCTGTAGCCCCTAATGGCTACACTGTGCCACACTTGTTGCTGGCACTCTAAACATTTGCTGTGGGTTGCAATTTGGAGCAACCTCAGAATTTTCAGGTAATCTGTATCCAAGCCAGGAATTCAAGATTCAGTCTCTTTTGGGGGCACCCGGCTAGCTCAGTGAGTAAAACATCCACTCTTGATCTGGGGGCCATGAGTTTAAGCCCCACGCTGGGTGTAGAGTTTATGAAAAAAAAAGATTCAGTCTCTGCTTGAGTCGCATTTTATAAAATCACAGTAATGATAAGAACGATGACAAACACGTGCATAGTGGTATGTCCACATATGCATGTATATGTATATATATCTATACACGTGTGTTTGTGATGGGTTGACAAATGTTTAACAACTGACTCTGGCTTTGGCGAGCAATGGCTGATATTGATGAATGTAGAATTGGGAAAGATTTGGCTCTCGTGAGGCAGTCTGAGCCAGCTCTAACACACAACTTGCGTGTGCCAGGTACTGTGCTAAGTGCTTTAAATGCTCATTTAAACTTCACGTCAGCCTTTTCGAGGTAGATGTACTATTAACATCTGCATTTTGCACACGAGAAAACTGAGGCACAGAGAATTTAAGCAGTCAGCCCCGGGTCACAGAGCCGGGTGAATGGCAGAGTTGGGATGGGGATCCAGGCAGCCCGGGTTCAGAGTTTATGTTCTGCACTTAACATTGTATCATAATTACTTAAAAACTCTGTTATTAATAAAGTTTTCCATGGGAGTCTGAAATTATTTCTGAAAGGACACTCCTTCCTCCTGGCTCTCTCTCTTATCCCACACATGCAGTCCTTCCTTCCCCGGCCGGCGCCAAGCACACATCAGACTCCTCACGCAAGAATGTCTCCAATGGCCCCAGAAAGTATAATTAAGTTTTATCTTCTGGCTGCTTTTCTCACAGGAATCAGCCACCATGGAATTCTGATGAATCAAACTCTTCTCTGTGTTATATTTGTTCATTCTATTCAAACTACATCCAAACCTGCCGCTCCCGTCAGCCCACCCAGCACACAGATGTGCATACCCTGGTCTCACGTGTCCATTTTTGAATTGTTACTCAAAGCCCTGCCCCATGCTCCCTTCTTTCCTGGAAGCCCTCCCAATGTCACCAAATAATTGAGATCCAGGTCTTTTGAACACGAAGATGTCACAATTTGAAGTCTTTTCTCCTCTTCGTGTCACAATTTGAAGTCTTTTCTCCTCTCTTCTCCTTGTAGGGAGAAGGAAGCCATTTTCATTCACTGAACAAACAGGACATAGCTATTTTTGTTGTATGAGAACATTCTTTTCTTATGCTTGTCTCTCTGAATGGGATAATTGTAGGTGTTTCTAGGAGGGTTCACGTGGGTCCTCTTGTCTCATTTGGGGTAGATATTGTTATGCAGAAACACGTGGTGAAGCCCAGTGCACATCTCCCCCTAATGGTGGCCCTAATTTGTAGGTCTGTGGCAAATAGGGCAGTTTTTTAATTTCTCCGGGCCAAAGCTGTGTGGTGATTGATCTGCAATGCACCCTCATCCTGAAGAAACGAGAGTGAGGATCTCTCAGTGCACTGAAGGGGCCATCAGTGGTAGATTGTTACATCTTTCTCTGTGGCCTCTGCCACCAAGATATTCAAACATTTCTCAACATTGTTCCCTGGAATTTATAGCTGTTTAAAAGAAATCCATCGTCAACTGAGGGAACTACTCATTGAAACGTATTTTAGACATGTTTCATTCCTCTCTTCCCTTCCGGGTTTCTCAGAGTTTTTATTACAGTAATATGTGATTGAGTGTCTACAAGGTTTTATCCAGCATTTTCCAGACTCACCTGCCATAGAATTCCTCTTCTTCTTCTTCTTTTTTTTTTTAAAGCATTTTATGTGACCCGTGTTCAGCAGAGCTGCCTCTGGGAATTCCGTATAAGAGATACACATTATTGGACATTTGGGAGTGACCCTAAAGTCCCACCTGGAGCCAGTCCTTGTTATCTTAAGAAATTACATTTCCAACTCACTATTCATAGTCATGTGAGTGTCTCTGGTTATCTTTCAATGCTAAACATTTTTCCAGTTACTCAATGCTAAAACATTGCTCTGGTTACCCGTGTAAGAGTCTGTGGTAAACACACACACAAATGGAAAGTTTTAAGGAGGTGGGAAGTTAAAATTTGCAGACAGTGACAGGGAGCCGGTGACAAACTCCCGCTGCGTACTGATCAACACAAGTCACGGTCACTATAGTTAGTACAGAAAGCCTTCTGCCTCCGCAGATAGACTTCTGGCTTGAATTTGTGTGAGGTCACTTTTTGAATGACTATATGAAAGGTGATTGAATTTTTTTTTTTTTTTTTTGCCTAATAGTTTAGGGAGATTGTTGCCTGTAAGAAAAGCTATAAACCAAATTGTTTCACGGCATGAGCCCTGTAGGACGGTGGGCCCCTCTCCATGCCACACAAGTCACATTTGGGGGTGATGCCAAAAGAGGATGGGTAGTTATGTTTTGTGGGAGAGCATCATGTATCCACAGGTCTGTGGATGAACAGCTTTAAAACATTCAGTTTTCTGGGTTCCACTGCTGAAAAGTTCAATTGAGGAGCTATGAAGTGAAACCCAGAAATGTGCGATTTCTAAGAGTGATCCAGGTACAATATTTTTATTCATAGCGTTGCCACGCCTGCTGAATTAGCAGGTTCTGAGCCATTTTTCCGGGGAAATACGAGTTAGGTGCCTGTGAGCTTCTGGTCACAACATTTTCATCCTTCACTCAATACATAATTTTTATTTGTGGTTCTGTTTCAGACACTTTGTTTAATATGTATTCCTTACAAATCACGTATATAGTATTTCTTTAAAATAAAACAGTAGATGAGAAAGATGTAACATTTTCCTGACCCTGGGTAATGTGATGGTAAATGTCTTTGGCTTTTAGGCACCCAACAGCAGTGACCACTGAGCCATTTTTTATTGGTTGTCATCTCAAGAATCCACAAATTCAGCCACTTTTCTGTTTTTTTCCATAGCTTCATCATGCCTCCAATGTGTGACCTTTAGCACTTTATGGATTGGCCACATGTACGGATGGGTGAATTTTCTCTTCCTTTCTCTGGGTGGACCTTCCTATTGGCTTATTTATGTGGATGTCTTGGCCAACAGCACTTTGCTGCATGCCTGAACGAAGTTGATCTTTTGTGTGTTTTCTGTGTGAGGGAAACACAGCCGTCTTGCACTCAGGGGCCCTAGACGGCACTTTAGCCCTCGATGGGCATTTAAAATAGAGGAATCACCCCAAAACACAAAGCTGTGAAAACATGGCACTAAATAGGCCAAAAAAGGACACTCGTTTATACCTGGAGAGTCAGACAAGAGGCAGAGAGCATCACCGTATTTGATCCCTGCTGGTGACGTGCACGTTGGGTGACCGAAACATCTCACCAATCTGTGCATGTGTGCAAATGACGGCAGAAGTGCAGCGAGTATTGGTTTTGGGGTTACAAATACATTGTTCTGGGGAGGTGAGTTCACAAATGTACGCTCCATGAATAATTAGGACCGACTGTGTTTCTACGGGTGAAGCTAGATTAGGGTACCACTGTGATGTGGTAAAATTTAAATCCCTTTTCTGCTTAAGAATGCTGTGACCTCAGACAAGTTATTTAATACCTCTTAACCTCAGTTCTTTGTCTATAAAATGTGGCACTGTTAGATGTGACCTAATAGGACTGTAATGAGCATTAAATGCGATAATGGTCTTAGAATAATACATACTCAGTAAATGTTGCCTTTTGTGTTATTGGCGGTGATGGCGATATTATCTGTTTTCCCTTCCATGCAGTGCAAAATGCAATGATTCCTTGGCAGGGCTATTGTGAACCTTCCATGACATACCACAGGTGATGGGATTTGGTCAGTGCTGAAGCCCAATACAATTGGGAATGGTGGGAATGTCATGGAGCAGGAGGAAGGCAGTCTCCCATTTTCCTAACGGCCATCACTATCACTTAGTCGGAATTGATGTTTTATTATGGACATTGTTTTTCTATGAGGTTCTACCATTTTTGGTGTAAAGCCCCTTCTGTACCACTTGGTGTATTATAGTCTTGTTCACTGGGATTATTCTTTACTCTGGGCCAGTGGTTCACAGTGGAAGTCGTTTTGATCCTCAGGGGGCATTGGGCAATGTCTGGAGGGCTTTTTAGGTTTTCACAGCTGGGGAAGGGGCTACAAGCATGGAGTGGATGGAAGCCAGGAATGCTAAGCATAAGTACTGCATAGCATAGAACAGGAAAGCTGCCCGCAGCACAGAACTGGCCAGCTCAAAATGTCAGCAGGGCCAAGGAGAAAAATCCTGGACCAAACTGAGGGCTCCCAGAAGGCAGCAGGCACCATGACTTACTCTCCCGAGCTCTGACGCAGGAACGGGTCCACTGTAGATCCCTCCTGAACCAAAGAATCTTCAAATGTGCCTCGCCCTGTGGTTGGCATGTTAGCAGATTGGCTCCATGGCCTCCAAGTGTTCAGATTCCATCTTTGGTTTATCTCTTCCTTTCTGATTTTGTTGTTTTAAAAATTTCAGGTGTGCCGTATTTCAAACACAAGGGGGAAGGAACCTGCAGAAAATAGTATATGCAGTGCTCAGAGTATGATCTGAGGACTGGTGCCTGTCTGCCAATTGTCATCAGTCCAGAAGGAGGCCAGTAGAGAAAGTGGGAGTACGAGTTTAGACATTTTTATAGCAGTTGTCCAATGCTGTGGTCTTTGTTGTATATACAGATGTATCAGTCTGCAGCAATGTGGAAATTGAAGACCCCGGTGCTTCACCTCCAGTACTTTGAGAAGCACTGAAAACCAACTCAAGACTCCCACTTCCCAGGTTTCTCAGATGTTGACATTTTGCTATCTTAAAGTCATTCATATGTGTACCTCTGTTTCAATCAATTCTGTTGCCTTAGCTCGCTCTCTCTCTCTCTCTTTTTTTCCAGTAGAGGGGAAAGGGCAGGGGGGGACAGAGGGAGAGAAAGAATCTTAAGCAGGCTCCATGCCCAACAAGGAGCTCTACTTGGGGCTCGATCTCACAACCCTGAGATCATGACCTGAGCTGACAACACTTAACTAACTGAGCCACCCAGGTGCCCCAGCTCTTTTTAAAAGAAATAAACATCCCAGACATCTGTATGTGGTTCCCGCTATGTGTCTAGCACAGGGAGGTGCCCTTCAGAACTGGTTCTTCGTACTCTGTCCCGCACCCCACTTCTCTGCTCTGCCATCAGTTCCCTGCCCTCAGTTGACAGGGAATTTAAGGAAGTGGACAGAAAACCGTCTGCTAGAAAAACAACAAGCAAAAACGTACCTACCATTGGGGTGCCCAGTTGGCTTATTTGGTGGAATAATCTTGGGGTGACTCTTGATCTTGGGATCGTGGGTTTGAGCCCCACATTGGTCATAGAGTTTACTTAAAAAAAAAAAAAAAGCCTACCAAACTGACTTCTCCAGCATCTACTTAGATCAGGAATGCGTACCCTACCTGTTTCGGTAGACTTCTATCGGTATACGTCATGCCTGTTCATCTCCACATTGTCCGTGGCTGCTTCCATGCTGAGCAGCCGAATGGAGCTGTTGCTACAGAGTCCAAATGGTCTGCAAAGCCTAAAATAATGACAGCCTGGCCTTTTACAGAAAATGTTTGTTGCTACCTCATTTAGAGGAGTACTTCTTCATGTAAATCCAGGCCAGGCTGACCATTTGCTTGTCAGATGTAAATAGTTTGGGCTTCCTCATGGATTGATGGAGAGGGAGTGGATCCATTCTTCTGATTATTATTATTATTATTTTCTCCTTTAATTCACCTTTTGGTTTGTTCTGATTGAGCCTTTATCTTGAATTTGATAGTAGAGTTCTTGGTAATTCCTGTTTTCTCAGGTTGCCAGTGGCCTGCTTTCTTGGTGGCAGCAATAAAGAAATATGCAAAGATGGTTATAGGAGTGGTGATAACAGGTAACAGTTTCTAGTGCCAAGTGCCAGGCCGTGAACTTTTCACACTTCACGTCACATCCACTGTTCCACTGCCCAAGATCTCCCAGGTCAGAAGGAGCAGGGTGGGGATTCCAATCCAAAGGTCTTGACCTGAGCCCAGTTTTGATCCTTATGCAACAGGGCCTATGGGTTATTGATGTGTTGTTGTGGTTTGTGTTGTGCTATATATTTTCAAATGTTAATTTTCAAGCTTTTTTCCTGAAAAACCATGATGTCATTTTAAATGGCTGTTTTCCACTGAATTTGTCCTTGCTTAAATATGAAAATGACTTGTGTGTTTAATAGGATGCCACTTGCAAAACAACATACAGAATTCATTTTGTTGACAGGAAATCATTTATTCTGCAATTTACATATGATAATAGAGGTGTTGTTTGACATTTGCTTTGCTTCCCACTCATTCGAGATTTTAGACTGGGGATGGGAAAAGGCTGGTTTTACCCCCCAGGGGGATATATACCCACAATTAATCTAGCTGCAAACCATCCTGTGAGCAAATGTGCATAAGGGTACGCATTTGGGCTTTTCAATTTGTTTTTTACTTTCTAGAGCTCTAAAATAATGTCAGGAAAGATGACTCTGTGTCCTGAAGGGTGCCTAATTTACTTCAGAAAATGAGTATTCATGCTGGAATCCTGGGGTGTAGTTCAGTGTTCTGTTTGAAGTGCCTATGAGGTGCCAGTTTGATGAGTGTATTTTTGTTTGAACTTGATGCTTTTCTCCCTACCAATCTTATTCCCAGAATTAAATTCTAGTAATAATTGGTCCTTTGGCATCGTATGGATGATTCCAACGTGTTGTAATAGCTTATTATGGAAGACGAGACATTGTGGCCTCCCATGGAGATGATGTTCCCCGTTCATCTTGTTTCATTATAGCAAAATTTGTTTAATCTGAAAGTGGAAAGAATCATTAGAAGACAGATGTCAGGAAACTTTCTGACACTCCAGCTTTCTGTGATTTTAAGCATGGCTTGAAATAATCATATGATAAGAGTAGAAATCTGGCCCATTTTCCCCTAATGAGATCTGGAAGTTTTTTTCAAAAGACAATAATGTTTTTTGTTCCCAATGAATGTGTTGATATCAGAGCTGTCAGGGGACATTCACTTTGTATAGCCAGTCCCTCCCCAAAAGGTTAATAAATGTGGGTGTTTGAGTGTTTATCCTAACCTTGTCTAAGTTTTCTAGGAAGTATTCCTGTGCCCCTGGACTAAGCCAAGTCTCCCCGAACATCTTATACTTGATCTTTGTTGCACTCGTCACAGTTGTGGTTATTTGTGTAATTGCACATTTAATGTCTGTCTCCACTGCTTGACTGTGAACTCAGAAAGGGTGAAGCCCCCATTCCACATCTTCCCCTTCATGGCCCTGGTGTTCTACAGAGTGGGTGACATGGGGCAGTCACTGAGTGACTATTTGGGGAATGAATGAAAAAAATCAATGAAGTTTTGCATCACCAAAAATACTGAGTTCCATTGGAGGTTGACACTATGCCTTCTCTCTTGTGTTTACCCCACAACAGAGCATAGAGGAGTCCTTTTATAAGTACCAGTTAAATTGGAACGCTGAGTGATTTCGGTGTGGCCAACTTATAATTTGTGCCTTTTCGGTGTTGTTGTGGTCAGGCTGTACAGCGCAGGTGGGATCTCACACATGAAGAGACTGCAGCAAACTCTGGGCACCTGCTTTCTTCACCGTCTATTCGTTTGTGGATTCGGGGCTGAGAAATGTGGAACCTGGGGCCGGCATCTCTGACACATGGAGTGGTTTGGTGCCAGGTGTCTCCACAAGCAGGACTGAAAGTTCTGGAAAAATTGTACATCACAGCATCGTGGTTGCAAGCATGGGCTTGGGAACCAGGCAGACTCGCTAATTCCTATCTGGGTGATAGTGGGCAGGTTATGTAATCTGGCTGAGCCTCACTTTCCTTTTCTACAAAACAGGGATAAAAATAGGACCTACCTGGTGGTGGTTGGGATCGGGTGAATATAAAGGACTGGCATGAAACACATAAAAAGGAAGCAACTATCATTAATCCTTAAAGAAAGGAGGTGTGGTTATAAGTTCTGGTTGATTTCTAGTATTATTATGTCTTCAGCCCAATGGAGTCCTATCAAAGCACAGGGCAAGAAAGCCCTTAGATTTAGACCCAGCGCATTTTTGTGCTTTGTAGGTATTTTATTTGGTTTTGGCTTTGGAAAGTAATTTCCTCTGAAGTAGGCAGTCAGAAAGTGGCCTGTGAACTGATTTAAAAAAGAAAAGAAAAGAAAAGAAAATCAAAGTTGGAGTTTTTAAAAAGAGAGAGAATGTTGGATGACTGTGTCCTATAGCTTTGCTGCTCAAAGTGTGGTCCATGGACCAGGGGTGTTGGCATCACCTGGGAGCTTGTTAGAAATGCAGAATTTCAGAGCTCACCCCAGTCTTAGGGAACCAGTATCATCATTGTCACCAAATCCCTAGATGGTTGAGACAGACATTAAAATTTGAGAAGAGTTGTCCCAGAGAATTCATTTGTTTAGTCCTTTGATTTTGGTTGCTCGCAAGCTGGAATCTTGGGGCTTACAGATAGTATCAGAGGACAGAGAAGGCAAACATCTTTTAAAAGTTCAGCTTGAGGCCGAACTATCATTAAATACAGAACAATATTTTTAAGCAATGTTCAATTCCAAATCTTATGCATCTAAAATGTTATGAAATATAAAAGAGGCTTATAGAATTAAGGTTACCACCAAAGGTAAAAGGACACTGGAATCTTCTAGTACAAACTTCGTTATTCCAGGGGGAAAAATGAAAAGGGGCTAGCTAACAAAAGATGGGAATACNTAAATAAAAGTTCAGCTTGAGGCCGAACTATCATTAAATACAGAACAATATTTTTAAGCAATGTTCAATTCCAAATCTTATGCATCTAAAATGTTATGAAATATAAAAGAGGCTTATAGAATTAAGGTTACCACCAAAGGTAAAAGGACACTGGAATCTTCTAGTACAAACTTCGTTATTCCAGGGGGAAAAATGAAAAGGGGCTAGCTAACAAAAGATGGGAATACATGAAAGAGTATCTATTATGTTCTACTCCAAACACAGGATATATCTGGAGATACGAACAAGAGACACAGTAACAAATACGACAGTAATGAGGCTAAGAATGATGATATCGACAGCTTGTATTTTTGGAATATCTGCCCCTCCCAAGTACTGGCCTGAGAACTTTATATGTCCCTACCCTCAAACCCCGCAACATCCCTAGGAGGTAAATACTGTTGTTATCATGGATTTAAAGAGAAGGAAACCAAAGCAGCCCCAAGGCGTAGCTGGAATTCAAAATGGAGAGCCTATGCTAATACTGCCTCCTGGATAGAACAAATAGAAAAATAAGCCTTTGGAATTAGAAGAGTGAGGAGAAGTGCCCTCAGTCTTGAGTACACAGGAACAAGCAGCATGGAAAGCTGCATGCACCTAGTTATTTAAAGACGAAACTGCACATATCCCTCAAATGCACACCTCTATTCAAGGGAACGCTCTGTAGGAGCCCTAATAATTGGGGAATGACTGTGCAGGGAACCTACCCTACCTACTTCAACAGCCTGGCTGAACTTGAGTTTCTACAAAAATCTCTACGTAGCTACACGCTTCAAAGATGTGTATTCTGTATTTAATGATGGTTTGGCCTATAGGATTGACTCCCTTTGGATCTGAGATGTACTTTGAATGCTGACACCAGGATTTCACCTACTTTCCAATATGAAGCCTTCTGGGAGGCCAACTAGAAGGCACAAGCAGAGCGGGCCCTTGCCATGTCAGGGTCACGTGTAGGCTTAAGGGACCCTAAAATGCATCCAGGCAAACGGGCTTTGAGATGGATGCAACATTTTCTCACTTCTGATTAGGAAGAAGGAATTTTGTCAATATATGGCGTGGAATTTCCTTGCTGATAATTGAGGGGTTTTTTTTTGTTTGTTTTTAATTTAGTGCTGTTGAAACTTCATTTCTCTTTCCGTGATGCAGACTTGATGACTTTAGAGGATTGGATTTTTATTATAGACCTGAAATCTGGAAAGAAAACAAAGGACTACACTTACCGTATTGAGCACAATGTAATGTACAGAACACTGTGGCATGGTTTGAGAAGACACACCGCTATGCCCAGACAGCTCTAATGTCTCTGACACGGAGCTTCCCGGGTTGAACTCAAGGTAGAACCAGGCTTTGAGAAGAGACTCAAACGAAACAAAACAAAAACCGAAAAACAAAACACCTAGGAAAATTATTTCTTTGTTAAATAAGAGGACTTTTCTCAGAGAACGCAGAAAAGCGAGACACTGGAATTGAGCTGCCCACGTTCCAGTCCAGTTCCTGCCTCTTACTAAGCTGTGTGGACTTGGGCCAATTTCTCAACTTGTCTTGCATCATTTTCTAGTTTCTAGACCAGAGATAATGATAATTCTCATTTCAAAGAGTGGTGAGGGAGCCGCCTGAGGGGCTTAGTTGGTTAAGTGTCTGCCTTTGGCTCAGGTCATGATCCTGGCGTTCTGGGATTGAGTCCCGCGTTGGGCTCCCTGCTCAGCAGAGAGTCTGTTTCTCCCTCTGCCCCTACCCCTGCTCGTGCTCTCTCTCTCTCTCTCAAATAAATAAATAATCTTAAAAAAAAAAAAGTGGTGAGGATTGAAGTAAATAATATGTGCCAGCGTCTAGCACAGTCTCGTAATAAATTGTGGTCATCGTGTGATGGATGACGACAAGTCAGAATTCTCCTCCACTTGTCCGAGTGAGCAAAGTGGAAAAACTCTTTGAATTAATAAATCTGCGTGAATTCCATCGTGCCTTCATTGGAAGGAGGAACAGAAAAGCTCTGTTTTCTTATCTGTGTTTTGCTGGAGTTTGACCTGGTTCTGTTTCGGAAGTGACAGTTGATTTTGTGTGGAGTATTCTGTACCGTACTTCGGCTGAATGTAGAGTTTGTTTCCTTTGAACCGGTGCGTTGCTTTCTGTGTACTTTAAGCCTTTCTGGGTTCCCAGTGAAGTGTCTTCCGGTGCTGTCTGGGACTGCAGGCGGTGCAATGCTGTCTTTCCTTCTTTCCTCCCTGTGTTCGTGTTCCCAGCCACACTGCTAGAGTGCCAGCGAGTTGAATGAGACCCCCCTCCCCCCAGTGGCCTTCACACTGTCAGAAACATATTGTGGGTAATAGAGGGCGCTTTTAAAGGCCCCTGTGACTGTTGTAACTGGGTTTGCTGTTCCAAGGCAGGAGATAATTTTCATCTTTTGAAATTGATATGAAAGAAATGGGGTGATAGCATGAGGCATTTTCATGTTTAATTTTAAGTTATTTGACAATTGCAAAATTCGTAAAATCACTCTGTGTGCGATCTATGCTTAAGATTTCACATTTCTAAAACAACCCTTCCATAAAGTCAGTGTAGCTTATATTCTTATACTCGAGGTCCAACACTCAGAAATTTAGGAATAGAAATGCAGTGGGTTGGAGACAGAGTGATCCACGATCCAAATGAATGATGTTCTTTTCATGCCCTAACCAAGATTCGTACTGTGGCTTTTGGGTAAGTAGAGGTAAGAGTAGATAAAATTTAGCAGCTTGGTGCATAACCATTCCTCGAATGCAAAAGACATTCTTCAATGCATGAAATAGACAGTGACGACTCATGTTTTACTAGCACACGGAAAGGAATTCAGTAGTGTGTGTTGAATGAACCTGTGAATTTGAAGCTTTTAATATTCATGGAACATTTGATTTGCAAGTGGCAGGGAGACCTTTTCACTGAATATTATATGATGGCCATACTTCAAAATTATACCTCTCCCTTTGTTTACATCCAGGCTGGGTCAGCACTCCCCCAAGCTCTCTGTGCCTTTAACACAGTATGTATGCTGACGTTCTCCTGTGACCAGTGAGGGATTGTACTGTACATTTCTGTGCCCTCAATTTTATGTATCTTTCTCTGTGTGTGCTAAAAACCTTAGAGGTGATTGATTGGGGGGGGATAACTTGTGAAAGCATCAGATGAAAACAGTTTCCATTCTGTGCCCCATTATCTGGGTATGAAGATCTGTAGCTTTAGAAGGGTAAAGGTAAGTGATAAATCTTTCCATTCTAAAACAATTTGATGCTACCTTTCCCATCTGTTCTCCATCTAGGGCCATAAATATATAAAGAATTTTTAAAAGCAGTAACCTTTTAGAGTTTTTGTTTATTTTTCTTGTTCCATTATTGATAGCGGAAACCACATGGAAGTATTGAGAACCAAATTAATCATTTCTAATCTCACCATCCAGAGGTATTCCTGTTAACATATGACTCTTTCTTTCTAGTTCATTCGCCTTGTGTATAACTCTGTGTGTAACAGCCCCTCCCTCTCCTGCCACCCTGTGGAAATATAATGGGTATGTGTATGTATATTTTGAACACAGTTGGAGTTATGTTTTATATAATGGAGTCACATTGTAAATAAAGTAACTGCCGCAATCTCTACTCCTGCCAGATTTATACTAACCTTGGCCTGGCGCCCTCTCACTGTTTCAGGGAAAGGAAAGGCACATAGAAATTCAAAGAGGAACTAGAGAGGTTGATGCTTGGCCTTTGAACTTCCAAAAAGCCAGGCCCTGGCAGTTTAGGGCGATTTTTAGGTATAATTTGGAGTATCAATTGATCTGATTTAAACTCTTAGTACTAAACTCAGAATAATGTGTGATGTCATTGCGCATGACATTGTTTTACGTGTCCCTCTCCTCCCCCTCATCTAACTTTAAATCCTGGTCCTGGATAACACAGACCTGAAAGTGTTTGGATTTCATTTAAGCACCTTAGGAAGTCCATGAAGGAGTAAAAGCTAGAGAAAGGCAATTAGGCTTGTGGTTTTGAAAGATTGCTTTATGTCCTATGGAAGAGGCCAAATCTGGAAGGTAGGTGACTGGCTAGAAGGCATCTGGAATAGTCCAACAAGGAGGGGGGTGTGGTGGGAAGAAGTGGGCCTGTTCCAGAGACATGCAGGAGGTGGAATTGATTGGTGTGGTGTGTGGTTATAAAGACGGAGGGAGACAAAGACGACTCTGAGTTACAAAGAGGTACTCTATCTCCCTCCCCAACTTGTGAGTTTAATGCACATTTCTAGGGTTGTTTACCCCCGTTGAGATTATTTTGAAAATACTGGTGACTTTTTGATGCTTTGCTGGATGAGTTAGCTCACCTGGTGGATTTCTACTCACATTTGCTGGATTCCAGCAATTTAGATTAACAGGGGCTCATATTTCTTATGGTAATGTAGGCCAGGACTATAATCTGCTTGCCACATTTGTAGGCGTAGTGACTTTCGTAGTTATGCTTCATAGTAATTCTGTCATTGGCTTTAGCCTTCAGAATTACACCTTCAGTCTCTAGAAAACCATTAAGCAGTTACCACTATAATTTCAGTCCCTCTAAAGCTGAGAGCTCTTCATGCATGGCCTTGTATTGTATGGCATATGCTAACACTTAGATGATCCCTAAAATGGGATCACAAGAAGCAGAATGGTGACATTGTGTTGGGTTGGCAAGCCACTAAGCCCACAGAGGTGAAGAGAGAGTTCAGCTATTCTCAGGATTCAGCTAGGCTGCCGAATGCTTGAGTTAAAGCTGTGGTTCTCGACTGAGGACACTCTATTCCCCAGCTGATGTTTGGCAATGTCTGGAGGTGTTTTTTTGTTTTCGCAACTGGTGGGAAATGAGTATCGGCATCTGGCTCCTAGTGGGTAGAGACCAGGGATGCTGCTAAGTACCCTACGAGGCACAGCACAGCCCCTGCTCCTAGCAGCAACAGCAACAACAACAACAACAACAACAACATATCTGGCTTCGTATGTCAATTGTGATAAGGTTGAGAGCCCTGAATTAAAGTGATATTTTATTTTTTCCAGGTGCTATGGTATTCTGTCTCTCCTCGGTCCCTCCCTTTGAATGACTCTGAATCCTACTTTCCTCTTGAAATCTTTAAGTAATAGCAGGTGGCTTCATATTTAGAAGTAAAACCGAATTTTCTTAGAAGAGTTTAAATACGTACCTACCCTTTGATAATTAGAATTTTGAAGTATTTAGATGATGACATCACAGCATGAGTTTGACTGGTATAGAGACAATGATAAGACTCATTCAGTTTTCACCGTGGATGGCATGTATATAAATAATTGTTGAATTTTGAAAGTAGATATTCGTTCCGCCAACTTGGCATTATCTCTATAATTTAAGTGTGTGTTTTCCCTCACCACCACTGTAATAGTTAAAGAAGATAGGTTTTTAGATGTTTACATATAAATATTCCCGGAACATGTCATTCTCTAAAGAGAGGCTGAAAACTTCATCTAAAATGTTGTTGTTTTAAGATGGGGGGTATTGGCTTTTAGTACAAATCATTTGGAAAACTAACTTTGGGGTTGAGTGAAGCATATTGTTGCTTTCAAATATGTGAAAAAGATTGTCTCTTTGATTCGTTGAAAATCTGGTAGTGTTTTCTTGGTGCCATTTACAAGGATGGCATGCCTGGGATGTCTGCCTACAGAGCGAAAAAGAAAGAAGCAAAGAATTTAAAAGTTGACTCACTGATGAGCAGTCAAGTGATTTCATTGTTTGGTATTGCTTATTTTTTGTGGCTAAAAAAGTGGGCTTAATGTGCAAATACCTAGGCTCCAGTGTCCAGGGAACACAGCTAACCACTATCACAAGCAGAGCCCTGAGCCTTTCCATTGGGCACTGGGCCTTAACTGCCAGATCTGTATCCTGGAGCAAATGAGGATCCATAGATCAGTACATGAAAGGAGATTGACTATACTGGCTCCTTGACCTTACCCTCTACAGTGCGACTGAGTGGCTTTGCATCCTCTTCAGATGAGCTCCTTTGAACCACTATTTTGTCTTGTCTATGAGAGATATTGGTCTTTCTTTGTTGGTACGTTGCCTTTGTTTTGTTTCGATATGCGAATAATACTAAGCTTCATAAAATAAATTGAGAAATGTTTATCTCTTTTCAGTTTTCTGGAAAAGACTGTGTAGAATTGGTATTGATTCTTTGAACATTTGGTAGGATTCTCCAGCAAAACAATGTGAACTAGGAGATTTCCATTTTGGGTTTTTAATTTGCAAGTTCAATTTCTTTAACGGTTCTGGGGTTATCCAAATTATGTATTTCGTATTGAGTGAGTTGTGGAGTTCCCATTTCTCAGGATGGTTGTCCCTGTAATCTAAACTGCCATTTAGAGCTCTGGAGAGTTGTTTGTAGTATTCTCTTACCCTTTGGATGTATGAAAGGTCATTAGCGATATCCTCTGTTTATATCTTGTTATGGACAATTTGTGCCCTTTGTATGGGTGTGGAGGGGGTGAATCTTGCTAGAGATGTGTCAGTTTGATCTTTTCAAAGAAGTAGCTCTTTGTTTCATTGATTTTTCTGTTGTTTTTCTGTTTTTAATTTCATTGATTGCTGTTCTTTATGTTTTTCCTTCTCTTGGATTTACTTTGCTTTTCTTTTTGTAGATTCTTCAGGTAATAATAGATTTTGATTTGAAACTTTTTTCCTAATATAATCCTTTCCTGCTATAAATTTTCATCTCAGCACTGCTTTAGCTGTGTCCCAATGAATTTTGACATATTCTGTTTTTAGTCACGATTAGTTTAATGTATTTTATTTTCCTTGAGAATTTCTCTTTGACCCCTGTTTTTTTGGGTGTTTTGTTTTGTTTTGTTGGTTTTTGTGTTGTTTTTTGTTTGTCTATTTGTTTTTAAGAAGTGTATTGTTAGGAGTGTGTGGATAGCTCAGTTGGTTAGGTGTCCCACTCTTGATCTCAGCTCAGGTCTTGATCTCAGAGTTGTGGATTCAGGCCCCATGCTGGACTCCATTCTGGGCATGGAACCTACTTAAAACATGCACACACACACACACACACACACACACACACACACAGAGTTAGTTAGTTTTCAGTGTTTAGAGGTTTTCCTCGATCTTTCTTTTAAAGATTTCAAGTTTGATTCCATTGTGGTTAGAGAATACAGTCTGTATGATTTCGGTTATTGATAATGTGTTGAGGTTTGTTTTATCATACACGCAATGGCCTATGATGGTATTTATTCCATGGACGTTTGAAAAGAATGTGCATCCTGCTGTTGTAGGATGTTCGCCTGTTGATCCTGTGTTTGAAGGTGAGTTTTTCTGCATTTTGCTGATTTTCGGTCTGATTCTATCAATTGTTGAGAGAAGGATGTTGAAGTCTCTGACTGCAATTGTGCTTTTGTTTCTTTCTCCTTTCAGCTCTATCAGTTTTTGCTTTATGTATCCTACAACTCTTGTTTGGTACTTAGGCATTTAGGGTTGTTAATGGTGGCTTGATCCCTTTTCATAGGATGTTTCTCTCAGTGTTAACTTTCTTTGCTCTGAATTCTATTTTATCTGACATTAATGTAACAACCCTGGTTTCTCTTGATTATGGTGTATCTTTTTCCATCCTTTTACACGCTTTTTACATACGTATGCTATTATATTTGAAGTGAGTTTTTTATAGATAGAATATAGGTTATGTTTGTTAATCTACTCTGCTAACATCTTTCTTTTAATGGATATATTTGGACCATTTACATTTAATGTACTTACTGATATTTTAGAGCTTCAGTCTGACTTTTTAAAATTTTTATATTTGGTTCTCTCTTATTTGTTTTCTTTTTCCTGCCTTCCTAAGGGTTATTTGAACATCTTCCAGCATTTCATTTTGATTAATTTCTAACGTTTTTGAGTGTATCTCTTTTTTAGGCTTTGGTTGCTCTCTATATACACAAGCAGATACATGTATTTATATGTATTTTCATATATGTTATGTATATGTAAATATAAAATACCTCATCACAGTCTACTTTTGTCATTTTACCATTCAAGTGAGAGAATTGTTGAAACTTTACCTCCATTTACATTCTTTGTAATAATATCGTCCTCCATGTACACTTAGACCCACATCAAGCAGTGTTATACTTCTTCTTAGAAAATTCGAGGGGACTAGGAAAATATATTTTATTTACTTACATTTTTGCTCTTTCTATTGTCTTTTCTTCTTTACTCTTATTCTAAAATGTCTCCTTTTATAACTTCTTTTCTGTTTTGAAAACTTCTATAGCCATCCTTTTAGGTTGGGTCTGCTGTCAACAGTCTTTACTTTTCCTTTATCTGAGAATGTCTTGATTTCTACTTCATTTCTGAAGCGTATTTTACCTGATAAAGAATTTTGGGTTCTTTTTTTCCCAGCACTTGAAAACGTTGTACCTCTTTCTGGTCTCCATAGTTTCTGATGAAAAAATCCACATCATTCTAATTATTTTTCTCCTCTAGGTAAAGTGTTATTGCATTAACTTATTTTAATATTTTGCTTTTCCTTTAGTATTCAAAAATTTAATTATGATGAGTTTCAGTGTGGATTTTTCAAACTTTATTCTGTTTTTGGGTTTGCTCATCTTCTTGAATCTGTACATTTATGTGTTTTGCTAAATTGGGAAGATTTTCAGTCATTATTTCAGAAGTAAGTTTTTATCCCTGCCCTCTCTCCTTTCTGTCGGGACTCCAATGATGCAAATGTTAGATATCTTGTTAGAGTCCCACAGGTTCCTGAGGCCCTGTTTATTTTTTTCCAATCATTTTCTCTCTTTTTCAGATTGGATAATTTCTAATGTTTTACCTTCAAGTTGATTGATTCTTTCCTGCATCCCTCCTTCATTATGCTGTGGAGCCTATTCATTGATTGTAATTTAGACTTCTAAAATTTTTATTTTTTTTTTTACCTTTCTATCTTTTACCATTTTGTGGAGACTTTATAGTTTTTCATTTGACTAAGGTGCATTTGTAATTTGTTCTTGAATGATTTTTGTAATGAATGCTTTTAAACTTTGTCAGATGATTCTGACATCTCTGTCATCTCAGTGTTGCTGTCTCTTTATTATCTTTTTCATTTATTTTTTTAAAGATTTTATTTATTTATTTGACAGAGAGAGAGAGCGAGCACAAGCAGGGGGAGTTGCAGAGGGAGAGGGAGAAGCAGGCTCCCTTCCCAATGGGGGTGGGGTGGGGCTCGATCCCAGGACCCTGGGATCACGACCTGAGCAGAAGGCCCATGCTTAACCAGCTGAACCACCCAGGGACCCCCTGTTATCTTTTTCAGTCTATTTTTTAAAAATAATATTTTTTTATTATATTATGTTAGTCACCATACAGTACATCCCTGGTTTTTGATGTAAAGTTCCATGATTCATTAGTCATTCTTATTAAGATTTTTTTGGCGCTTGTTAGGATGAGGGATTGTCACTTAAAATCTGGACATTTTGAATATTTTGTCATCAGACTCAGAATCTTATTTAAACTTTCTGTTTCACTTAGTTTGGTTTGATACTGCTTTGGCCGGGGAAGTGGGGGTGACACCTTGTTATGACTTCATTCTTCTTCCATTGACACTTGATTTGGGGAGTGGCTTTTTATTACTACTGTGTGGGACAGGAGTTGTGGCTTCTGATGGGGTCTTCTCCACATAAGGGGGAGGGAGAGAGTAGGGAGGAGAAAGGCTTCATTTTAGCCCAGTGGGGTTGAAAATTCCATCTCTGGGGCGCCTGGGTGGCACAGCGGTTAAGCGTCTGCCTTCGGCTCAGGGCGTGATCCCGGCGTTATGGGATCGAGCCCCACATCAGGCTCCTCCACTATGGGCCTGCTTCTTCCTCTCCCACTCTCCCTGCTTGTGTTCCCTCTCTCACTGGCTGTCTCTATCTCTGTCGAATAAATAAATAAAATCTTTAAAAAAAAAAAAAAAAGAAAGAAAATTCCATCTCTGTACTCGGTGTTCTCTGGCATCACCCTGGCATAGGGAGGGAAGACTGGGGTCTGACATCACAGATTAGAGAAGGCAGAAGTCTAGGCTTTCACCTTGGACATTTCTGGATTGGGTGTTGGTGGGACCGTAGTTGTTTTGTTTTGTTTTGTTTTCCTGTGTTGTTTGGCTGGAGAGGAGTTATTGTCTAAAAGTTTTCTGTCTTCCTTGTCTGCCTCTTTCCCAGTTCTTCAGCTAGAGAGAGCAGGCTTTTGTTGGGACTTTTTTTGTTTGTATCTATTATCACTTACTGGTTGTTGGCTTCTTCAGCTCCATTTCTGGGATATATGAGGTGTAAAGAAAACCTATGGAACTAATTTCCATGCTAAGGTCTGTCCTGAGGTTTTTTAGCTGGTTTACATTTCAGAGACTTCTTGTTTGTTTCATAGATGAAATCCAAGGTCTGTTGTTGTACTTAGTGTGAGGAATAGGGAAATGTACGTCTGCCCCATCTCCCCAGAAGAAGTGTTGCCCCTTTACTTTTTATAGACAGCAGGTGAGACATTGACTTGGCTCTACAATCCAGAACATTTAATAATGAGAGCTGTTGAGTTGGCATAAGATGTTTACCATCAGCATGGTTTTAAGGGAGATAATAATTACTAACAAAACTGATTATACACATATATCCAGTTCTTCTCTTTCCAGCCCTTTGAAGGGACCCTGAACCGTGAAGTTGCTAATGGACGGGCGAAGAGGGTGAGGGGCTGAGAAAGGAATAACCCACCCACCATCTGGCCTGCTGTCGTGCAGAGTGTCACACAGCACCACCAACTTAGTTCTTCTCTGTGTTTACTTGACATGCCAAATGCTATATTTAAGCCAAGAACTGATTTTGAAAATATTTTTCTACTTCTGTTTTGTCAAATGTATTCCTTGGCATATTATGTTAGGGCTTGTTCTGCTAAAGCTTAGCAGAGCCTTCTGTTTTTTCAAGCTGATTTGGCTTGCACAATTCAAACATTAGACCCTCATTTTGGAACAGAAGGTCTTCTCTAGAGATAGCACAAAGTGTGTTTTAACTTTCAGGCAGGTAATACCTATCAAGTGAGAGATGGAGCTTTTATTCATTGTTATTCTTTTATACATAAGACTTCTTTTTAAGCCACTTTTTGCTCAAGCCTGTTTGACTACATTTTCTCTTTCCAGAATCTTTCTAATTATGGGGAGAAAAGCAAATGTTAAGCTAGTCGTCTTTTAACAAGAAAAAGGAAGGAAAGCGTTATTGCTTTACTTTTGTAATTTGATTTTGCTTGAACTTTTAAGATAACGGTGTGATTCTGTGTGTATATATATATATATATAAAAAAAGTCTACATATCAGGGTTATCGACAGGGTAGATGTCCAGTTAAGCCACTGGAGAAATACTTTATGGAATATTCTGGTGTCTGAATGAAGATAGGGTTTTCTGCTGGCCTTAATTATTTTCAGTTTGGTGATGGAAGATTTTTGAAGGCTTTTCGCTCATTCTCTTCGCAGCCTTTTGGTGAGAGGACATGATCATAGTAGCTCCTGTATCCTTGACCAGTTGCGGAATAATATCTGATCAAATGAAATCGATTGTTCCTATGAGCACTGAAGGGTTTGATCAGGATATGGGAGTGGCTCGACGTATCAGTTGGTGTTGGCACTTAAGAAGCCTTTTAAGGGAACACATGGCTCAGTGTTAGTTTGAGTGTGGAATCCATCCACAGAGTAATTACTCAATTCACAGCAGTCACATTTGAGTTGTGTTTAATTTGGGGGAGGCTTCTACTTGTTCTTTCATCTTCTCTAGCTCTTTCTAAATGTGTTGTTGCTTTATTCCACGTTAGGCGTCAGCCCGTGCCACTTTGAAGACACCGGGGCTTTTGTTCCTGGGTGGGAAAGCCCTGCATTTGTGCTGTGAGCACGCCCTCTTTCACCTTGCTCTGTCACCCATTCCAGCCCCGAGGCCTATCCCACCCTTTCCATTTGGTGTATGTTCTTCAAACTCCATGTAAGTAACTCATGACTTCTCTCAAGAATCGGTGTGAAAGCAAAAAGTGTGCAGAGCTGCAGTGAGGGACATCAAAGTACAGGTCACCCGGAGTCCTCTGGTCCTTTGAGATGAATTTTCTACCCAGCTAATTTGAGTTCACTTTCCCAGTCAGGGCAGGTAGAAACCCAATTTAAATGCCCAGGACTGTGACTTTAAGAGGGTGTTAGAGGTTTTTTTAATTTTTTTTTTTTTTTTTATTTTTTACCTCCCTTTTGCCTTGATGTTCTTCCTTTCCACTCTGCTACTGGCTCCGAGTCTTACATTTCTGCTTTGAAGCTCAAGGCACTTCGCCTTAGGAGATCTGAGAGTATGCTCTATAAACAGAAGATTCTGCAAAGATACTCACACAATTAGTGACTCGCCTGAGAATTCAGATCAGAGAAGTGGGTTAGGCTTCGAACCCTGGCTACACATTGGGAATACTAGGGGAAATAAAAAGTAAATAGCAACGCCTAGTCCCTCCCCACAGACGCTTACTTAATTTGTCTGATGTGGGGGCCGAGCACTGGTATTATTTTAGATGTGTCCCCAAGTGATTGTGACATTTAGCAAGGTTCGGGTCTCTCCTTTTGAGGGAATGTCCAACAACCACTTAAATGCTGAATAAGCCTGGCTGATTGCCCATCATTAAGGAACATTCAACGACCCAAGGAGAGCGTGGCTCTGTGCTTTTGCTGTTAGAGCCTTGTGAGGGAAGCCCAGCGAACTGAATCCCTTTGGGCTCTCACTGTAACTCCCGGTCCCCGTCACCTAATTTTAATAGAGGCTTACTGTAAAGCAAGAATTCTCAGTGGTGGTTTGGCATCTCTCTAGGGTGTAGGTTCGTTTCAAAAGGCATGGCAAAATTTACCTAGAGTCACTTTAATTTCTAAAGATAAATTTCCCTCTCCTAAGGACTGATCTGAAATCAAGCAATGAGAAAGAGGGTGTCACAGGCTCCCAATGGCTGAGGTGTTGGGATGGCTCAGTTTGTTTGTCTGACAAATGTTGGATCCTCTTCAGTGTTTTGGTAACTGTGACGTGTCAGGAATTTGCTTGCCGGATAGTGGCAGTCAGTAATTGGGTTTATTGGCTCATTTGGTGTCTTTGTTGCAGTTTTTAAAATGTTTATCTTAGAAGTGGGGAGAACACGTCTGTAAGTGAGGTGTTTATAGGAGAAACTGAGAGAGTTCAGCTGCTGAAACTCCTCTTGTGAGTAAACAGTCCACTTTGAACTGTTTGGACTCTGTTAGCTCCACACGGCGGGGCAGGGGGGCAAACGGGCCAAAGCAGGTTTGTATGGAT
This sequence comes from Ailuropoda melanoleuca, assembly GCF_002007445.2. Lineage (NCBI taxonomy): Eukaryota > Metazoa > Chordata > Mammalia > Carnivora > Ursidae > Ailuropoda > Ailuropoda melanoleuca. Next base: position 32,208,803 of record NC_048221.1, on the reverse strand, counting down.
CAGGGGCCTGTTAGAATGACTGCTGAGTGGATCAGCCAGGACGATGTTTGGTCACTGTTTATGAGAGGCTCAGCCAAATTAATTTTGGAGCAGGACACCCAAGGGAGAAGGTGTTGCCGTATTAGAAAGGTGGGACTAAGAGAAGCATCAGACTTTTAGAATGTGAAGAGAGATCTCTGGGATTGTTGAATCCAGTCTTTGCATATGCAGATTTGTGAACTAGGCCAATTTGTTACAGGCTTTAGCAACATTCATTAAAATCTATCAAAATGCTGCATGCTCTGTTGGAACTAGAAGAGGTAGGTGGTGTGTAGGCAGGGTCCTTCAAAGAAACAGAGCCAATAGGGTGTATATGTGTGGGGAGAGAGAGAGAGAGAGAGAGACTGACTGATGATAAGACATTGACCTGTGCAGTTTTGGTGGCTAACAAGTTCCAGGGTCTGCAGTGGGCAAGCTGGAGACACAAAGGGGCTGATGGCATAGTTCTAGTCAGATTCCAAAGGTTTGACAACCAGGAGAGCTAATGGTGTAAGTTCCATTCCAGAGGTTGGCTGGCTTCAGACCCAAGAAGAGTCAGTGTTTCCATTAGAGTCCAAAGGCAAGAAAAAGCTGATGTCCTAGCTCCAGGGCTCAGGCAGGAGGAATTCCCTCTTACCTGTGGAAGGATCAGCCTTGTTTAAAAAAAATTCAGGCCTTCTCCTGATTGGGTGAGGCCCACCCACACGGGGCAGAGCAACGTGCTTTACTCAGTATATCAATTTTTTTTTAAAGATTTTATTTATTTATTTGACAGAGATAGAGACAGCCAGCGAGAGAGGGAACACAGGCAGGGGGAGTGGGAGAGGAAGAAGCAGGCTCCTAGCGGAGGAGCCTGATGTGGGGCTCGATCCCATAATGCCGGGATCACGCCCTGAACCAAAGGCAGACGGTTAACCGCTGTGCCACCCAGGCTCCCCTACTCAGTATATCAATTTAAATGTTAAACTCGTCCAAAAGCATTTCCACAGAAACATGTAGGATACCATTTGACCAAATATTTGGGCACCCCAAGGCCCAGTGGAGTTGACAGATAAAATTAACTCTCACAAATGGCTTTGCCAAATACAAACGTGACCCAGATTTAGGTCTCAAATCTGGGTCTCCTGACCCTTTCCCAGAGTTCTCTCTACTTCATCATGGTATATCTGACTCATCTGTAACAACTGAATAATACAGAAAAAAACTGCTTAAAAATGGATACATTAGACTCCATCAACCATCAAAACTTCCCTTTGTCAACAGATGTCATCAAGAAAGTCAATAGACGTGCCATAGACTGGGAGAAGGTATTTGCAACATACATTCCTGACAGAACATTGGTATCCAGGATGTTTCGGGAAGTCCTACATGTCAGTGTCAAGAAGACAAACCTAATTAAAAAAAAAGTGGCAAACAATGTGACTAGAAGCTTCAAAATGAAGAGATGTGCCACCAGCATCCGATGATTAACATCAGTAGCCATCACTGCAATCCACATTAAAATATGAATAAACAGTAGACTGTAGATATGAAAAGCGCATAAATAAATGGCAAAATGGAAAATGACCTCCAGATGCCCTGACGTCTGCTGGAGGGCAGCTGTTTAGTACTGTGCACTGTCGTCATTCATACCAACCTGGAAATCACACACCTTCAGCCATACAATGTGCTACGTACTGAAGGGGGAGCGTGCAAGCAATCTGGGGATAGCACATAGGTTTTAATTAGTTTGCAGTCTAGCAAGATGGGAAGGCTGGCTTGTTTCACTTGTTTGTTTTATGCATTTAGTCATAATCATGAATCTTAAAAAAAAAGTCTCTCCTCGAGAACAAACAGAATTACATGAAAGGTGTTTTCAAAATACGTTTCTTTCAAGTCAGACGGTGACGGGAAGAGTAGCTGACGTTTATAGAGCACTGTGTTGCGTGTTCTCACGTACTCCTCAGGACAGCCCTGTTTGGGAAGGTGCTCTCATTAGCCCCACTTTCTGGATGAGAGAACTGAGACTGAGTGATTCAGTAAATTGCCCACGAACACATAGGTAACTAATGTCAAGGTCGAAATGGGAATATCTCTCTGCCCGGTTCTGGTTTAGTTACCACTTGTGTCATTTTAGGGAGTATTATCCTTTATCTCTTCATTTAGTCACTACATCTCCAACGGTGCTAAGTGTAGGACAGCTCCTGCTCTAGGCTGAGATGGGCTCAGTTCTCGGAGGCAACTCGTGGTGGGGAGGAGACACATAGTAAAGAAAATGGAAAATAAATCATTTCAAAGAATGATATGTATATGAACGCAATAAAGTAAAACAATGGGAGACACACTGACAGAGGGCATCCTGGAGCGACAGTTGTCAGAGAGGACCTCTGCTGAGGAGAAGATGGGCTCAGACCTCTGATCGCAGCACGGAGCTCGGCTGCCACTTGGTGAGCAGGCCTGTCCTAGAAGACATGCGTGTTTATGGAAGCATGTGCATAGAGCACAGATCATCTTAGCAGTTTGCAGCCATCCCCAGCGTGGGCCCTTTTACAATATTGTTTTCTAATCTGCTCTTGGGTCTAAATGGAAAAAAATTCAACAGTTAAGCATGAACCGTCCCTGATTGCTATTCCTTTACCTGTCTCCCTGGGGTGGGACTGCCCTACCTGGGTTGGTACAGTAACTAGGGAAAACTTCAGGTATTTATCTGCGAACTGCCAAGGACAGGGATGCTGATGTCCAGAGGGTAAACCCCAGCAACAAAAAATTGTCTTGCCCACGATGCTCGTGGTACCCCTGTTCAGAAACGTTTGATGAATACTAAATAGGCTGAAGCTTGTGTACTGTATGAGTTGTGTCTTATGAATTGAGTGGATGAGATTTGGTTGGCTAAGTCTTTTGTCCTTGGATTTCATTAGGTCTTTCCCATTCTATGGCAATGGCCCAGACTTTGACCCGATCTAGTTTATGTTCTGTGCTCCCCCCCCCCCCCCCCCCCGCCTNTTTGAAATGGCAACGCAGGAAATGGTTTATTGGGTTTGTTTTTCTTTCCTTGTACATAAAACTTAAAATCCTCGAAAACTTTGGCTTGTCAGTCTGTTTTCTAGTCAAGAAAAAGATGGCCATTAAGAGCAATGTTGATGTGCGACCAGAGAGGCCGGCAGATATGATGGGCTTGCCTTACATAAATCACCTTCCATTGTCTAGGGGGGCATATGGCCAGTGAGTGTCCTAATTAGTGAATGGCTTTTATAGCCCCATTATTTATAATCACTTTTGAATAACAGCCGAAAGACTACAGTGAGATGGAATGAAAATAGTCAAGTGTGAAAGTGCTCATTGCTTACGGAATTATGGAGATTAAACATTTCTGACGACAAGCCCGTGAAGTAACAACACGTCCAAATACTTTGTAACCAGGTCTGCTACGTACCACGTTCTGAAATCAGGAGCTGTGGTCAACCGAGAGGTAAGAGTCTCTGTAAGAATTCTTACCTTACCGAATTTGCAACGTAAAATACCCAAGAGCCATGCCCACAGCCACATTCATAATGGTATATTGTATACATTTTTAATAAGTAAACTCCATTTGGGAATATTTTAGATGCAAAAACTTTGCAAAGACAGTATAGAGAGTTCCTGAATCTCATGGAATTTTCCCTAATGCTAACATCTTGTATAACCAGGGTTCATTTGTCAAAAATAAGTTAACATTGGTACATTACCATTAACTCCAGCCTTAATTCAGATTTCACCAGTTTGTTTCTTTTTTCCCCACTAGTGTCCTTTATGTCCTCGAGTCCCGTGCAGGATACTATGTTACATTTAGTTGCCATGTCTTACACTCCTCTAGTCTGTACCAGGTTGTTCATCTTTCCCTGTTTTTCCATGATCTTGACAGTTGTGAAGAATACCAGTACACAGTTCTTTTTTTTTTTTTTTTAAGATTTTATTCATTGATTGTTTGATTTGAAAGAGAAGAGAGAGCACGTGGTGGGAGGAGCAGAGGGAGAAGAAGGAGCAGACTCGTTGCTGAGCACAGAGCCCGTTGTAGGGCTGCATCCCAGGACCCTGTGATCATGACATGAGCTGAAATCAAGAGTCACATGCTTAACCGACTGAGCCACCCAACCGCTTCTCAGTATGCAGTTCTAATAAAACAAAGTTTCACTCTTTACTGCCGGATGAGCACCTTGTTTGGAGTCATGAAGGTGGAGAGGAGAAAGCATAGAACTTTGGCCTTAGAACATCTGGTTCTAATCCTGTACCGGGAATCTTTCCTCATGTATTTTAAAGTGGGAATGATGCCACCTCTCCCACTGGGTTGTATAAGGATTGAATGAGAGAATGTTCAGAAAAATAATTTATGATAACGCATGAAATTTACAATCATCAAAGGGAAATCTGTGTCGATAATACATGCATTTTTCTATCCTGTATATTTGTATAAACTGGAGATTGATGCCAGTAACAGATTTTTATCCCAGGAGTCATTTGATACATTTCTCTGAAGGCTATCCAGGTCTTTAAGCATGTGAAATTTTTCTACTTTATAGAGGATGTGGGGATGGATATTTTTCACCTATTGAGTATTTTTGTGAACGCGCCCTCAGTGCAGACCTGTGGCTTACCTTCCAGCTCCTTTTCTAAGGAACGGTTCACACACCCACAGCTACCTGCACACTTCTGGCAATCTTAGAAAGTGTAGCATGTTTTATGAGAGAGACACAATCCTCTAGAAGAGGGAGCAGCAAACTACGGCTTATGGGCCAAATCTAGCCTGCTGCTTATTTTTGCAATGAAGCTTTACTAGAACACAGCCCTGCAGTCATTTACTTATTGTCTAGCACTGATTTCCTGCTAAAAAGCAGGAGTCAGAGCACAGGCCTTACAACCTGCAAAGCCTGAAGTATTTACTATCTGACCTTATAGAAAATAAGGTCAGATAGTAAATCCTACTGATGCCTGTTGTGTTTTCCTTTCCACTCTCACCTGTCTCGGACCCTATACTTGTGATTCTCTCTTTATAAAATTTTTTAAAAGATTTTGATTATTTATTTGAAAGAGAGACACAGCGAGAGAGGGAAAACAAGCAGGAGGAGTGGAAGAGGGAGAAGCAGGCTTCCCGCTGAGCGGGGAGCCCGATGTTAGGCTGGATCCCAGGACCCTGGGATCATGAGCTGAGCCAAAGGCAGGTGCTTAACGAGTGAGCTACCCAGGCGCCCTGTGATTCAGTCTTTTGTCCCCAGCTTTGAAAAATATTTAAAGAGGATTGCTGTGCAAAGAATACTCATAGGGATGCTTTGCTTCTGGGAAATGGCCTCACCTTTTTCAGACCCATGAAATGATGGGATGTTGCTGGTCTCTGTTCTTATGATCCAATAGAAATTGGAGTGGCATGCTCAACTGTAACCCTGTTTGTATGAGATTTCTTAATATGTAGGGCAGAGCCCCTGGAACTCTGGCCCCAGCCTACTGTTGCATGAATGATGTCAGACTATATTAGGATATAGTTTGTGACCCAGATTATTCACTCCTGTCTGAGACTAAATTGGGAGCCGGCTTGCAGGGAAGGGGCACAGCTGTGTTAATTACTATGGATGTTCCAGGCTGTGGGATGCCAATGGGATCTCAGTTTGCATTTGCATAAAAGCATTTAAAATACCTTACTTGTCAACAGCGTCCTAAGAGCCAAGAGGACATGTGCTGGGTCCTGGGAAGGAACTTTGCTCGGACTCTCTGGCTGAATATTCAGTGCTGTTCAGATGTCACTTTCTTGGTTCCTACACACGTTGAACATCAAGAGGGTGTTGGGACAACTGTACTATGTGATTGTTTAGATGGGAAGTCAGTGTTTGGTTTTTGTATTGAGATTCACATAAATGTCTTCTAGTGGCGTGGTGAGTGTAACTGCTTTAGAAACATAATGATTTTATTTTATTCTTTTTTGTTTTGGAAAATATCAACCCCATACTGCCATTGAATAAACAGCATAATGTATGCCATAACTGACCATAACCGACCAGCTGTTACCATCTTGGATTCCTATTTCGTCTCTCTATATTGACATATATTTCCTTTGTGCCTCATTACCTAAGTGATGGGGTAGTTTGTGAACCTCAGTTTATTCTGTAAAACGGGATTGGAAAAAGAACTAACCACACTGGGTTGTGGTGAGGATTGTAAACTTATGACTTAGCACTGTATCTGGCCTGTCGAAAGTGCTCGGTAAATGCTCACTGGCATCACTGGAATCTAGCAGGTCACCGGAGCTGAGTTCTGTTAGAGCTCAATAAGGTGTCTTTTTAAGCATTTCATGTCTTCTTGGGGAGCCCAGCTGGCTCAGTCAGAAGAACGTGCGACTCTTGATCTGGGGTCATGATTTCGAGCCCCACGTTGGGTGTAGAGAGTACTTAAAACTAAAATCCTGGAGAAAAAAAAAAAAAAGAATTCAGCGCCTTCTTGAAGGACACCCACGTCTTCGGATTCCACTCAAGGTTCTGAGTGTAGAGACTTCTGACTTCAGCCTTGTTGTTTGGAGCTGGCCTTGAGCTCCTATCAGCTCTGTTACTTGGCCAACAGATAACATTGTCTTGTGCCTTTCCATACATAAATCTTTTATTGTTTTTTTCTGACCAGATGTTATTCTACTACATGAGTTTAACTGAAAAAAATATAAGAAGCACAAAAGGCTGGGAATAATGAAAAAATAGAGATGATGGAATTTAAACCGTGCTTTTCTTTCCATGCTTAATTCAAGTCTCTTCTCACTGTGGGATGAAATTTGTTATAAAAAGATTCACCAGGAGAAAAAGGAGAAGCCTGGCGGGAAATAATAATAAAGTGGATGTCCTAAAGTGCTAGCAAAACGTTTTGTGTTCCTCCACGTGGGAAGTTAAATGTAAATAGTACTTTATAGAGCTTCACCAGCATACATAAGTCTATCCTGCAGCCTCTTTTTTCTCTTTCTTTTCTTTCCTTTCTTTTTTTTTTACGTTCTACAGAAACATGAAAGAACAACTGTCTTTGTGCCACTAGGGGAATGGATGCAATGTCTGCATGTCTGATGACGTCCCACCTGCCTGGAGTCATTTGTGCTGTGCTTGTTATTGGAAGGTATTATTATTAGCCCAAGGGGACTGGCAGCACTTGGTGGTTTGCAGAGAGACAGGAACCATTGGTGACAAATAGGGAAATAGGCTCATTTTCAGAGCCTAGTTCCCCACACTTTGATTGGGGCGAGGGGAGTTGCTTTGGCTTAGAGACCATTGGTCCCAAATATCAGCTTGTCTTAGAATCACCTGGAAGGTTTGTTAAAACGTAGATGGCTGAGGGGGCGCCTGGGTGGTGCAGTCGTTGGGCATCTGCCTTCAGCTTGGGGCGTGATCCTGGCGTTCTGGGATCGAGCCCCACATCAGGCTTCTCTACTAGGAGCCTGCTTCTTCCTCTCCCACTCTCCCTGCTTGTGTTCCCTCTCTCGCTGGCTGTCTCTCTCTGTCAAATAAATAAATAAAATCTTTAAAAACAAAAATAAAAACAAAACATAGATGGCTGAACTGGACCCTTAGAGTTTCTAATTCAGTAAGTTTTGGGTGGAGCCCAGAAATACAGGTTTCTGGGTAATGTTTCCTGGAGACAATGAATACCTGCTACCCTAAGAATTATGTAAGAATTGCTCATGTGGACATTCAAGGCCAGCATCTAGGTGAGGAGTTAGCAGACTGTGGTCGGTGGGCGAAATCTGCTGCCCTTTTTTGTAAATAAAGTTTTATTGGAAAAAAACTCTTCTTTGCATATAATCTTTGGCTGCTTTTCTACTGTAAAGGCAAACTTTAGTACTTGGACAGAGTCCAGAGGTGCTCCCAAAGGTGGAAAATATGTACTCTCTGACCCTTGGCACTCTATAGAAAAATTTTGCTGGTCCTCGATTTTGACCAATGCTTGCATGTCATTTGGGAGAAGCAGGCTTAGAAATAATTCTGTAAGAACTGGCACAGGGAGTGTTCTCAGTCTGTGTGTGTTTAGAAGCAAAGGGTTTTGTTTATTTCTTCATTTTACTTAAATACATATGATAATGGAATTCATCCATTATTTTGCCACAGACCATTCTCCACATAAATTTTCCCATTGCAACCAACGGTTTCTCAAAATTTAAAGAAACATATTTTATTTCTATAAAATAGTATTGGCATCTGGTTGAATTATTGGTGGAAAAACTTTTAAAAATGCATACTTAAGGATGTCTGGCTAGCTTAGTCAACAGAGCATACGACTCTCGATCTTAGGCTCATGAGTTCGAGCCCTACATGGGGCATGGAGATTATTTAAAAAAACAAAAACAACTCCTAAAAGGGGAAAAATAATCTTCATTTTGACACTGCAATTGTCAGATGAGTGATATGGCATATCTTTTAGACTTGAGTAAGAGCCTTTTTGGAAAGCAGTTTGTCAATACGTATGAAGAATCTTTAAAATAATGTTTATGCTCATTATTCTAGTAATCCCACTTCGAGTAGATTTCAAGCAAACATACGTATTCAAGATTTTCCATTACAGCATTGTTTATAATCATTTTTTTTTAAAGCAAAGACATCAAAATATCTGATAACGTGAAACTGATAATATGATGATGAATCCACATTGCTACTTTGGAGCCATTTAAAATCAGGCTGGATACAGGGAAGCTGATATAGTCTTTTGGGAGAGAATTTGTATCATTTGTATGCTTTTTGTCCTAGTATTTCCACTGCAAGGATTGTGAGAAAATAATCAAATATAGATAGATTTTATCCAAGGAGAATAATCATAGTAGAAACAATTCATATGCTTACTAATTGGTAATAGTTAATAGGTTGTGATGGAATGAGACGATGAAATGCTATGTGTTATTGAAACTGTTTTTCTTAGTACTGCTAGTATATTGGCAATGCTGGTGAATTATCGGTTCGACCATTTGGATATAAATCCACATATAGGGCACGATCCTCCGCATCTCATATTTAACAGGTATCTGATGGAACTCTGTATTCTACTCCCACATGGTCATCAGCAGTTAAGCCCAGGCACTGCATCACTTTTGAGCCCTCTCTTGCATTTGGTATCTTCCTCCATCACTCAAATAAACCCTGTCAGTTCCAGCTTTAAATTACATCTCCTTTCTACTGCCCTGCCCTTCGTCTTCTCATCCATTTCCTTTACCCAGGCCACTCTTGGTCCTGTGTGATCAGCAACATTGGCTGCACCCAGTCACCTCCCTCTCTGCCTGACCCACTATGCAGCTGCAGGAGGAATCTCAAAATTTACACCAGGCCTTCCTTACCTCCCTGAATGACATCCCATCCCTTCAGTGCATGCCTGCTGAGCCTAGAATAAAATGCCAACTCCTGATCATGGCCTGCGAGGCACAGAATGATCTGTCCAAGCTCCATGTTCTTGTTCTACCACACCAGCCTCTATTTCCGGACATTTGCACCTGAGGTGTCCTCTGCCTAGAATGCTGGTTACCCCACACTTCGCAGAGCCAACTTGCTTCTGGTCTTCCTTTACTTCTCATCTTAACAATGACCTCTGCCTAGAGGCTGGTCCTGTTCCTTTTTCCTAAATTCCTGCTCAGGAGCTCTGTGTTGTCAGGCTGTATCTTCAGGGCCCACAGATTTTCTGGCTGTCGGCTGTTAATAAGTATTTGTTGAATGAGTGAATGAGTATCCTCAAACACATAAGTGTATTATAATGATGTCTCCGTGTGCGTATGTATGTGTGTACACAGGGCCTGCAGCACCAGCACGTTGAATGGTGATAGAAATGAAGGTACAGTTGATTTTTAACTGTCTTTGTTGTCCTTTTGTGTATTTTTCAAATCTTGTAATTTATCTATATGACCTTTTTATTGTGGTAAAATATATATAACATGAGATTTATCATTTTAAGCATGTTAAGTGTCTAGTTCACTGGCATTAAGTACATTCACACTGTTGTGCAACTGTCAGCACCATCCCCCTCCAGAACTTTCATCTTCTCCAGTGGAAACTCTGGACCCATTAAATACTGTCTCCCCCATAATTTAGATTATTTGCACAGTAAGAAAAGTGTTAGGAAAAATGTATTAGAAAGAAACGAATAGCAAAATCTGTTTGAGACAAAACTCATTAAATGTATTTCAGATTGTAAGTTTAAGTGACAATAAAACTAGCTAATATACACTTCAATTGATAATTTTGAGGGTTTTTTTTTAATAAAAAGCCTATTCTTTATAAATGTCAGCTGCTGAAAAGACACAGATCTTTTTGCTGTAATAGCTCACTGCAGTACAAACTATTTGTGTTGCCTTAATAAATATATCTGTCCTACAACTATAATCATTCCTTGAAGAAATTGCATTCCAAAGCATTATCACCTGGAAGTGTGATTAGTGTAATATCCTTATATCCTTATGCGAGTTTTCCTCAGCATTGAAAATTTCAAACGTATTAAAATCAGAATTCTAGTTGTAAGGAAACGCTATTCTTTGACCTTCTAGAAGTAGATGTTCTGGAGCTTATACGACACGGAGAGAATTACGTTTTTCTCCTCAGTTAGAAATGGATGAATCAAGAGGGCCCAAAAGTAATATCTCTGGAAACCTAATTTCTTGACCGTGAAGATTATTTCCGTGACTAGCGTTCTCCCTTAGGGTCTGTACTCTAGGAGTTAGAGATCAGACCAAGCAGCGTCCCCTCATAACCCATCACTTTGAAAATGATGCTTCTAGTTGAGTTGGCAGAAAACTAGCGTGTGAGTGGGAATGTTTGGAAAAACTACACAATTATGTTTAAGGGATCATTTCATGTTTCAGTAATAACAAGCAAAATTTGCAGCTTAAGTAACTGATAAAGGAATTGTATCCAGAATATATGAAGAACATCTTATCAAAAATAACAAGATGACCCATTAGGAAAAGGCAGAGTGAGGGGCGCCTGGGTGGCATAGCGGTTGGGCGTCTGCCTTCGGCTCAGGGCGTGATCCTGGCATTATAGGATCGAGCCCCACATCAGGCTCCTCTATTATGAGCCTGCTTCTTCCTCTCCCACTCCCCCTGCTTGTGTTCCCTCTCTCACTGGCTGTCTCTATCTCTGTCGAATAAATAAATAAAATCTTTAAANTAAATAAAATCTTTAAAAAAAAAAAAAAGGAAAAGGCAGAGTGAGTACATGAATATGAACAGGCAAGTTACAGAAGAGGAAACATAAAAGAAAAAATACGTATATGAGACATATGTGAAATATATATATATGAGAAGTGTGTGTGTATATATATACACACATACATATATATACACATATAAACATATAAGTGAGATATATATATGTATATACATATATATGATAGAATGCTCAATGTCACTAGTACTATAGTCCCCCCTTATCTGTGGGGGATATGTCCCAAGACCCCTAGTGATGCCTGGAACTGTGGGTAGTACTGAACCATATATACACTATGTTTTGTCCTCTCCATATATGTATTTGAAGAAAAAAAATTACAGTAACATTTGTCATAGCATTATTGTATTGACAACAACATTGGAAATAGCCTAATTTTCTATGAGGGATACACAAATTTTATAGTTTTTAAATGGAATATTATACAACATTTAAAATAATTAGGAAAGATCACATCCATTGACATGGTTGAATTTCTATAAACTAACGTGAATGGAAAAAGCAGAGATACATTGTTATAAATTTAAGAGACAAAATTTCAGGTACATTGATATGAAAATATAAAATAATGGCAAATCCAGGACAGAGAGTCAGCCCCATTTTTGTCACTGAAATTATAAAATTATCTTAAAATAAGCTCTGAATCCTTTTCTTGGAAAAAGTTCCATATATTTCTGACCTGTTTGCTTTTCCATGTGCAAAACAAATCTTGAATTTCAAAGAAAGCAAAGATGCTATGACAAACTCTCTCCAGCAATTTATTATTTCATTGGCTCACTGCCTTGACAATTAGGAGAAGATTTATAGACATATCCCCTGAATAATTGGCAATTAATTTGAGATTAGGTGCCACAAAGTACAGTATTCTTAATGTAATGGGAAGGTTGAGGCTTTTCGCTTACAAATGTCACGGAACACAGAGTAAATGTTAACCACCAGCATCGTTAACCCTGCCCTTTTGCACATCTGCAGTAAAGAGGAGTTTGAGTTCGATGATCATAAACTTTAGCTAGCTTGGCTAGTTTCACTGTGAAGCTCAAGTGTAAACCAAGAGTGTCTATGTCTTTTTTTTTTTTTAAAGATTTTATTTATTTATTCAACAGAGGTAGAGACAGCCAGTGAGAGAGGGAACACAAGCAGGGGGAGTGGGAGAGGAAGAAGCAGGCTCACAGCAGAGGAGCCTGATGTGGGGCTCGATCCCATAACGCCGGGATCACGCCCTGAGCCGAAGGCAGACGCTTAACCGCTGTGCCACCCAGGCGCCCCAAGAGTGTCTATGTCTTAAGAATGCCTTCCAGTTCATTAGCCCCTGGTTTATCTTGATAGGAACCTGCTTGTGATCCACAGGAATGTGTAAACTTGGGGCGTCTGGGTGGCTCAGTCAGTTGAGCATCTGCCTTCAGCTCAGGTCATGATCCCAGGGTCCTGGGATTGAGCCCCGCATCTGGCTCCCTGCTCCACTGGGAGCCTGCTTCTTCCTCTCCCACTCCCCCTGCCTGTGTCCCTCTCTCGCTGGCTGTCTCTTTCTCTGTCAAATAAATAAATAAAATCTTTTTAAAAAGCGGGGAGTCTGCTTCTCTCTCTCCTTCTGTCTGCTGCTCCCCTGCTTATGCTCTCTCTCTCTTTCTCAAATAAATTAATAAGTAATATCTTTTAAAAAAATGTGTAAACCTGTGTTCTACGTAGGATAAAGAGATACTGTATCCTGAATCTTCTTTGGGATTTTGCTTTTGACGCAAGCAGTACATTTGGATCCCATAACATCTTTCTACTCATGTCTCAGTACTTTTCTAATGTCTACAACTGTGGTCTCCTAAGGGGAATGTAAACTCTAGGTCCTAAACAATGAAGATTTTGCTGGTAAACATTGTTATCCTTTTGGTTGAATTCCAGGGTACCTTATACCTAGAGATAGAGTTGACAGGTGTGACTATTAAATATCAGTTGGTTTCATTTCAACTCCAGCACAGTGCCAAAAATATATTAAGCATGCAGTAAATGTTAACCAATTTATATATGTCCAGACAATTTAGCACAAGTGGCGTTGTTGTTGTTGTTGTTGTTTTTTATAGATTTTATTTATTTATTTGAGAGAGTGAGCAAATGAGAGAGCACGAGCAAGGGAGGAGTAGAGGGAGAGGGAGAAGCAGACTCCCCACTGAACAGGGAGCCAGACATGGGACTAATCCTGGGACTCCAGGATCATGACCTGAGCTGAAGACAGACACTTAACTGACTGAGCCATGCAGGCACCCCACAAGCAGAATTGTATTCCTTTCCAGAAACTCTAGAAACATCCTTTAATCCAAATTTCTCTATGCCTGTATTTTGTTTATAGCTATTTCTAAGTAATAGAATGAGTTTTATGTTTATATGCATTTTAAAAAAGAGTAACAGCTCATCTTTGAACTAACCTCAGCTCTTTCCCCCTTCACCTCAACAGTTGTTCCCTTTACATTGTCATGACAATTTCCATCTTTCATTGAGTGCTTTCTCTTTGCCAGGCACTGCTGGAACCTCATTTAATGCTCTTGACAATTTTGTAGCAGAGCTACTGTTTTTCCAGTGCTTTATTTTTGCTGATAACGTTCAGAGATTAAGCAACGTGCTTGGGTTCACCAGCTAATAAATAGTGGAGCCAGACTTTAAACCCAAGCCTTAATCTTAACTACCGAGATTTACTCTATTTTTCTTTCACTTCATCTCTCCAATGGGAAATTGAGAATTAAGCATTTAGAGCAGTGTCTCTCACATAGTCATTCAGTGATTATGTATATATCATTAAGCCTTTGAAGTCAAGTTTATAAGTGTAATATATATACTATAAATTGCATACCCACACACACAGTTCCATAAGTTTTGTTAAATGTATAAACCCATATTTTCACTGTCACAATTAAGATTTTCTATATTGGTATCCACTTGAAAAACTTCCCTTGTGCTCCCCTTTTTAAAAAACATTTTATCTTGAAATCATTCTAGACTCTCAGGAAGGTGTAAAAAATAGTACAGAGATCCCCCGTACCCTTCACCCAGTTTCCCCTCAATGATAACCTGTTACATAAATATAGTACAATTGCAAAGCCAGAAAACTGACATTGGTACACTCCATAGGTCTTATAACCTTCTGCACCTTTGCAGTCAGTCTCTGCCTCCCCTTCGCCCCTAGTAATCACTGCACTGCTTTTTGTCTCTATACTTTAGATTGTTCTAAAACTTTATATATAAATGGAATCATACAGAATGTTGCCTTTTGTGTCTAACTTCTTTTGCTCAACATTATGTGTTTTAGATGCATGACTATTACTGGATGTGTTAGTAGTTTGTTCCCGTTAATTATGTAACATCCTATTTGAATATAGTAGTTCACTTACCCATTTATCTGTTGATAGACATTTGGGTTATTCCCAAGTTTGGACTATTATGTAGTGAATAAAGTTACTCTGAAGATTCATCTGCAAGTGTGTGTGTGTGTGTGTGTGTGTGTGTGTATGTGTGTGTGCGTGCACTTATTTTCATTTCTCTTGCATAAATAAGGGTGGAAATGCTGGGTCATGTGGTTAGTGAAGGCTTTGTTGTATAAGATACTGCCAAATTCTTTCCCCAAGAGAATGAACCGTTTAATATGCCCAGTGACAGTGTTTAAGAGTTCTTTTTGTTCTACAATCTTGCTAACACTTGATACTGTTAGTCTTTTAAATTTTTGCCATTCTAGTAGGAATGTAATGAGATCTCACTATGGCTTTCATTTGCCTTTCTCTGATAATTAATGATATTGACTATCTTTTCATGTGGTTAATGGCCAGTCATACATGTTCCTTTGTAAATTGTTCAAACCTTGTGCCCCTTCCGGGGGTGGTGGTAAATGAATAGGTGAATGTTTGTCTTTTTTATTCAACAGATATTTGGAGTAATTGAATATATATTAAATGACATAAGATTGACTCAGATATATCTATTTTCCTTTTGACTACTTGAAACCTTAGGTATAATACATCTCAAATAAAGTAGTTCAAACTGGGTTTTGTTAGTCTCTTCTAGAATGATCATCTGTAATAGGAAATCTTGTTTTCAACATGATATTAAAATAAAGATCAGTAGTTTCCTGCCCTACATGGGACATATCATCATCTTAACCATCACTGTCATCCTCATGATTTATTCTTTTTGACCACAGGGAAGTTATCATGTGAAGACATGAATTTTGTGGCTCACATAGATACTGCATTGCTACATTGTTTCTCTGAGGCTAGAAATGCTCTTACCTAATTTTTATCTTGTCTAAAAATGGAAGGATGATTTTAGCCTTGTTATTTTTAGCTGTCACTGAACCATCTTTCTCCATTAAGAATAAATGTTAGCTAAGTTGATCTATAAGCTCTGTGTTGATGCTGTGTTTGTAATTTAAAAAGAACATTTGGTACCTTCTCCTTTCTGTGACATATTTTTGTAACAGTAATATTTTTAGCTATTGTTTTGTTTTCTTAATGTAGAGAATTACAAAGAAATACACAGACCCACCTAGGTAACTATTGCTTATACAACAGTAATAAAAAGGCAGTATATCTAGTCTTTGGAAATCAACACAGAATCATAAGATCTATATATTTCTATCTGTCTCTAGAATGAAGAGGGACATCTTCTCCCTTATTTCCCAAGCTCATGTCCTTCTGCCCAAAAGAAACTGTAGTTTTTTGTTTATTTGTTTATTTTATAAAGATTTTATTTTTATTTATTTATCTGAGGGGGAGAGAGAGAGAATGTGTGTGTTAGCTAGAGAAGGCACAAGCTGGGGAAGAGGCAGAGGGAAGGAGAAGCAGGCTTCCCGCTGAGCAGGGAGCCAGATGTGGGGCTCTGTCCCAGGACCCTTGGATCCTGACCTGAGCTGAAGGCAGACACTTAACCTCCTGAGTCACCCAGGCACCCCAGGAAACTGTTTTTAAAACTTTGTGATGATTGCTTGTAGCAAACAGGGTCTCTCCTTTTCTTTATTCCTTTTTGCACAAAAGGGATCAGTCGGCACTACTCTGCATGTTTTCCTTTGACACCAACACGTGCGCATCTTGCTTTCTTGAAGTAGTTACTCTATGAATGAACTGTGCTTTACTTAATTGGTCCTTCGTGGCTTTTCCCAGGTTTTTTGTTTTTCTCTTTATTTATTTGCTGTTATAAAAATGCGGCAATAAACAATACTGAAAATGTTGTAGACTTTTGCAAGTATATTCATAGGGTACATTTCTGCCAATTGGATCCCTGGTCAAAGAACATTGTATAATTGGTCAGCTATTGCTCCATTGTTCTCTTTAAGGTTTCAGCCATTTACTCTGTCTTTAATAGTGTCTGCAAGTGTCTAAGGCACATATTTTAAATGTAATAGCCTAGTTTAAATTCTTTGTTATTTGAGTCTTCTAGTATTATGTGAAATGGGACCCCCGAATTAATGCTGTTTCAATGCTGTTTTATCTTTATTACATCCTTGCTTGGTTTTGCCCCTGCAGAGGAAAATCTGAAGTCAGTCCTCCTAATCGCTGAGGTTGGCTGGCTAGAATGGCTTGAGGTGGTATTCCCACGCACAGCTCTCCAGCAGCTCAGTCTCTAGGAAGCCCTGTTGGTGATGTGTTCTCTCTCTTTTGTATATTGCCTACAGGAGGAAAGCTGAACAAGGACCTGCGACATTTTCTCAATCAGCGATTCCAGAAAGGGTCTCCTGATCATGAGCTGCAGCAGACCATAAGGGATAACCTTTACCGCCATGCTGTGCCTTGTAAGTAGCCTGTTTACGGCAACTTACTCCTGGGTGGGTGTGTGGAAAGTTGGTGGAGCCAGAAGAGCTCACCAGCTGGTTCTGGAACACTGGTTGCCTTGCTCACATAGTGACTCCCTACGTCCAGGGAGTCATGGGTGACCCTGGGACATAGAGCATAGAGCATAGCGTAAGGTGAATTACTTGGTTTTCAGGTTCTGGCTCTGCCACATACTTGCTTATAATGCCAGGTAAATTAGTTGCCCTTTGTAAGGGCCAGTTTTCACATCAGTAGAAAGGACTTCTGAGTCATACTAATTCAATAGGACTGTTAGGAGGAGTCCATGGGATAAGACACATTAAGTGCATTTTGCAAAGTACGGTCATGGTGTAAGTCTCCTTCACTGTTATTAATGGGGCGGACCAGGCCAGAGGCTTTCAGATTGACCTCTGCAGAGATCAGTGAGTTCCTCATGGCTCCTCAGCACAGTGAATGCCTCAGTGGACTCTCTCTTCGTCCCCAGTGAGACCTGATTCATAGATCTGGATTTCATGATTTTCTTTGAAGAAATGGTTTCCACCAGTTAAAAACTCAAATCCCACAAACGCATTAGATCAGACCAAATCTGAGAAAGCAAGACATGGAACACAGGGACTATGAAAGCAAGGTTTTTATGTTGAGGGAAGGAAGGGAAGAAAGAAAGGGAAGGAAGAAGGGGAGGGAAGTCAGTCTCTGGGGCAGATGGAGTTGTAGGGCAGTGTTACCAGGTCCTACCAACCAGCATTACTGTACAGCTAACTTGAAGGTAGGAGTCCTGGGGAGACTTACAAGGATTTCATTTGATTTAAAATTAGGAAGAAAGAATGGTTTCGGTTTTAGTACTTGGAATTTTTCTTTTCTATTATTGCCCGGTCCTTCAAAGCTTGAAATTTTATTTTTATAGCAATAACATTTTTTAACCAGCAAAAACGGTAGGAATCACTTGAGGTTGAAGGTACCCTGCTTATTGCTGTGATTTGTTTGCTAAAATGGTTTTCTTTCTTTCTTTCTTTCTTTCTTTCTTTCTTTCTTTCTTTCTTTCTTTTCTTTTCTTTTCTTTTCTTTTCTTTTCTTTTCTCTCTTTTCTTTTCTTTTCTTTTCTTTTCTTTTCTTTTCTTTTCTTTTCTTTTCTTTTCTTTTCTTTTCTTTCTTCTCTCTTTCAATAGTAGTTTGCAAGGGATATCCTGGAGTCCTAATGTTTCCTGATACTAGTGCCAAACAATAAACAACTTAACGTAAACCAACATAGATCTGCAGGGACTTGGATGATAAGTCTAGACTGGGACCTTTAAAGATCAGGTTCTAGAACAGCCCTCTGCTCTTCATTTTACTTATTGATAAAACCAAGGCTCCAAATGGAAAAGAGGTTGAGTGTAAGGAACTTGGGTCAATGCCCCAGGCTTGTCTCTTTCTGCTGAGTGACAGAGCTACATTTGAAAGAGAAAATGTGGTGATAATGCATTAATGTGAATCTCTGGGCCTCAGTTCTATTAGTCTTCCAGCATGGAAATTGAACGCTGTAAACTTATATCCTACTAATCATTCTTTACATTTGGATTAATAGTAATTCCTAATGTTAATCGCATGGGTTATGAAGGGATCATTCTTTTTATGGATCAAGAAACCAAGGCACGAATGTAAGCCAATAAAAGACAAGGTTGAAGGGGACCAGGACTTGTGGTCTCCTGAGTGAGTCCACCATTGTCCTGACTCTGATCTACTGACCAGTTTTACCCTCGGAATGACTCTTTGAGGTTGGGATTTTTAATACCCAGTTTACAGATGAGGAAACAGAGTCATGGGGAACTCAAGTCACTGATAAGTGTCAGATCTCGGTCTCACCATCCAGGGCTGCTTCCATAGCTGAGCCATAGCTGCTCTGATGTTCTGGGATGGCAGGTTGAATATAGTTTTGCAGAATTCGGTACTTGCAGAATCATGAGTGTTCTCTGTGTAATTTTTCCCCTACTTAGATTCCAATTTAAGAAATGGGGAATGAAGCAAATGAGCACACCATTTCTTGACGCATCTGTGGTGTTACTATGGTTACGTTTTGGCATGCTTTCCCATTTATTTTTTCCACTGATTTATAGGACCTGACTGTGAGCTAAATGGCTTGATTTTAAGCTTACGACTATATAGGAATTGGGGCAAAAATGACCTCAGTCTTTTAAAAACAGTGGAAAGTCATGTTTTGTCTTTGCGTATATATAGCCCCTGGTATTAATGTTTCATGTCTATAAAACCCACGTGTCAGGAATTGGGAAGGTAGAAATGGTCTTTCTACTGAAAGAGAAAACAAGTAACATTTCATTTTACATTTCCTTCATAAAATGGGAAGGAAATTCAGAAGAGGTCTGTTTCTGGGTCTGGCCCAGCATCTGTACCTTTGAACATGAGTAGACCGGGGCTGACTTGGGATTCCGTTATAGGCTTGGAGAACTCAAGCCACATTTGTGTTTATTTTGATACTTTGGTCCATGTGATTGGTAAAGCAGAACTCTCTACCAACCTGTTGTGCCAACGGATTAGGGAGCCGTTCATTTGGAGACTACATCCTCCTGATGATGTTGTAACGGTGCCACAGGGAAACAAGTGCATGTAATCTGCATCTTCCAGAACTTCCTGCTGCTGATATTTTAGTGACGTTCACTATTTTGAGAAGGGATGACCTCATGAACAGGTGCTTGCGAGTTGGGGTAGACAGCATTTCTTTTTTTTTTCCTTTTAAATATTTTATTTATTTAATTGACAGAAAGAGAGAGGCAGGCAGAGGGAGAAGCAGGCTCCCTGCTCGGAGCCGGATGCAGGGCTTGATCCCAGGACCCTGGGAGTCATGACCTAAGTCTAAAGCAGACGCTTATCCGACTGAGCCACCCAGGTACCCCTGGCTAGATGTCTTTTTTTATATATTTTAGAAGGTTCACTTGTCACTAGAAATAATAAATAAAGCCCCTTCGTTCTCAAGTTCTTTTTAGTGTCATCATAGCACCACGATAGATTTTACCACTTAAGATCCCATTTTATCCTAATTCCTTGGCAAAGACGGTGCAGGTAATAGCATCCCTATTTTCCAGGTAAGGAAATGGAGCAGCAAATGAGACTTCCTCAAAATCCTACCACTCCTAAATGCCACATTACTCACTTCTCACCCAGTGCTATTTTAATTTTTCTTATTTTTAACAGCTTTATTGAGATACGATTCACACACCATACAATCCACCCGTTTAAAGTGTTCGTCCAGTGCTATTTTCGCTATGGTTCTTATTATGCTTTACTCCCCCTTTGTCTTTATTCACAAACTTTTCTTATTTCCACAGTGTGAAAAAGGTCATCGTAGTTGAAATTTAATTTTATTTACCGTTGAAAATCACCACCCAAAAAAAAAAATAAATAAAATAAAAAACCCAAACCAGAATTACGACAGAAAAAAGAACTGGATTGCAGAGTGAGTCAGAAACCCTGGTTTGAAAGTCTGAGAGCTTTTCTCTCGCTGTGTGGTCTGCTGCACGTCATGGAACCTCTCTGAGTTTCATTTACTCTTTAATAAAATGGAAATAGAAACACCCACTTCAAGCATTGTCTCACCAAATGTCAACAGCGTCCCTAAGAGATGGGTCTATTAGAGGAAACAGAAGCTCAGAGAGGTTAACAACTTGCCAAAGGTCACCCAGGTTAACAAGTATCTCGGTTAGGGTTCAACCACTTCTGACTCCCGTGCCGGGCATCATGAATAGTGATGTGAATAGGGCAGTTTCACATGGACCACTGAGAGGGGAAGATGCAGAAAAAAACTTTCTCCTTGCTGAATGTTATAGTGTTACTATGTAAAATCATGGCGTTTTATGGCAATGTGGGCTATGTAAGGCAGCATAGCTTAGAAATAAGTATCTTGTCTGATTTTCAAGTAATTTACTGATAGGAGCAATAGAATTTTCATAGTTCTTTAATGGTGATTCAGCTTTTAATACATCATTCAAGATTCTCTTGGGATATGTCGGGTTATCTTATTGTTCATTAACGAGTCTCTGCTTAATATACGTGTGGAAAACCACCTTTAAATAAATGGATTTGAAATCCAGGTGAATGTCATCTGCGTTGCTCACTTCTCTCATACCTTAGAACCATCTGGATGATAGTCTTGTCTCCTGCTCCTCAGATTCCCCTACGTGGCCAGCCCCCCTTCGATGCCTCAGTCATGCAAACGCTATCCATAACCCGGAGCACCCCTGATATCTTCTCGTGACCGGGTGCATACTGTTTCCTTCTCTTTCCTCCACCTTGCCATCTGACCAGCAAAGCAGACTTCTTTTATCTATTTTTTATTTTTTTAAAGATTTTATTTATTTGATACAGAGAGAGAGAGTGAGCAAGAGAGCAGAGGGAGAGGGAGAAGCAGGCTCCCTGCAGAGCAGGGAGCCTGATGAGGGGCTTGATCCCAGACTTGAGCTGAAGGCAAGTGCTAAACCGACTGAGCCACCCAGGTGCCCCACGCAGCCTTCTTTTAAACTTGAACCTGGATGCCACTTCCTCCAAAGTCTGGGTCTGTTACCCTCTTCACTGCTGCCCAAGCTACTGACCGTGACCCCCTTCCAGCACCCATTCCTGCTTGTAGTCCCTGCTGCGTGTCTGTCTGTCCTGTTAGAATCCGACTCTTCTGAAGTCCGGGACCTTATCTTTCTCAGTGACCAGCCCACACCTAGCTTAGTGTCTGGACCATAGAATAAATATTTGTTGAATGAATGAACAAATGAAGAGATGGATTAAGCTGTTCTTCGTTTTTCTTGTTTTATTTTTTTCTCTTGGTTACTTAATGTTTAGGAGAAACAGCAAAGCTGCTTTTGCCATGAAGCTTTCAGAATAAAAGGCAGCTCAGAGGCTTGAGCCCCGAGATGGCTGGTAAGGACTCCACTGATTACTTGGCTGGTAATCCAGACCCAGAGGAAAGAGTCAAGGCTCCTCTGCGCTTGGAGTTGGGTGCCCATTCTCAGCTCCTCCTAATTACAGTCTAGATAACAGCATACCTCCCGCATTGATAGCCTTCTGCCTTATGACTTCTTGTCCTGCCTGATGTGACAACATCTGAGATGCTTGCTTTGGAATGGCCGCTTTTCTCGTGAAGATAAATGTGTTACCTGACAGTTCTTGTCATTTACTATCCTGCTGCTGTCAAAACGAGATACAACTCATCCCATAGTACCGGTCCTTGGGAATGCTGAGCACCACCCCCTAATCTGTCTCCCTTTTCTGGGTGCCCTGGTAAGGAACTCATCTTTCTTTTCAAGCAAAGGTCATCCGAAAGAGAAAGGATAAGTCGGTTTTGTCCTGTATCTTAACACTTTGTGTGTGTGTGTGTGTGTTTAAAGATTTCTTTTTTTGAGAGCGAGAGAATGAGAGTATCAAGGGGAGGGGCAGAGGGACAGGGAGAGAGAAACTCAAGCAGATTCCCTGCTGAGCACAGAGCCTGAAGCAAGGCTCCATCCCAGGACCCTGAGATCAGGACCTGAGCCGAAATCGAGAGCTGGATGCTCAGCCAGCTGAGCCACGCAGGCGCCCCTGCACCTTAACACTCTGTTGATCGGGGCTCTCACTGATACTGAGACCATCGTATCCTGTGCAAGAGGCATTGATCAGTGACTTAAAGGAGTTTACAAAGGGATTAAAACTCTTTGATCTACAAGACATTTTAAATTTGGTGTGGTAAACATAGGTGACCCTGGTCTTTCTTTGTAGAGATGCCATATTCAAACAGGCACCTTAGCTTCTGCTAACAGTTGGCAACATTGTTACTTTGAATGTGACTGTGACCTCATGGACGCAAATTACCTTTGGTATTGTTTGAACCTGTGAGTGTCTCTTAAGCACAGCCATCTCCCGTACTTCTTGCCTGGAATCAAACCATTCTGCATTTGAAGCTGATGAGAGAAACTAGATCAATATATCAGCAAGAGGTCAGGACAAAGATCTGAGTGTTGGAAAATTCCTTCTGTCCTGGAATGTACATCTCTGTGTTCAGGTTGTGTTTGACACAAGTGGCAAGCTTCAGGTCATAATTCATGAACTAGGCAGTTCTAGAAGCCTCCCCAGGACTGATCAGATAAGAGTCAAGGGAAACTTTCTCACTGTGGTTATTGCCCTTATCCTATAATCAAAGTAAGTGCTGTCTCAAATAAAAAAGGTTTGTTTCAGCCTTTGCAAAGCCTGGCCTGTTGCAGAAATGTGGCTGGTACCCCCCATAGTAGCTCTCTGGTGTGTGGACTCCTGTTTCATACGAGGTGCCTGGCCTTGATGCTTGCATGTGTGTCCTTTCTCTCACGCTGGCCTCTTGGAGAACACACAGAATGTTATGGATCTGACCTCAAGCCCATTGGACTGGTAAACCCTGCCTCTTTTCTGTTCAATTGCAAAGGTTTGCTGCCTATAATACAGTCACTATCTGCCCTCATCCTTTTCCGTCAGTTGTCAGCTCTTTCCCTCCCCCTGCCCTTTACTCACTGGTACCATATTTTCCCATGTCTCCTCTGTTCTGCAGTCCGAGGACTCCTCCCACTCACTGACTACCCCGTAGTGCCTACACCTGACCTTTCCTTCCTTCTCCATCAAAACTTATTTGTTCCAGGGGTGCCTGGTTGGCTCAGTCGGTTGAGCATCTGGCTCTTGGTTTCAGGTCATGATCTCAGGGTCCTGAGATCCAGCCCCACGTCAGGGTCTGTGCTCAGTGGGGAGTCTGCTTGAGATTCTCTCTCTCCCTCTTCCTCTGCCCCTTCCCCTGCTCACGTGCACACTCTCTCTCTTTCTCTAAAATAATAAATAAATCTTAAAAAACAAAATGAAACAACTTATTTGTGCCTGGCTGGCTCAGTCAGTGGAGTGTATGACTCTTGATCTCATGAGTCATGAGAACTCATGTGACAACTCATGAGGTATGGTGAGTTCAAGCCCCTGTTCAGTATAGAACATACTTTAAAAAAATCAACTGCATGTAATAAAACTTAAAATTAATAATACTTATTTGTTCTACATTGATTAACTATTGGTTTGTCCTCAAGGAAGCCAAGAATTGGAATGAAGCAGTGAGTGGGTCATAGTGTGGTCTAGGGTTCTCCATCCTCCATTATTTGTATCTTTTAACAGGTGACTTTAACTGGTGCTGCTAGAAATAGCCCATGTAATGGGATGTCTGGCAACAAAGCAGGTTCATGGGTAGGGATGGATTCTTATGCTTTTGATGTGTTTTTATACTGTTTATAGTGGTTAACACTGTTCAATGCACAGGAAACACTTTAAACACAAGATTGTATCAAGGGAGTTTTCCCCTCTGCTGGCAGTATCACTTCTCATTTACAGTCCTGTTCCATCAAGTATTAGCTGGGATAGGATTTGTGTTTCACAACGTAACGCTATAGTCTAGGCAACAAGTGCTGTGCCAAATTAAAAAATAATGGGATTAGAAACAATACTTTTGTGTAGATCTAATTTGGAGTTAGACTCTGGGCTCAGATAACAATAAACAAATTTTCATCGACATGAATGTCTCTGGTGGGGTGTTGAAGGGTTGTGAAGGAAGTGGGTACGTTCTTTGTGACTCCAATAACACCTGCCTGATAAAAGTCAGGTGCACAGCACAGGTTTGCGCCAACCCAAAACGGAACACCCCTTCTCCTTCCTGGAGTGCCCCTCAAGGAGCGTTGAAGACACTAGTGTGGTGTCTCGTCTGCTTCTCCTCGTCACGGGAGAAGAGAGCTCTTCCGGCAGCAAGTTCATGAGAAGGACCTGGTCATGCATGGCATGGACAGTTCTCTTCTCCTTGGGCCAGAACATTCAGGTGGGAGGGGCTTTCAGGAATGGTGCCCTGGCTAAGCTGGCAGGCTCTACCACTAACCACGTCTGTTCACCCGGGCAGGTTACCCAGGCTTTCTGGAGCTCTCTTTTCTCACTGCCTTTTTTGATGTTAATGAGAAGTACCCGAGCATCCAGCAGTGAATATGGCACTTCACAGGTCCTCCCAGGGTCCTCTGTTCTGGACAGTCTTCTTTCTTCCATACCCCTTTCCTTCTCATTTCTAACATGACTTGTCCAGTCCAGCATTCTCCCTTTTTCCTTTGCAGGTTCTCATTAGGCATTGGGCCTTATTTATTTGATTATCTTTTTTATTATTTATTTATTTACTTTAAAGATTTTATGTATTTATTTCACAGACAAAGATCACAAGCAGGAGGAACCTGCAGAGGGTGAGGGAGAAGCAGGCTCCCCACCAGCAGGGAGCCCGATGTGGGACCCAAGCTGAAGGCAGATGCCCAACTGATGAGCCACTGAGGCGTCCCTGATTATCTTTTTAAATGATTGTGATAATTCCTGTGATTCTTTTCTGTGGGAAACAAGCTAAGTTTTCAAAAATGATTTTCCGGGGGCGCCTGGCTGGCTCAGTTGGTAGAGCATGCAACTCTTGCTCTTCGGATTGTAGATTCGAGCTCCACGTTGGGTGTAGAGATTACTTAAAAATAAAATCTTTAAAAAAAAAGATTTTTCCAACATTTGTTGAGTACAACCCAACACTGGGTGCGAGGCGAAAACCTAGTGAAGATTAATAATTGGATGATTTAGCCAATAATAGGCATGCTTGAAACAGCACATTCTCTGCATATTCCCAGCATCAGCTAATTCCCCAGTGTTCTTTTTCTTTGTATTTCTTATTATATGTTGTTAACCCTAATTGCCATTGTATATTTGCTGAGTGGATGGAATCATATTGGATATAAAAAGGAAAGAGAGACTACAAACTTAAAAGCTCCTTATACCAGACTTGATTTATATGTGTTGGTTAATATCCTCAAATAAACATGGCTTGACTGGTGTTCTTTCTTGTAAGGTTCTCGGGGGGTGTAGAAAAAAGGAAAGCCACAGGAGTTTAGATTTAAGTTTAATTAGAGTTGATATAATTGATAATCTTCTTATGAAAATGTGTTAGCCCAGACTCAATGCTTAATAATAACCTCTATCATTAATCTCGTGTTAGTATACATACCAGCCACTGTGCTCAGTGATTTATAAGTATTGTCTCTTTTAACCCTCTCCAAACCATGACGAGTTTGGTGTTTTTATCTTTGTATTATAAGTGTGGCAGTTGAGGTGTAGAGAGCTTAGTGACTCGAGTGTTGGAGGATGCATCGTTTAATAATGATGGAATCCAGATTCATTCCAGTTCCAACTGCTCCCAAGAGTCCAAGTTCTTGGTTTATTTCTCTGGTGCATCACCTTAAAAACCATATTTTGAATTAACCTACTGAATTCGAAAAAGAGTCTTCTCTTAATACCATATGGATTACTCCTTGGCTGAGTGTAGGATACTAATATGTCTATTTGGCAGACATGTTAATTTATTTAATTGCTTTATAATTCTGGCTGAGATTTTTCATCAAGATGTGTTGCAATTATAAAGCAATTTCCACGGCAATTTATGTAGGGACATGGAAGTTTTCACATTATTTTTACCATTTATTATTTTAAAAGAAGGTTTTATCAAATTTTAGCTTCCCAAGAATCATGAGTCAAGAGAATGAAGTACAATATATTTTTAAAGAAACCTCCTTGTAACAAATGTGTTCGTAAAAATATTTGCAAATAAATTTTCCAGCTTCTGTAATGGGTTATGTGCATTTATGCCAAAGTCCAATTAGGGATACTTAACCAGTTATGCTCTGTTGGGCTTACCTAAAGTCCATATGAAATGTGCTCCCCAAAATGATGACCTTAAATTTAAACAAGAAAATGTCATGTGTATTATTGCAACCGTAATATGAATAAACTAGACTTATTAACTGCTCATTGACATATTTTCCTCTTGCATTTAAAATTAATCAATTACACATCCCTATATTTAGGCAGTGCACTCTGATGTGTTTAGGGGTAAAGGGCCATGGTGAATGCATCTTAATCTCAAATGGCTACAAAACATTGTAAAGTGTTAAAAATATATTATGTGTGGGGAGAGAGGGAGAGAGAACAGATGACAAGCCAATAGGTTAAAACATTAATAATAGATGAGTCTGGGTAAAGGGTATACAGTGTTCTTTGTACTATTCTTATTCATGCAACTTTCTTTAAATTTGAAATAATTTCCAAATAAAGTATTTTAAAAATAGACCCATGCCAAAAAAAAAAAAAAAAAAGTTAAAAAGCAACCAATACAGTTTTGGGAAAAGGGGACTGATTATGTATGAGTGTTATGTTTTTGGTTTTTTTCCCCTTGTAAATGTCAGTGTTTTTAGCCTAGAATTGAAATTCCGTTAGTATTTTGTTAGACCTTGTGTATTAAAGTATACAGAGGCTAACCTGGAGGACATTGTGCTTATATTAAAACAAAAATTTAACACTTCTGGAATACCAAGTATATATTATCTGTTTTCATTATAGTTTCTCATTTAATCTTTATGGAACTCTTACAAAGGAAGTACTACTATTATTCTTCTTTATAGATTGTGGAGAGCTAGTGTGTGTATGTACCCATGGGGATGGATGGTGGTGGGAGTGGAGAGGGGCAGAGGCAGAGGGAGAGGGAGAGAGAGAATCTTAAGCAGGCTCCACACCCAGTACAGAGCCCTTCATGGGACTCTATCCTACAACCCTGGGATCATGACCTGAGCCAAAATCAAGAGCAACCCAATTGAGCCACCCAGGCACCCCAATTCTCCTTTAGATAAGAAAGTTGAGGCTTTGTAAGTTTAAGTGTCTTGCCTTCCATTTGTGAAAAGAGATGGGAACCCATCTCCATTACCCATCTCTGAAGGTGGGTAATAGAGTTCCCACTAGTAACCACCATATTTTCTTTGCTCAGACTACGTATGTTTAGATAAATATGCATATACTGAATGTATTTAGAAAAGACGGTAGGAAAATTATTTTAAATGGATTCTAAATATCTGCTAATGGGATTCTAGATCAATACAAAGGTATAATAAAATTATCGTGAACATATATCGAGCACTTGCCATATGCTAGGGATTATTCTTTCTTCAAAGTGAAGTAACTTGCTCAAGATGTCACAGCTAATAAGTGGTAAAGCTGTGCTGTGTTTTTCTAGAAGTTTTGCTCTTAACCAGTGGCTTACATTGCCTATTATTTATAGCACTACGGAATGTTTAAAAAAAATAAGAGGAAAAAGGATCAGTAATTAAGCATATTCCTTTTCTTGGTGGGGTAGAAAGGAATGTCTTTTTTTATTCCTTGTAAGATTATTACTTAGTCTTAGATTCCATCAAAGCCACCACATTATACAACTTCAGGGGGCACTGTTCGGTTTGTAATATATGTCAGTGGGGCCCTTATTAATGGTGGGCAGGACCCCGACTACATGGCTTTATGCACTGCCTGAGTACCAGTAGCAGATACTCAGCTAGACCTAAAGCCTGAAGGAGAGATCAAATTGCCATTCGTCTGGGAGGTACCTGTCTCAACCATGCTTTGCAAATATGGTGAAGTAATAGTGCCTTACTCCAGTGAGAAAATTATCCGCTGGATACCTTAATGCCTGAAGCCTAATCCAATCTAGTTACACCGTCTCTTCATTCTTAGTTCAGCTGATCAAAGGATGGAGACAGTATTAGAATTGGATCTAATTGGGTAGTCGCTATTATTTCTTTCATTTTCCCTTCCAGCAATTAGTTGATTCATCTTCTCAACCAACCAATCTCCACTCACTCCAGTTCTCTGTCCATTCAACAAACACGTATCGAATGCCATCACGAGCAGGTCACATTGTTGTGTTCAGCATGTAAGGGTAAACTGGTTACATTTCCTGCTCTGAGAGAGTTTATAGGTGTAGTTGGGAAGACAAGCAAGAGGCAGCTGTAATAGCGTAAGGTAAGTCCCTTGATTCGGTAAGCCCAGGGCGATATGACATAGAAGGATGGGCACCACTCTCAGTCTTGAGACCAATGAACTGGTGTGACAAGGAAGTGAAATAAACACCAGGGCAGAAGCAGAAGAAACAGTAGAGCATCTTCTTTCCCAGGGAGAATCGGGAAACATCTACCAGCGTGACTGTGGGCAAGTGACTCTGCTTAACAACTCAAAGCTTAACTCCTCATTTAAAAAGGAATCTGTTTATTAGGGACAGAATAGACATATTAACCATCCTAATCTCCCAGGCTCCCATCCGTGTCTCCCAAGATAATGTAGTCTTTTGGGCAGTGCTTGCTCCTTGGAACCTCTTAAGGATTGAGAGACCATTTATATTTTTTAGTCTCCTAAAATATGTAAAAACAACAACAACAAAAACCAATACTCCAGCAAAAGTTAGGACATGGTTTTAATGTTTGCATTTAATTAATGCTTTTAACATCCACACAGCAATGTGGTATAATTCTGCTATTCACTAATTGCAAGATGTATAAAACATTAACTCAAGGTACAGTAAGGACAGTATAGTCTGGTGATAGACCCCAAGTTTAAATATCTCTCTTTCCTTTTAGAGTATCTTTATAACTATAGGCATAACTTTATTTGAAGAGAACAAAAGTCTCGATTTGAGGCCCTTTATGGAGACATAGGTCAGATGATCTAGCCTCTTCTATTCCTTGGCGACTTTGATAGGTGTGGAATGCTATGGATGATGCCTTTGGATGAAGGCTGGGCTGTTTCAGATACAGCTTCCATTGCTTTTTAATGGAAGAAGTCTAAGCAGAGTCAGTGACATTATCCTAAGCAAGCAAGGCGGGTCCTAGCGGAACCCCAGTTTACCAGGGCACAGCCTTCTCGTTGTATTTCTCGTCAACTTCAGTCATTCAAAGGAAAACTCTTTATTCTTTGGACCATTTCTTCTGAGGTTGCCATATTTCCGCTTGGGGCTTCTCTCCCCTCATGACCTGCCTACAAGAAATGGAGCCTTATTATTGCCTTAAGTGTTTTGCATCGAAAAGTGAGTCGAAATTTCGTTATACTAGAAATAAAGTCAGTGTAGTTGTTATACTTATATGAATTTGACATTTTTCTCATTTCCCATCTCATAAGCTAAGATCATTACAAACAGATCTTATGGGATTGTTAGGAGTTAGTTTACACCATTAATTGATTTGAAGGGTGCACGTTTCTTCCTTCCACTGTTAAATGGTTTTGTAGTCTCAACTTCACTTAATTAGTGATTTGGGGGGAGGGAACACCACATCTTTGTCAGTGGAATTTTGAAAAAAATGTTGCCTATGCTGTAGATAAAATATTCTTTAAATGTATAATATGACTTGAAAATGAGACATCATATAAATCCACCTGAAATTCAGCCTAAAGTATGGCAGTGTTGCCTGGTGACTATTGCAAATGCTGGGAATCTTACGTGTTTTCCTCCCAGTGGATAGAAGCGTGTGGTTAATACAGGTTTGATTGAGTTTCCTGTTTGCTGCCCAATCTAGCCCCACCCCCACCCCATAGGCCACCTGTGGAGAGGTGAGCATCAGCCTCCAGCATTGTGCAGGAGTTAGGCTCTCTGTGCAAACCACCCGCAGTTTGGAGCCCTCTGGAGGGCTTTTGTACCTTCTCAGGTCACTGGAGATGTGTGGATCATTTACACACTGCAAAACAAACTGTCGGATAGAGCTAAAAGGTATGATATCTCTAAGGAATATTGAGTATTTGAAAAAAAATTACTTGTTGATTTCATACTTGCTGTTTTGTTCTAAATTTGTATTATATGCTGTAGGGGCCTGGCCTGGCATAGCACATAAACCTTGTCTCTCCCGCCCTCTGTTCTTTCTTTCCTTCCCTCCTTCCATTTCCTTTCCCCTCCCTCTTTCTTTTCTTTCCTTCCACCACAAACAGATCCATTTCTTCCCCTTGTTGCAGACTCTGAAAGTATGGCATGACAGTTTTAACAGTTACTGGAGACAGGCATATTTGGGTTATATCAGAGACCTTTTTAAAGAAAAAAATTAAGGGGCACCTGGGTGGCTCAGTAGGTTAAGTATCCAACTCTTGATTTCAGCTCAGGTCATGATCTCAGGGTTGTGAGATCAAGCCCTGCATCAAGCTCCAGGCTGGGAACCTGCTGGGATTCTCTCTCTCCCTCTCCTTCTGCTCCTCCCCCCACTCTAAAAAATACAATACAATACAGGGGCGCCTGGGTGGCACAGCGGTTAAGCGTCTGCCTTCGGCTCAGGGCGTGATCCCGGCGTTATGGGATCGAGCCCCACATCAGGCTCCTCCGCTATGAGCCTGCTTCTTCCTCTCCCACTCCCCCAGCTTGTGTTCCCTCTCTCGCTGGCTGTCTCTATCTCTGTCAAATAAATAAATAAATCTTTAAAAAAAAAAATACAATACAATACAATACAATAATTAAGCACAAAATACGTAAAATGTGATGTAAACTTTAAGTGCATAGCTTGATGATTTTTTACAGAAACACACACACGTGCACCCACATGTACACACACACGCATGCGTCCATGTAACCATTGCCTAGAGCAATATATAGAGGACACCGAGCATTGCACCAGGCTCCCTCCTGATGCTTCCCAGTGAATGCTTGTTCTCCCTCCCAGAGGTAACTGTAATTCTGACTCACCACCGTAGATTAATTTTACCTATTCTTAAACATTATGTAAATGGAATCATACAATATGTATTCTTTTGTTCTTATTCTTTTTGCTCACATTCCTTCTGTGAGACTCATCCATATTGCTTGCATGTAGCAGCACTTCAATTTTTTCTTTTTATTGCCGTGTAGTCTTGCCTTGTGTGAATATACCGTGATCTGTTTATCCATTCTTCCGCTGATTTGAATTGTCTCCAGTTTTTAGCTACTGCTGGGAACGTTCTTGTACAAGTGGACATATGTACTCCATTCCCACCTAGGAGCAGGATTGCTGGATCAGGATGGGGGCATATGCCGAGCTGCAACAGATATTGCCAAATAGTTGCCAAAGTGCGTGTATCAATTTGCGTTCCACCTGTGTGAGGGTTCCAATTGCTCCTCAGCCTCACCAATATTTGCTATTGTTCGTCTTCTTGATGTTTCCCTTGTCCTTGTGGATGCCCATGGGTATCTCACTGTGATTCTGATTCGCATTTTCCTGATGTAGAATGATACTGAGCACCTTTTCAAATGCATGTTGTCTATTTGGATATCCTCTTTTGTGAAGTTCCTACTCAAGTCGTTTCCCATTTTTCTTTTTAATTCGGTTGTCTTTTTGTCTTTTTCTTAGAAAGAGCTGGGTTTTAAAATGCGACTCTGCTGCTTGTTAGCTGTGCTTGGATAGGTTGCCTGACCTTTCTGAGTTTCATCTCTAGGATGGAGCCAGTAATACCTCTTTACAGGTTGTGGTGAGCACGACAAGAGGAAGGGTCTGTTATTCACTAAGCATAGTTCCAAGCACAAAGAAGGCATGAATGAGTAGTATCTAACCTGGGGGGAGGGGGAATCAAAGCTCATTATCATATGAATAGCCCATTGAGATATTCTAATATTTGTTTTCCTTCACTTTCCCTGTGTCCTTTTCTCTTTTTTATACTTGTAGTACAAAAGGAAAAACAGTGGCCATGCGTATAATACACAGTAGTCCAAAGTGACTCATCCCTTACGAAGGAACACTAGAGGTCATATCTATTCTCCTAAGATTTTGTCCTTGCATCTAGGACAAATGGGAACCGGAAGACAGTTTCTGAAAAGGTGGGAATAAGATAAAATGTAGACGTAGGACCCAATGAAAGAAATCTACCTGCCCTGGGTAGTGGTGGGGAGCATGTCTTTTATTTCTTCTTCCTCTCTTCTCAGTTAACTTCTCAGAGACTTAGTTTCCCCATTTGCAAAATAGGGATCTCAAACCTCCCTCACAAGGTTGTTGTGAAGCCAAGCCCAGTCTCAGTCTCGTGGAAGCCCTTCACGTATGGGGGGTGCTGGGATGCGTCTTGGTCATAGCGTTAGTGCTGGTGGTGATGGCAGTGTGCTGGGGAGGATCTCAAAGACACTGAACATAGCATTCTGTTTACAGAGATGTCACCAGTCCTACTGAAAAGCTTGCTTGGGGGCAGAGGCAGTAGCCGTTTCAGGGAGTAGTGTGACCTGCAGCAAGAAAAAGAAAGTCAGAAAGGAGCAAAGAATGTTCTGCTCTGGGAGAACCAGTGTAGGATGTCCATTTGCACACTGGATTCCTGTATGCTGGGCATGAACTGGACATCCCAAGCCATTGTACAATGTTTTCCATCACTGTGATTGAATAGATCTCTGAAATACATGGAAATGGGGATGGAGAATAAATCATAGTGTCACAGGCAGTTCCTGAAACTTGCCCTAAGCATCCATAATGGCATTGTGCAGAACCTGGCTTTCCAGGGAATCGCCCAGAGAGGTAGCCTCCTTCAGTTCGTAGGGCACTGAGAGGCACCGTGTTTTGGTTGCCGTGTAAACGCAGGCTTGGGGTATAGACAGAACCGGGTTTGACTCCTTGTCCGTGCATTCTGTGGCTTCATGATCTTGATAAGTTAGTTCCCTGAGGTTTCCTGATTTATAAAATCGGAACATTAATATCACCCCCATAGAATTGTGGTAAGAGGTAAGTGACATAATACATAAGTAACACCAAGGGAGCCCTGCAATAGTAGGTGTTCCAACAGCAGAAGTATATCCATGTGTCTGATGAGTAGAGATGCACACTGTGTCTCTTTCCATGACAACTATAGTGAGCAGAATGCATGACACAGAGGAGGAAAAAGGCTTCCGTTCAGTGTAACCATCCTGTTACACAGTAGGGCTCGCTAGCTCTCATCTCTGTGTCATGGGTAAAAATGGGCTTTATTGCAGTTTGGGCTCTAATTCTGCCACCAAAATACTTGATATTTATTAGAGCCATTACAATTCAGATATGTCTGCCATGTAACTAACCCACCATCTAGGCCAAGTTGGACAATTTATAATTTACTAACAAGGCACCCTGATGGGCACATTCAAATGGTAAGTGCATAGTGTAGCCTTTATTTATTCTTTCCTCTGCGTTAACTGGGATATGCCGAAAGCCCTCCAACATGCTCTGAAGGTAGGACAGGCACCCTAGAGAGGGTTTAGTTGGCCTGCAAGTTTTCCCTTACTGCCAGTTTTGGGGCTACCCATCACTAAGTCTTTGTAAACCTGCAAGAAGATGAGCCCTCCCTATGGTGGTACATGGCCCCCAGAAAGCACCATTGCCTTTCACATCACATACCCTGGCAAGCATCACATCTGTATTTCATGCCTCCTTTGTTTATTCATTGTGACAGATTTACTCGGCAGCTTATTTGGCTGGTATATGAGTGTAGTGAAAAGTTCTATCATGCACACGGTGAATATACTGTTGGGAGTCCTCATTTGCGTCCCGCAGCCAGTGAAAGTCACAGACGAAAAGATGATCCGGTAGGTTCAGTGTAGGCCGCACAGTTTTCAGAACAGAGGGATGTGGTCTTGAAAAACAGATCATTTGTAGAGAGATCGAGTCATACAAATTTAAAGAGTCAATTTTGACAACATCCCTTGTGCAGTAAAAGTTGGAAGTTCCTGGAACTTTCATCTTTGATAGTACCACGAAAGACAGTTTTTCTCTCGTTAGCTCTCTTAAATTGCATATTTGCATTGCATAAGCCATTTTCAGGAGCGACCGCTGGAAGCTTGTTTTTTTTTTTTCATTTTCTCGGAAAACCTGTAAGAAAGCTCATTTAGGTCCTCTCCGAGAAGACGGCCATCTTTCACACCCTGAAGAGAAGTGGTGCTAGAAAAGTGACCCTGTAAGAATGTTCCACGTGGGCTGTATTTCCATTTCTCCTTGCAACTTACAGTCAAAGGAATTCTGTTCACTCCCCATCTGCTTTTTGGTTCCCCGACAAAAGCCAGAGAATTGTTAGTGGAGTTGTTTCTTCATAAAGGAGAGACTTCCTCACACTGTCATGGCAATTCAAATAAAAATTCAGCTGGAGAATAGCATCTCAAGCTGGTTTTTTGTTTTTTTGTTTTTTTTAAGGTAGAAGTCAAAGGTTATTATAAGGAAAATACCCAAAGAGATTTATATACCCAAAAAGAAGCGATTTATCATTCGTCTCTGACATATGCAAGTCGTCATATTCCCTAAGCCACAAAGAAACATCAGCAGTAGGAACTGTAATCTCGTTCTCCTGTTATATGTTGATCTTACATTCAGGCCCCTTGGTTAATTTCAAAAGCATCAAATATATGGAGGCACTTTTGTTTTCCTTCCTAACCAACAATATTTTCTTTAATAACCAAAACCCTTTTGTTATTTCTTAAATAATCTTTATAAACTAATGTCAGTGTCACTAGACATCAATTTCCGGGCAGTACTTTGATGCAGAGTCTAACCGATGCCCCTTAAAATGGTATCATTTGAAGGGTCTTTTGCATTTTTATCATTGTCTCCTGTGGTCATATAATAATATTATTTCTTGATTCTTAGACAAGTATAAATATGAATCTAAATATGTATCTGCGTTTGGGTGTTGTTGAATATAGATATACGTATTTAATATGGTAGGGTTTTTTTTTTTCCTGAAAAGCTGTTAATTCAAAGATATACCTTATAATTGATGATAACTTAGAGCTAAGAACATTTTGGTATTATAAGAATTACAAGGCTATTTCTATTTGTTACTTCTGCTTTAACTTTATATTTTAAGTCCAGCATTTAGGAGACTATAGTTCCAGGGCACCTGGGTGGCTCATTCAGTTAAGAGTTAAGTGACCGAACTCTTGACTTCAGCTCAGGTCACGATCTCAGGATCCTAAGATCAAGAGATTCTCTGTTTCCCTCCCTCTCCTTCTGCCTCTCCCTCCCGTCCCTCCCCTCTCTCTCTTCTCTTAAAAAAATTTTAAAAAAGGACTATAATTCCTTAAGGGTTTAGCCTACAATTAGGATTAGCGGCTGTTAGGTGATAGTACTGCCTCCCTCTTACCCACTCTCCATGCTTCAGTGAACCAGACAGAAAATTTAATACAAGTCTCCAGTGAATACCTGAATTTTTTTCATGCCAAATAATTGTCAAATTAATTTTTCTGTTATGTAAGCAATACATATAAATCATTTGTTAAGAACGAAAGCATCACAATGAATTTCATTGTTCTCTTTAACCATCCCGTCCTCATGCTGTTTTCTTTTGTCTACCCCAAAGGTAACCATAGATTATCATTTACAAATATTCCTCTGAGGGTGCCTGGGTGGCTCAGTTGGTTAAGTGTCTGCCTTCGGCTCAGGTCATAATCTCAGGGTCCTGGGATTGAGTCCCACATCAGGCTCCTTGCTCAGCGGAGAGCCTGCTTCTCTCTCTGCCTGAGACTCCTTCTGCTTGTGCTCTCTCTCTCTCTGACAAATAAATCTTTAAAAAAAATATTCCTCTGAGATCTTTTGCTAATCATTCATAAATATGTATGTACCGTAGAAAATGCATAGTACGTAGTAGAGAGAGAAGATCTGTTTAGATTATCATGATGGGTGCCACACTCTTTTTGAAGACTTGGTAAAATCTGTCCATAAAATATCCGGAGCTGGGACATATTTTTTTCTTCATAGGACCTATGAAAAGGAGGGAGGAGATAATCCTTTATCTTCAGTTCATTTTAGTTTTAATCATTGCTGTATTCAGGATTCCTACTACTTCTTCGGGTAGTGTCCATTAATTTATTATCCTAGAAAATGATTCATTCTTTCTAGATTTTTTAATTAACTGGTATAAAGCTATACATGGTATTCTCTTATGCAGGAAAATAAATCTCTTGTGTATTTGTAATGCCTCCTTTTTTGTTCTAAAGTTGAGTATCTGTGATTTTTCCTCCAGAGGGTCATATTTGCCAGAGGCTTTTCTTCTTTTTCTTTTCTTTTCTTTTCTTTTCTTTTCTTTTCTTTTCTTTTCTTTTCTTTTCTTTTCTTTCTCTTTTTCTTTCGAGAGAGCACAAGCAGGGGGCAGGGGTGCAGAGAGAGGGGGAGAGAGGAAATCGTAAGCAGGCTTCATGCCCAGCGTGGAGCCCAACTTGGGGCCCCATCTCACAACCCTGAAATCACAACCCGAGCCAAAACCAAGAGCTTTTCTATTTTATTAGTCCTTTCACTGAAACAGTCTCTTATTTGATTTTTTTTTCTTTATTGCCGGCACGTACCGATCTATATCTTTATCTTAATTTCATTATTCCCTCTTTCTACATTTTAAAAAC
Organism: Ailuropoda melanoleuca; assembly: GCF_002007445.2. Lineage (NCBI taxonomy): Eukaryota > Metazoa > Chordata > Mammalia > Carnivora > Ursidae > Ailuropoda > Ailuropoda melanoleuca. The sequence goes on along the minus strand of NC_048221.1, from coordinate 32,171,658 downwards.
AACTTTATAGTAATATAATTCACATTTTTTAAGAGTACACTGTTTTTTAGTGTATTTACAAGTTTGTACAACTGTCATCACAACCTAATTTTAGACCGTCTTTATCTCTCCTAAAGGAATCCTGTGCCCTTGAACAGTCATGCCTCATTTTGTGTAAACTTCCATAGCCCTAGGTAGCTAGTAATTTACTTCCTGTCTGTAAATGTGTCTGTCTTGGTCATTTCACATCAGTAGAAACATGCAGTATGCAGCATGTTGTGTGTGGCTTCTTTAACTTAGCATAATGCTTTCAAGGTACATTCATGTTATAGTGGTTTTAATACTTGATTCCTTTTTATTGCCAAATAGTATTCTGCTGCATGAATATACCACATTTGTTGATTCATTTGTTACTTGATGGACGTATAGGTTATTTCTAGCCTTTTGCCTAGTATGAATAACACTTTGAGGAATGTTCAGGTGCAAGTTTTTGTGTAGACGTACCTTTTCAGTTCTCTTGGCTATACACCTAGGACTGCCAAGTCCTCACTAGTCCTTGGCTTTTTAATGATAGCTGTCCTAGTGAATATCATTGTGGTTTGATTTGGATTTCACAAATGAGTCATGGTGGTGTAATTCTTCTCAAATGGAGACCACACCTATCTTTGGAGAAATGTCTCTTCAAGTCTTTTGCCCATTTTTCATTAGGTTATTTGTGGTTTTTATTGTGAGTTGTAGGGGCTCTTTTTATATTCTAGATATAAGCCTTTATCAGTTGCATGATTCACAAATATTCTCTCCCATTTTTGTGGATTATCATTTCACTTTATTGGTTAGTATTGTTTTCAACACAAAATTTTTTTGACTTTGATACAGTGTAAGTTATCAATTCTTCTGTTGCTTGCACTTTCAGGGTCATTGTCTAACTCAAGGTCATTTCTATGCTTTCTTCTAAGAGTTTTGTAGTTTTAGATTTTAAATTTAGGTCTATGATTGATTTTGAGTTAATTTTTGTGCGTGGTATCAGGTAGCTTTCCAACCTAGTTCTTTTTTATGTGGATAATTGTCCCAGCACCATTCGTTGAATTTTCTACCTTTCTCCTAGTTTTAGCTTATTTCATATTTTTTCTATAGCTTCGTGAGTAGAAAGCATAATTCACCTATTTTCTGTCTCTCTTATTCCCTAATAAATGCATTGAAGGTTATAATTTTCTTCTGTGTAGGAATTTGGGTACATACCACAGATTTTATTATTATTATTGCTAATTTTTGCCTTCTTTTTCTATTAATTTCAATTTTTATTGCATTTTACTCAATAAATGTGGCCTGTGTGATGTCAGTTCAATATAATTTTATCCAAAGGACATTTCTATTAAAAAATAACTAGAAAGCCTTTTTTTTCAACCCTGTAGATGTATTATTATACCTCTTTATGACATCCAACCATGCTCTGTACTTGGTATGTGCTCTATAGATATTTGTGGAAAGATCTAGGCAGAGCAGACTTTTAGAGGAAATCCACACCTATGTGCTAGAAGTGGTGGATGTGGCACTGACAACCAACCAACACTTCCTGAGAACTTTCCTCTGTGCCTCGCCCAGTATGTACTCCCTGTCTTCATAACAATCCTATAAGGCAGGAGCTCTCTATCCCCATTTAACAGTGAGAAAGTGGAGGTATTGCAAGGTAAAGTCTATTACCCAATGATTCACACCAAGAAAAAGCCAGAGGTGGGTTTCAAACCCAGCTAGTCTGGCCCCAGATCCTACTCTCCTAACCATGACCTTCCGTGGTCTCCCCCATCATCACTTTTCCATGATATGTAATGGGTCCCGCTCCTAATCATTTCTCTGATTCCTTTGACCATGTTCAGTGAAGGAAATTCTTGGCCCTTTTCTGTGTTGTTTGTTAAAAATTGCAAGTAATGAAGCATTTGTACCTCACTCCTCTCAAGACACTAAATAGCTCAACGTGCAGGTTTAGGAGTCAGGAGTCAGGTGCCCACAAAGGAGGATGAGCTAGCCCGGACGCTTGGTGTGGATTTTTTCTGTGTAACAAAAGAGAAATTAGAAGAAATGAAATGAAACATCTTTCCTGGCTTATGCTGGAGACCACACAAGCTCAGAGGGCTTCATTTTTTTTAGATCAAGTGTGTACTCAGATAAAAACCACATAGATTTTCATGGAATCTTCTCCTTGTGCTTCATCTATATAAAGAGAAACCTGCTCTTTGGAGCTCCAGTTGAAAATAATTTGTTATTGTTAAGGGGTATTTCCAAACCAAATGAGGGCTATTTTTCTCTCCCTATTGAAGATTGGAAAGCTATATCCTTGAATACTTAGTGAATAAAAGTTCTCCTCTTTCTTTCATAAAGAGAATGCCTTTTGTATTTTTGTTCCCTTCGCTGCAGTCTCTGTGCAGCCTCCTCGTGACAGATCAGTTTAATTTGTACCGCACAATCATTTTCTTGTGGAAAACTAATAAAATACAAATTCCATTTTTTCACATTAGGTTGTGGCTCAAGGCTTTTGAAAGTTTTATGAGGAATCTGCTTTTCTTTTTCCCTTTTCTTTTTTTGATGATGATTGAGAGGGGAAATGATGTAATGTTCACATGTATTATGGGCATGGTTGATAGAGAAGCTATTCCCTAAAGTTCATTGGTTCTCTCAAACCAAAAGTGGAAGCTAATATGTCACAGTCCTCACTCTTGAGGCTTTTTTTTTACGTTCCTACAAGTAGATGTGGGACAAGAATGAAGCAAACAAACCTGTTTTTCTTCCAAGGCATCTCATTCACTTTTGCCTACAGGTCGAGTGATGTCCAGGGGCACTGGTGTCCGCACGCTGCTAATTGAAGCCCTGGGAGCTGTTCTAGTTTGCAGGGCCCCTCCTCAGTAGAGGATGGGGGCTGTCATTTTGTGGAGATACTTTACACAGAGAAAGTCCTGGCAATGATGGTAGTAATCACAGATGACAATTGGTGAGCACCTTTGATTGCCTGGCGCTTGGGATGTATCAGCCTCCCCACAAGTGGGTAGTTTTTGTACCATCTTTGTACACATGGAGAAACAGGCACAGAGTTGACAAGTAGCTTACCCATAATCACACAGCAGGAAAGTGGAAAGATAGCATTAGAACTGCGTACTTCTGGCTTCAGAGTTGAGTCTTTTGACCATGGGGAGTGACCAGAAAGAAGGACAAGGAGCATTAGAAATGCAGTCCTTGTACAACGTGGATTGTTCAAGGAACAGAGACAGTCATACATACTTGCACACAATGACTGTTGACTGAGGGGCAAATGTGAAGGAACAAATTCTGTTTTCTCATCTGCTCTGAAATCCAACTGGTAGTGCATTTGAGGGACAGATCTATTTTGCTTTGTTATTTGAATGGCTCTGCTGCCTTATCACCTTTTCCTGTCCTTCCTTAAGACTGCCTTGCCATCACTTGAAATCTGGCCCTCCACCCGTTTTCAGTCTAGGTTCTGCATTACCCTTCTCTTCCCCACCTACCCAGGAAGAGAAATGACCCTTGCTTCCTTCCTCCCACCCCGTTTTCCTGTTTCCTTGTCTTTCTTCACCTCAGCGCATGCTCCAGCCCCTTTATTTCCTGCTGTCCAGATAGTGAGAATGATTTCTTGGAGGATGGTTGCAGGTGGCTAAGTCACACCTGGGTTGGGGAAAGGCAGGCAGTGGACTGTCTTCTCTGATGGTCTTTGGGCAGAATGCTGTAGGACAAGGAGTGGGTTCAGCAGTTGCTAAGGACACACCACAGTAAAGAGAACTCACCTCTGCAAAGCCAAAGGTCCCGCAAAAGTTTTCTCACTAAGGAGGGTGGAGGAGCCAGGAGGGATGCCTTATCAGAAACAGAACAGTGATAATACCACTGGGCTCTTACAGATTCTTTTAAGGAGTGAGTTTGAATGACACAGAGATAAGCAGTAAGGAAAGAGCTTGACTCTGAACCAGATTCTATCCTTAATTCTTCAAGTGTCTGTTCCTTGAAAGTAGATTCTTCAAATTAATATTCTAAGCCTCTCCATCCAAGGAAAAACTATTGCTTTAAACATGAGTTATTATCTTTGAAATCCCCTCCACAGTTGGGGAAGAGGCAGAAGGGCAGTAATGCCCCCCCCCCGCCCCGGGGCTTTGGAAGGCTTCTGCCCTTTGCTCCTGGGAAGTCAGGGTGGCATCCCTACCCAAGAAAGTCACCACATTCTCCGCCTTCACCTACCCACCCACCCACTCAGCCTCCTGCGACTTGCAAGTGGATCAATCCCATTTCCCGCCTTTCCTTGGCCAGGGGCTCCCCCCAGGACCGCGCGGGCGTAGGGGACCTGACATGCCCGGTGGGAGAGGCAGTGCCCGCCTCGCTCGGCTCCCGCCCGCTCCGCAGGTGCGGCCCTAATCCTCCTGGCCTAGTTATCCGGCAGCCTCTAGGAACCAGGGCTCTGTGATGTAATGCTCTTTTTTCACACTCCCGGCTTAAATACAGATGGAAATTGTTGTCATGTGTTAGAAATGTCGCCAGTAATATAAAAGGCGCAAGCTTGGGCATCTTCTCTCGCTTCTCGCACCGTCAGCTGCTCCTGCCGCCAGCGCCTTCTTCCCTCGCAAAATTGCTCTGTGGTCAGGTGGCCGAGGCGCCCCCAGCTCGCCTAGGAAGGGGTTCGGATCCCACCCCCCCCACCCCCCGCCTCTCTTTACAGCCGCGGCAGAGCTGAGGACCGGTGTGGTGGGAGCCTCTTCCAGGCTCACAAAGGGAAGGATTAATCTTCAAGATTGGGCTGGGGTTTGCAGGCAAGTACAAGTGGTCCACGATCGCCCCTTCGCCGCCCCCTGCCGCCCCCTGCCCACCTCTGGATTCGAACGCCCGGCCGCTGGAGGAAGCCTGGGGACAGGCAGGCGGCGGCAGAGGCGCCCCGCCGCCCGAGGTTTGCGCCTGGGTTGTGGGAACATCCATGGAGGTGAAGATGCCGTGTGTGGTGTGTGGACCAGGGAGGAGGGGCGGGGAGAAACCGGGCCAGCTTGGGAGGGCCAGATGGCTGCGGCTGCGTTTTAATTCACCGGGCAGGCCCGTTTGGCCGGGCCGGGTGGGAGGGGGAGGGGAGAGGAAAAAAAATCGGGGGTCAGTGGGTAGGGAGAGGCAGGGCTCTGGAGCAGATGCCTGGCGAACAATGGGGCTTTTGAAGGGGATGCTGGAGGAAGTGTGGCGCGCGCTTTGTATTGCCTCCTCCGCATTGCAGGTTGGAATCGGGCAGCTAAATTTTAATGAAGTGCATTCCAAAGTGTGCTCGTCAGCCTGGGCTTTCAGAACGAGGGGCTTGGCTGAATGGGGACTGGGGGTGGGAGGGGGAGGGGGCCGGCGAAATGAGTTCCTGATGGATGGTAAAGGAGGAGATGAAAGCCTGCTCAGTGTGCAGGGCAGGGGAAGGGGGGGGAATATCAATACGTCCCCGTGCATATTAATAGGCTCCAGCAGGTGTTGGTAAATGTATGTTGCTGCATTGTTCCGGAGCCCTGGCGGAGGGAGGCGGGGGAAAGAGAGCAGCTTCTCCCCGGCGCGGTGGGCACATGCCTTTGCACTTTGGAGGGTTTTGCAAGCTCCCGGGAAAATAAGGAAAGAGCTGCGATCCCCCCACCCCCCTTCCCCCCATTTTTAAAAGAAAGAATGTACCCGCAGAAGGCTTTTTAAGTTTGCTTCCTGGAAATTAACATGTGTGTATCAGAGCACTGTCTTTTCTAGGTAAGATATGCATGTCTGTGGATATTCAGAAAATAGAAAGCGGAATCTGGAGTCTGGCGTGCTGAGTGCCCGGGAGCGGAAAGGCTAGTCTTACTCTATGGTTCTTGTCAGTGAATGGGCCAAGCCAGGAAGTCTAGGGGATTTTTAAAGAGGCAGGAAGCCAATCCCCCCCTTCCTCTTCCCAAGTCCAGAATCTAAATAGCCTGTGTACCTGGGTGCAAGGAAGCTGCATGTCCGTGGTGTTGGTACATAGACTTTGTCTCACACACAAAGGGAGTGGACCTGTGCCTGAGCCAAATTATTCCAGGGCATTTCTGGCATATTTATGAAAATTAGGCATGTAGTGTCCCTTTCTCTTTCCTGGAGTTTACCCTGCTCAGGGCTCTGTCCATTGAGAATCATTCAGGAGACTACTATAACCCTTGCTGGGTTTTGTTGTTGTCTGTTTGCTTGTTTTCCTACTTCTCTTGAAGAAGTATTAAGCGCTTTCAAAAGGTTCAGACATTTGCTGGGGTTCAGATCAAACTGGAAGCTTTTGCGTGAGGTCATTATGACTTTTTTATATGACAGGTATTTAAGCGTATGTATATATACAGGGTACATAAACCCATGCATATATACTGGGTAAGCCACAGGGTAACATACTGCCTTTCTGGTTCTGGGAAAATAAATGCATCTGTTAGTTGAGAAAGGCTTGTCTTTTGTCGTCTGTAAGAGTATTTCCTTCCGAAATTGGTGTTTTATGATAACTTTGGAAGCCCTCATGTATTGATTGGATATGCTCTTAGGTTCTTTTTGTGATTTAACTTGCACCGTATCTCGTCAACAAGACGCTGCTTATCACTTGCTAATGAATTTTAGTGCGGTTGAAAGCTTTAGCAGATTAATGGTATCAACAGGGACTCGATTCTTCCATTTCTCAGCCAAGCAAACAGAAGCCGCCTCCTCTTGGCTCCCAATGCCTTTCCTCAACTGGTTTTAGGAAAAGGGGCTGGGCGAGGAAGAAAGGTCCCTGCTGAGGACACTCCTTCTCTAATCCCTGAGACCCACCCTACCCTTCCCTGCCTAGTTCAGTATGGAAGGTTACTCATTTGCATTCCTATGTAGTTTCTTTTTAAGGCTGCATATTTCAATTTATACTTCCATGGCAACATTTGAAACAATGTTTGGATTTTGGTATTTGGATTTGGTTGTGCTTGTGATGAAGAGATGTGGGCTCAACCTGTTGTTCTTTTCACTTAATTATGGCTCTTGAATGGGTCTGTTAGTACATGTAGACTAGAGGCTTACCTGTTGGTCCTTGAGGAGCAACAGCATAGGCAGTTGTGTTTATTACAGGACCTACCCCAGCAGTGACCAGAGCCTCACTGCCTCTTAAGTGGCCAGGAGAAGCAGTATGCAATGCCGTCCATGGTGTGTCTGCTGGAACTATCAACCCATTGAACCCAGGTTCTTGAAAAACTTGCAGGTAACACTTTCATTAACAGAAAGGACCTCTTTGAACCACTATATTTTTTCCTGATACCTAGGATCTTTATGAGACAAACAACTGTAGGTGTTTGGCGTTCTTCTGGTAAGAACAGAAATCAAACCCGTGCACCATAGAAGCAATGACTATAGCTGATATTATTAAGACACATGTACCAGAGGCTTCTGATGAGACACTCCTTCTCTCCCCCTTGTTTTCCATATACTCTTGGCATATGGATGTGGGTAGAGGAGGCGAAAAAGAGGAGAGAATGAGATCTGCATATTCACAAAAGAGCCAACCACTGCCATTAACTGACACCAGTTACTGAAAACTTGCCTTGTAATTTCTCTTGGCCCTATGCCCTGGATATAAAGCAGGTAGTGTGATACCAACTGAGATTGCTGATTTAATTATCCCAATTAGTAGGTAGAACCATGTGTTTTGCTAATTGTTGACTTATTAAAGTTCTATAGGACAAAGGATTTGGGACATACCTATAACTAAAGGGAAAAGGATTTCTAAAGTTAAAAGTAAAAATTAGAACAATAGTACTAGAAAAAGTGAAATCAAAAGATTCCCCCCAAGGGACGCCTGGGTGGCACAGCCCTTAAGCGTCTGCCTTCAGCTCAGGGCGTGATCCCGGCGTTATGGGATCGAGCCCCACATCAGGCTCCTCCGCTGGGAGCCTGCTTCTTCCTCTCCCACTCCCCCTGCTTGTGTTCGCTCTCTCGCTGGCTGTCTCTATCTCTGTCGAATAAATAAATAAAATCTTAAAAAAAAAAAAAAAGATTCCCCCCAACCAAAACACTCCAAAGATGTTTAAAAAAATTTTTTTTAACTCATCTCTACACCTAATGTGGGGCTTGAACCCAGGACCCCAAGATCAAGAGTCACATGCTCTAGGACAGAGTCAGCCAGGTGCGCCTCTCCAAATATTTTTTCTTTGCCACTGTGTTCTCACGTACAATCCAGATAGTTCCGTAAGCACCATTTTCTCAGCATGTTTGTTTTTCCTTTCTTTCTTTCTTTCTTTCTTTCTTTCTTTCTTTCTTTCTTTCTTTCTTTCCTTCTTTCTTTTTTAGAAAAAGTCTTATGTTGATAATCAGACCCTGAATATTTGAATGTAAGCACATCCCTTGCAGTCATACTGACACCCTCTGGCACCAGAAAAACTGTCATAGCAATTTTTGAGAAATCTACTGGGAAGAAAAGGCAGCAGTGCCAACCATTAATTCGGTAACTGTTGATGGTTGGGTCTGTCAGCAGGCTTGCTCTGGATGACTTCTAGGATTTTGAATTGTTACAGACACTAAGTTCAAAGATCTTGTTGCCCTTCGCTTGCTTACCACGTCTTGACAAGTTTCTGCCCTTGTTGGCCTCTGGCACATCTCCATGATTAATTTAGGATGCCCGCAGCTAGGAAAATTATGTCCAAATAGTGCCTTCAAATAGTGTAATGTGCATTTTGCATTGGTAAACCTGTCTAACCTACAGTTCCATATTAATAACAATGGCACTAAATTGGGGTGCCTGGCAGGCTCAGTCAGTGGAGCCTGGACTCTTGATGTCAGGGTCCTGAGTTCAAGCTCTGCATTGGGGGCAGATCTTACTTAAAAAACAAAAGAAAACGACAGTAACAACAAAAACAATGGCATTAAATCCATTCACTCCCCAATAGTCTAGTGAGTTGATGAATGAATACTATCCAGATATCTATTTATTTATTTTTTTCCTGAAACAGTCCTTGAGCTGTCTTTGCTGATTTTTAAAAAAAGATTTATTTATTTATTTGAGAGAGTGGCGGGGGGAGAGGCAGAGGGAGAGGGATACAACAGACTCCCTGCTGAGCCTGATACCCCACCCGGGGCTCCATGATCCCAGGACCCAGAGATCGTGACCTGAGCCGATATCAAGAGTCACGGGCTCAACTGACTTAGCCACTCATGTGCCCCTGTCTCTGCTGATTCTTACTCCTTCTTCCAATGAGGTGATATCCCTTAAAATTTAATAGGCTCTCAGATTCAAGTGAAAAAACAGAATTGGGGGGAATATTACCTAACTTTTACTAAGATGTTTAAGAAGACCTTAATAGCATTAGAGCAAAGGGAGGTCTTGGGCTTGAAAATGAATCACTAGGGAGAAGGTGCTTAAATAAAAAGATTTTTTAAGTTTTAACATTTGACGTTCTCTAAAAGGGCAGCCTCAAAAGCGTAGTGCATTTAACTTTGTGTTGTGAAGCCTCACACTTTTGTTTGTGGAGGTTTTTGCTATTTCTCCTATAATCCCAGGTCTAAGTACAGTGCTTATGAGCACATAATATGTGTTCAGTAAATGCTTGAATACGTGGATGCATCAAGAAATTTGCCATTAAAAAATTTGAGCTATTTCACTACAGTGAAGTTGCCATTACCAAAACAGAGCAAAAAATACAGCTCCATGGAAAATAGTTTTTTTAAAAAGACTTATTTATTGAGAGAGAGAGAGAGAAAGCACGGAGCAGGGTGGGAAGGGCAGAGGGAGAAGAAGAGTCGTAGATTCCCCTTTGAGCACAGAGCCCAACGCAGGGCTGGATCTCAGGATCCTGAGATGGTGACCTGAGCCAAAATCAAGAGTTGGACGCTTAACCAACTGAGTCACCCAGGCATCCCTTAGAAAAATCATTTTAAAAATGGAAAAAGGAAAAGAGTTTTCCCTTGTATTTAATGATGCATATTCTTTTTTTTTTTTTTAAAGATGTTATTTATTTATTTGACAGAGAGAGATACAGCCAGCAAGAGAGGGAACACAAGCTGGGGGAGTGGGAGAGGAAGAAGCAGGCTCCCAGCGGAGGAGCCTCATGTGGGGCTCAATCCCAGAGCACTGGGATTACGCCCTGAGCTGACGACTGTGCCACAGAGGCGCCCCTAATGATGCGTATTCTTTTCCACAAACTGGATGGTGTATCCCATGGTTCTCATGGACATAAAAAAGCATTTAGATTTTTATTCACAGTGTGCTTGTTTGTTTGTTTGTTTGTTGTTTGTTTGTTTTAGGGAGGGGGATGAGGGGCAGAGGGAGGAAGAGAGAGAATCTTAAGCTTAGCCTCCACTCCCAGTGCAAGAGCCCAACACAGGGCTTGAACTCATGACCCTGAGATCAGGACCTGAGCTGAAATCAAGAGTTCATTGCTTAACCGACTGAGCCACCCAGGTGCCCCTTTACTCATAGTTTAATTGATCTTAAAAGTTGATGTCATTCTCTTGATTAAGGAATCTCCTTTTTCCACTATCTTTCCTTCTCTGGTGGGCCGTGGGTGTGAATTATTGCACTGGGTATATTTTTTTTGCCGCAGTGAAGATTAGATCAGTGGGAATCTGCAAATTTGACAACAGCTATATGAAATAACTTGCCTATAAGACAGTAAGTGCCATAATTTTCTAATTAATTGTGGAGCAGTGCCAAAGACAGTTGCTTTAGAAATACATAATGATTGTAAATAGAGACTGAAAAGGGAAGCAAAAAAGTCTACAGTGTTTAACTCCTTTTAATGAGGCTTAATACTCCAGCTTATGGAGGCCTTTGCTATTTCTTTTTGTAGCTTTTTGGACCCTCCGATTGACTACTTATATTTTTACCTGGAGGTGATCTCCTTTTCGTATAACTTACTTTATAAATATTTGAGTGCCTCTGCTGTATGCCAGGCACTTTTTGTGTATTAGGGATAGCTCAGTGAGCAGAGCAAACACACCCTCCTGGAGCTTGTATTCAAATCCATGTTAACTGAGTCCTAATAAGATCAGCAATTAGGGAACAAGGTTGAAATGATTAGTTAAAATGAAACCTTTCATCTGTGAGAAGTTTGTTCCTAAAAACTACTGTGGTTGGCAAAATTGAAGTTTGATTGCTTACAGCAAAGTCCAGCACAGTAGAACAATACAGTGGAGAATTACACACCAGCCCTCATTCACCCCTCAATCCCACTCCTCAAAAATATTGTATATAGATTTAATTTGGTTTCCCCCAAACCTTTCTACACTAATATATACGCACATAGCCCAGCTAGCTTCATATAGCAAATAGTCTAGCTTGGTTCTTATTGGTATCCCAGTTGGCAGCTTTCCACATTACTATGTGTATGCCTACTTCATTTTTTGTAATAATAACTAGAACCTATTGCTTAGGTGGCTATTTGCTAAGCCTTGCTCATTTTGTTCTCCCCAAACTCCAAGACCTATTTATTCATTCAGCAAATATTTATTTAGCAAACTTCATGTGCTAGGAACTATTCCAGATGCTTGGGATATTACTGACCAGAAGACGTATAGATCCCTCATGGGGTTTATGTTCTAGTCAGGGAGATAGTAAATAGTAGATGTATTAAATAAGTATATTATTTTGCATTTTAGAAGATAGTAAGTGATAATGGAGGGGAGCCAAGCAGAGAAGAGTGGTCAAGACTGGAGATATGGGGGATGTTGTAATTTTAAATAGGGTTGTCAGAGTGGATCTCACTGGGAAAGTAGTACGTAAGGGAAACTTGAATGAGTGTGTATCTGAGTAAAGTAGAAGGGCCCTGTGGCAGAATTATAAAGGACCTGTGCAAAGGCCCGGTGGCAGAGGTCCTGCTTTGTCTGAGGAACAGCAAGGAGTCAGAGTGACTGGGTGAATCAAGAGAGCAATGGCTAGACCTCTGAAAGGAGAGTAAGGGAGAGTGTAAGTATAAAGGAGTGCAGACAGATCATGCCAAGCATTCTAGACAATTTTAACTACTTTACTCATAGTGCAATGGGAGTCATTGCAGGGTTTTGATTGGGATAATGACACACCTCAACATTTGAAAAGTCTCACTTCAGGTGATGTGTTAAGGACAAATGGAGGTGTGAAAGCAGAGAGCACAGTTAAAAAGCTGTTACTGGAAATCCTGGTGCAAGTTGACGGTGGCTAGACGAAGTATGGTTGGATATATTCTGGAAGTTTACCCAAAAGTATTGTCTGATGGATTAGATGAGGGATGTGAGAAAGAGAGGAGATGAGAATGACTCCCAAGGTTTTTTAAAACCTGAACAGGTAGAAGGATGGAGCTACCATTTGCTGGTTGGGGGAATCCAGGGCTTCACAACCTCTTCTGGTTTAAGATTTGCTGTTTCATTCTTGGTTTAGTTTGAGTTGTCTCTTAGATGTGGCAGTGGGCTGTCAGGAAGGCAGTGGGCACAGACTGTGGAGTTCATGGAGAACGTGGCTGTACCATGAATTCGTTCGTTTGTCCCCAGTTCAGGAGTGTTAGAGACGATGCTGATAGGAGCATCCTTGCACATACACCTGGGTGTCCAACTGTGAATCTTTCCATGAGTTAAACTCCTGAAGGTGGCATCACCGAGTTTAAGAATGTGTACGTTTTAACATTCAAAAATACTTCTGCATTACTCTACCAAAATATTTGTATGATTTACATTCCCATCAGTGTGTACAAGAGTATCTGTTTCCCTTCATCTTTACAAAAACAGAAAATAGTCTTTTCAAGTTTTGCCTGTTTCATAGATGATAGTCTTTTTCATCGCCTTTCCTTCGAGCTCATATGTCCTGTCCTCTGGCTTCAGAGTCCGTCTAGCTTCTCGAAGACATAAGGAATTTTCTGTTCTGTGAAGTTGTGCCTGTTGTGGGTACAGTGGTGATGCAGGTCGGATCTGGTAAGGCAAACTAATTGCTTGAGGACTTAGCTCTCTGCAAGAGAATGTACCATCTTCAGCATTGTTCAAGCAGCTAATTAAAGACTAATGGGGAGACAGCGACTTAGCAGTTTTACAGTATATCTCCTTTAAATGGGGAGTTTTTGAGTTATATCATCCTGAGAAAGAACAATTCCTTCTACATTTGGACAACTTATAATAGCATGTGTTGAATTCAAGTCATTGGCATAACCAAGGTGGTTAGGACATTGAGTGACTTCCAGTGTCTTTAAAGTTATACAAAGTCAAATGAGCACCCAGTTGGAATTTTTGTTTTTTTTTTTTTCTTTTTAACTAGCCATCAAACAAATAGTTGTGATGACCCAGCTGTGTGCTCTATTATCATGGCAGGTCCAGAGGATGCAAAGATGTACAAAACACAGCCTTTACTCTCACAGAGGGTCCGTTGCAGTTGGTGGTGGTGGGAGACACACAGATGGCCAGGGAACGTCCACTGTCACACGGACTAAAGAACTAGGTAAAGGTTGGGGAGCAGAGACACGGGCCTACTTTGTCCAGGATTTAGGTCAGGGGTGAGTTGTGGGGGACAGGCAGGGGGAGACACAGAGAGGCCCTTGCCTGTCCTGCCAGCAAGCCTGGAATTTGTCCTGAGGGCAGTGGGAGTCTTGGAAGAGTTTAGGCAGGATAATAACATGGTTCTTTTTGTATTTTTCGAAAACCACTCTGGCAACATCGAAGGCGGGGGTCCTTCAACTGTGGTCCCCAGGCCACTGCCTGTTTTTGTTTAAAAGGTTTTATTGGAACACAGGCATTTGTTTATGTGGTGTTTATGGCTGCTTTTCTGCTACAGTGACAGTACTGAGTCATTGAGATGGATGCTCTATGGCCTCCAAAGCCTAATCTATTTACTGTTTGTCCCTTTCCTGAAAAAGTTTGTCGACCCTTGATTGAGAGGCCAAGAGGGAAGCTATGGTCAAAGGAAAAGACTAAGTTAAGGCAAAGGAGGAGGGGAGAGACCCAAGGGGTATTCAGGACAGAGTCCTTAATGAGCACTGGAATGGGGGAGATGAGAGGGAGAGGTGGGGTCTTGCAAAGAGTGACCAGGTAGACTGGAAGGTCATAAGGGACATCTAAGAGGTGATGTCCAGGACAGCGTGGGATAAATGAGTCTGGGAGTGGCATAAATGTGTGTTCAACATGGAAGTTTTGGACCGGTTTTCATAGTATCTTGTTAATCCGTGTAAGTCCGGAAGCCCCTCATCCCTCTGCCCCATCTGCTATCCTGTTCTGGAAATGAGTGCCCATCTCCACTATTTTTAATCTTTCTTGACCCGTCAAGGCTGGGCTTCATGGGCACGCACTTCAAGAAGCCTTCCCTGCAAACTACAAGCTGTGCGCTCTGCCCCCATGTATAGCTTCCGTGGAAACTCCTTATTGCCCACATGGTTCTTTTCTCAAGTAAATATTTACCTCCTTATGTAGAACATAAGTTCACAGGTAAGTCCAGTGTCTCATTCATTTTTGGTATGCCTGCCTGGTCTACCACGAAATCACAGATTATGTGTATATAATTTTTTTTCTTAGTTACGGAACCTGGTAGTCAAATGATAGAGCAGAGCAAACTTAGTCTGCCTCTAATGTCATTCATTCAGTCATTCAACTAACGTTTACTGAGTTCTTTGTATATGCCAGGCACTCTGCTAGGTAGCAAGGGTGCAATGATTGCCCTCATGAAACTTCTGTTTTAATACAGGAAGACAGACAATACTCTGGTCTCCTGCTTTTCTAATTCCTGCAACTGTGGAGTATAATATTGCAAGAGAACTGTGGGGGTTTAATCCTTCTCAGTTCTCCTATTTTATCGATGCCTAAACTCCATGAAGCTGGAGCTTGAACTGCCCATCTCTGCAGCGGAGGGGGGAGGCTTTCACCTGTGTTGTCCAGGTTGAACAATGTGATCTGATTCCCATTCAAGGGCTCAGTAGTTCATTGTTCTAATGCACTTTTAAATGCAGGGTGTAGCTTGTCATCTTTACTTTGGTGAGTGTTGATTTTGAAGTTTTTCTTCTTGCTCTTAATGTAACCTTACCAGACTTGGCTTTTACTGCAAAAGCTCTGCCTTAATGGGGTCAAATTTAGGGAGGAATGCTTTGCCACCATCCACGTTCTTTTCTCATAACAGCTATCTGTATTCGTGAAAACTGACAGGGAAAATGAAGGGACACAGAGCCTTTGGCAGCTCTCCGTTTTCCACGTTACAGGAGTTGAAAGCATCAATTTTCATTTCATGCATTGAATTGCTTGTAATAGGGGTTTTTAGCAAGTCTTTGGTAGGCAGATGAGCGAGAGTCTGGGGGCTGCTCAGGAAAGGAGGGTCTAAGGCAAGCAAGAGAATGAGCCCCAGGGAGAGAACCAGAAGTATTGCTCCCCCAACACTGCCAAGGTGAGCTTCCCCCTGGCTTGCCACACACTTTGTAAAATTACTCACTGATTGAGTGCTTCTGTTTGGTTTCTTTGTGTTATAAATGTCATGCAAAGAGGTAGAATTGAGGGCATGGTTAATATTCCATTGATAGTAAAAAATGCAGCAAGGTAAAGAGAGATTTGGGGCTCAAGGATATCTCACTGGGGAATGACAATGTATGTCGGAGGACTTAAACCATGATTTTGAGAGCAAAGCACTTACCCAGTTGTAGATTGGGATGGAAACTCCCAGGGCAATTGACCAGGTTATTCTTATGGTATGTCTTCCTTCATGGGAAACCAGCAAGCCTTTGGAAAATTACAGCTTTTCGGATGTTTCTCTTCTGTAAAGACACACATTAGCTGCAGCATATTTTGTGACTTACTACAGGCTGAGGAAAAACCTGCATCCCCCATCCCGGAAGCTCCCCTGCACCATGTTTGCGTTTTCCAGCACGCGGAGTGAAGGTGTTGGAGCGAAATGTTCTGCTTGCCAACCAAAGAGAAGGTGTTAAAAAAAAAAAAAAAAGTCTGTTACTTGCCAGTTTGAAAATATGTATGTTCCAACATTTTGTCATTAAGAAAACTTCTTGTAGATTGAGGTGGCTTTAATCTAGACGAATTTCAAGTATTTTAATGTAGCTGGGAGAGGTGTCTAATTTTCCGTGTTCAAATCACCATTTTTTTGAAGTGGATTTTATTCACATTTTGAACTTACAATGTAATTCACTCTTTTTGCTATACATTTACCTGAGTTTTAACAAATATATAGGATCACGTAACCCACCACTTCATTCAAGATACAGAATAGTTTTATCACAGCAACCCCCCCCCCAATTCTTTCTGATAGCCGGTTTGTTTTCAAGCCCTTCCCCACCCCTCAGGCAATCACATGTATCTTCTGTTCCTAATGATTTTGGTGGTTTCCGAATGTCATCTAAATGGTGTGGATCTTCGGATTTAGCTTCTTTCTCTTAACAAAATGGATTTCCAATTCATCTAGGTTGTTGCTTGTATTGTTAGTTTGTTGCTTTGTATTGCTGCATAGTATTCCAGTGCATAAACATACCACAGTATGTTCATTCATTCATTCGTTGCAGGGCAGTCGGATTGTTTCCATTTGGGGGAGGATTATGAATAAAGTCACTAAAGGAACTTCCAAAGACAGGAAGACAAGAGGCTCAGCATCCCAGAGAAAGAATCGAATGTGTACCAGAGAGGTTTTGAGTAAACATAGGTTTCCATTTTGCTTGAGTAAAAAGCTAAGAGGGAGATTCCCTGGGTTATGTGGGGAGTATGTTTAACTGTATAAGGAACTGTTAATCTCCTTCCCAAAAAGCTATACCGTTTTTGTGTTCTCCCTCGGCAGCGTGTAAGCATTCTGGTTGGTCTATATGTTCACCAGAACTTGCTATTATCAAATTAAAAAAGAATTTTTTAGACTCTAGGCTTTTTATTTTTTTTAAGATTTTATTTATTTATTTGACAGAGAAAGACAGCCAGCGAAAGAGGGAACACAAGCAGGGGGAGTGGGAGAGGAAGGAGCAGGCTCCTAGCAGAGGAGCCTGATGTGGGGCTCGATCCCAGAATGCCGGGATCACGTCCTGAGCTGAAGGCAGACGCTTAACGACTGCGCCACCCAGGCGCCCCAGACTCTAGGCTTTCTAATAGGGTGATGGTATTTTCTTGTGGTTTTAGCTTCCATTTTCCAAATGGCTAAGGTGTTGAACCACATTTTCATGTGCTTTTTTGACATCCATGTGTCATCTTTGGTGAACTGTCCTCCATCCATTTTTCAAATGGGGGATATTTTTCAATCACAAATCTTAATGAAATGTACAGACTGTCACTCAGTGTTGCTCACCCTTGGTTTGCCTGATTTTTAAAAAGTACCAAGGTGGAAAAAAAACCAAGATGATATTTTCAAACTTTATTTATAAACATCTTGCTTTAAACACCAGGCTTATGTTAGGAGTCAGACAAATCCGGGACAACTTGGGCTCTTGTCGTTGACTCTCTGGATGATTTTGACAAGTCGTTTGGCCTCTCTAAGACTCAGTTACTTCATCTGTAAAATGGACTTCATGCCTAATTATTGATGGTGGTTAGGATTAAATGAGTGCCTTGCATAGAACCTAACACATTGCAGGCATTCATTAAATGATAATTCTTATTTCAAATATTGTCAGTATTACTGATTCAGGTAAATTTATGTAGGCAGGTCCTTGTCACATTAATTTATCATTTTAGCCCCACGGTCTAGCATAGTACCCAGTGCATGAAAGGCTTGAATGAACTGGTTGAACAAATACATGAATGGAGGAAAGCTTGCATAACATTTATGGTTGACCTGCCAAGAGTATTACAAGTAGAATTTTGTGATGTACTGTCTTGAATCTAGGAGTATTTGTTGCGTTGTATCTTAGTTATAGTTCCCTTTTATTTTAGTGCTGTAGTTATTGATACTTTTTTATATATACACTTCAAAGTTATTTTTAGGGAGGCCTGAGGGCGTAAGGATTTGGGATGACATGTCCTTTCCTTTTTTTTTTCCTTTTTTTTTTTTCCTGTTTTTATATATTCTTTTTTAAAGGCAAAAAGGGCTGTGAACCATGATGCATTTTTAGGTTTCTCTTCCACTTGAGCAGGATATCTGTAAGTTATTGCAGAGTAAATCATTGGTGTCTCAGCTCTGCCAAACAAAGGCCGTTCTGCTGGAGGTTGCTGCCAATTCTTTCTTGGCTGTTTGTAGGATCGTGGGTGTGTTACAGGCTGGTCTCGCCTTTCTCCAAGAAAGAGGGCCTGTCTATACAGTATCTGGGTTCCTATGACCTGACCCCAATTTGAAGAAATCGCTGACTTTGGCAGAGTGCTTTCAGAACCTCACCAATTCCAGGATTGGTCTCCTGAAAGCACTGTTCCAGCTGCTCTCTGCTGAGTCAGCTCTTAGAACTGGGTCAGAACATCTCTTTCTGTAGGCTGAGCAATACTTGAAACCAACCTTCTCCCGAAAGGGAGAAAGTTAACTTTAAGCCAGTGTGCTTTCTTTTGCAAAAGTGGCTTTTTGAGGCCATGCAAAATGGAAATAGGAGTTGAGGATGTCAGAGTCTGGGTGCTCTATAATTATTTCATGTTCCATCTAGCTAGGAACTTTACACCACTGTCACTGTGGAAAGTTCTCCAAATTGAACTGCCTTTCATATTCTGGTAATCCATTTCACCTTTGAGAGGCTAGTAGAAGCAATAATTTCATCTTCAGGGAGAAAATGACAAAGCTCTTCTTGGTACAAACTTTCAAAGCAACTCTCTCACCTGGTGAATTACTACCTAACCTGAATGTGTTTTTAGTTCCTCTTCATTAAAAACTCAGTTAGAACATTCCTTTGAGTCCTTACAGAGTCCTATTCTTCTTAAACCTCATCTTGGTTATACCTTTTAGATCTCTAAGAGCTGGCCTACAGGGCACACTTACAATGAGAAGGTAAATGCACTTGAACTTCCTCCTGCTTCCAGCCTTTCTGTTGCTGTTCGGTTTGTAATTTTTTTGAAGTTGTCGTTGGCATAGCTATTTCAAAAAAAATATTGCAGTCAGCACTCACTTACCTTGTCATCAATAAGAAACACCCCTATAACAAACTTAAAGAAGTCAGTGGAATTCAACAAAATGGGCTCTAGTGAGAGGTCAGAGCCAGGTACCTATTATTTCTGAATAACAGGCAGGCTAGCTCTGTCCTACTTAGCCGCCCATTTGCGCTGTGACATTGCCTCATTGAGCTGCCTTGCAAGAATCATGTTTTGAAACTGAGAATAATGAAGGTGATGTCATGATAGCTTGGAAGACATTTTACAATCAGTTATAAGATCTTCAAATGGTATTGGTCTGAGAACAACAACAGCATCCTGAAAGAGACGGGGCTTAAGGGTGAGACTTGTGCTCTCGAGGACGGTAGCCAGCAGCCACGTGTGCTTGCTGGAGCATTTCTAATGTGGCCAGTCTGAATGGAGATATGCTGTCAATGTAAAATATACAGCATATTAGGAAGGCTTAGTATGAAAAAAAAAAAAGGTAAGATATTAGTAACTTTTTATTGATTGCATATTGAAATTATAGTAATTTGTACGTTCAGTTAGAATAAATACATCATTCAATTAGTTTCTCTTGTTTTTCTCCACTTGTTTCAGTGTCAACATATGTGACTTAAAATTACGTATGTGGTTCGCCTTGTGTCTTTATTAGACAGTGCTGAAAGAGCATGACAAGGGAACCCATGATTCCAAAGGTTGTGGAAGCTGAAATCCTATCTCCTGGCAGTGGTCCCTCGCTAAAGAGGCGTATCCATACTTGGAAAATTCTCGTTTGTGCAGCAAAGCCTGGGGGGAGTTGGGGCAGATCAGAGGGGCGCAGGATAAAGGATGGCTAAGGTTTCTTGTCTGGATAATTGGGCTTATGGTGGCCTTGGTGGGAAGTTCAGGATAGAGAAATGAGGTAACGAGGTCAGAAAGCGAGGGAGGGAAAATCCCAGCAATTTTTCTGGAGAAGCTTGCTTTCCACAGGAGTTTTATTTGACCTCATTTCATGCTCAGAATCCTCATGTATGTCAACACTGGCTGAGCCTCTCTCTGATGTGATGCACCCAACAGGAATTCCAAAAGGCTGCCACCCGAAGTTAAGTGCTTCTGTGGCATGTTTCAAGTCATCCCTTTTGCTAATATTCCCAAGAATAGTAAGGGAGCCTTGTGTGTAATACTGCCAACTAAGTGTCTGTTTGTTTTTCATTTTTCGTTTTTCGTTTTTTGTTTTTTGTTTTTTGATCTGACCATTAAGAGAGCAGGCTGAACCTCTGGTCTGCCTGGTGTTCCTTCTGTGTGTGGTACAGTCAGAAACGCAGAATAAACAAGACCTGAATTTCTTGTCCACAGAGGGCTTACTCATTCACCAGATACTGAGTGCTTACTGTGTGCCACATACTGTTGTGTGGCCAAGGATACAGCAGCCAGAAAGCAGTCTAAAATTCCTGCCTTTAAGGAGTTTACATTCTCTTAGAACTTGTAATATAATTTAAAACACTCATCTGGAGTGGATTTGTGAGCCATGGGGAAACTTGAGATTTTGTAGCTCAACCTATTTATTTAATGGAACAACTGTCCTATTACATGGTGAATCTACCATAGGGGCTTAGGGCAATGCCTTATATATGGTAGCATCAATTGCGTATCATTTCTTCAGTAGCTATTTATTAAATACCTGCTGTGTTCTAGGCACTTTTCTAAGTGTTGGGAATATATTGGTGAACAGAGGGAAGATTGCTGTTCTCAAGGAGCTTAGATTCCATCTGGTGGTGGGTAATGGGGAGTCAGACAATGGCCATGAAATATAAGTTGGTGATACGGTATGTCTGAAATTGATAGGAACTAAGAAGGGAGAAAGACACATAAATCCAGGTAAGAGGTATTGGAAATACTGCAAATATCTGTGGTGGGATGGGGGTGAGGGGGATACATTCCAGGGAAAGGGGCAACCAGTGCAAAGTCACTAAGGCAGGAGCATGGCTAACTTGTTTCCACAGCAAGGGGGTCCAGTGTGGTTGGACCGAAGTGTATACAAGAGGAAGAAAGACTATCAGAAGATAAAGAGGTAATAGGGAATAGGATTTTGTGGGAACTTCACTTTTATTTTATTTATTTATTTTTTAAGATTTATTTTATTTGAGGGGTGCTTGGGTGGCTCAGTCATTAAGTGTCTGCCTTTGGCTCAGGTCATGATCCCAGAGTCCTGGGATCGAGCCCCGTGTCGAACTCCCTGCTCAGCAGGAAGTCTGCTTCTCCCTCTCCCACTCCCCCTGCTTGTGTTCCTTCTTTCGCTGTCTCTCTCTGTGTCAAATATGTAAAATCTTTAAAACAAACAAACAAAAAAGATTTATTTTCAAGAGAAAGAGCTTGTGAGTAGGGCTCAGGGCAGAGGGAGAGGGAAAGAATCCTCAAGCAGACTCACCACTGAGTGAGGTGCCCCATGTGGGTCTTATTCCCGGGACCCTGAGATCATGATCTGAGCTGAAATCAGGAGTCAGATGCTTAATGGACTGAGCCACCAAGGCGCCCCATGGAAACTTCACTTTCATAATACAAGGTTTGGAGCAGAGAACTTCTGTGGTCTGACATATTTTTTGTTGAACTTTTTTAACACACAGTAAAAATCTCCCTTATTGGTGGACAGTTCTCTGAGTTTTAACAAAGGCACACGGTCTTGTAACCATCCCAGTCAAGATACAGAGTCAGTCATTCCAAAAACCTCCCTCATGCTGTCCCTTTGTTGACTTAACATTTCAAAGGACGATTCTGGATGCTCTGTGGATATTAGACTACAGGGAGGTAGGCTTGGATGCAGGAAGACTAGTTGGCAGGCTCATGCAGCTATCGAGGTGAGCGGTGATGGAAGTTTGCCCAGGGTGTGCAGGAAGCGGTCGGACTCTGGGTCTATTCTGAAGGGTGAGGTTTGATAGGAGGTGTGAGAGAAAGAGAAGAGAGAAGGATGACGTCATGATCTTTGCCCCGAGCCACAAGGAAAGCTGAAGTCATCATTTACTGAGATGAAGCAGGTTGCAGGTTTGAAAGGGAAGATTATCATTGAACTTTGGACATTTTGGGTCTCACTGTCAACTGGCTATCCAAGCAGAGATATCGATGAAGTCTGCTAAATTGAAATGCAAAATGAATGTTTAGAAACCAATGTGCACATCTTGAAACAGTTGGAAAAAAAATCTGTGATTCTTCTAGGAACCTCTTGTCAGTCTTTAGATTTCAGAGGTGCCTGAGTGATCTGATCCTGCAGGTTGTTGTCTGCCACATCTTTTTCGTTGTCCTTCTGTTCGTTTCTGTATCCATTTTTTGGTAGAAAGATACATATCCTTTCTGTGCAGGGAACACCACAAAGTTTAATACTACTGTCATGATCCTGGTGTTTGCTTGATTTGTTAATTTTAAAAAAATGACCTATGTTACGAGTAAGGATGAACTGATTCAGAAGGATTCTTTTTACTCCCCCCAAATTTTAAACTCCAGGAAGAACGTTTGATGTTTGACTTTGGGTCACTTTGTATCGTTTTACTCACTTCCGGTGTCTTTAGCTGCCAGCACCCTTGAGTTGGAGAAAAGAGAATGGAAGCGAAGGCTAAAATTAACGAGGCGTGATGTTAGTTGGCAAAAGCTAGGATACAAAATTCCATATATGGTCTAATCTCAAATTAGATTGAAAACTTGTATGTACACGTGTGGAATACATTCTGAATAGAATATCCCCAAATGTAACAACCACTATCTCTGTGTTGTGAGATGATGGGAGAGTTTTGCTTTATTTACATCATTTTACCATGTTTTGGGTTTTTTCCTCAATGAACAAATATATTTTCCTTCTTTTTTTTTCCATTTATTCAGGAGATGTTTTTATTCAGTGTTAGATTTAGACCTGGACAGGGGATAGATTAATGAACAGGACAGAAAAAGGCTTTGCAGCTTTGAGCTAATAGCCTTGTGAGATAGATACCAAGTTATAATTAGAAAAAAAGGTACATTAATTAATGAAGAAAGAATGCAAGTGAACTTGTCTAGCTTTGTTGGCTTTTTTTAATGCACTAATGCTGAAGGTTTTTATGAATCCCTCTCCATCCACATTTCTCCCTGTGATAGGCCCAGAGGAGTGGGCATTTGTGACCTTGTGACTCCTTGCTGTACTTCTGAAGCCACTTGGGTAACGTGCCATATCTTGTAGTATATCCTCACCACGGGGAGGGACTCCGAACATGTGTCAGCCTTGGACTTAAACGGTCCGCCCAGAGGGCAGCAGAAAACATCATGGTCGTCATGGTTCCTTGGCAGAAGCTCTGGCGGAGGGTCACACCTGCTGTCAGTGTGATCTAAGACAAGTGTCCGGGTTTTGCTAAGCCTCTGTTACCTCATCTGGAAAATACCTGGGATCAACTGGTGGAACCTAAAACTCTACACGACTCCAGGGTTTTCATGGGCTTTGGTGGTGGTCGACAATGCCTGATCTGAATTTCAGGTACGTTCATCTCGTGGATATTTGCACGAACATAATCATCCAGCCTCCCTTCTGCCATGAGAGGCTGAGTGCCAAGTCCATATTTTGTATCAGTGACCCAAAAAATAGAGCTGATTTCAGAGAGCTTGCAGGAAATGTCTGTTCTCACTGAGAGACTTGGCCCAGGGAGATTTCATTTTCCCCCATGACTGTGTCTCCATTTAGGCTTAAATATGTTTAATGGCATTGGCATCCAGCTCTCATATTAGTTGGTCACTGGCTAGATGCCACAAGTGGGAACAAAGAAGAATAGGAGAGGCGATTTCACACCTCAAGAATTGAAACCTTCCAGAAATGTCTTTTTGTATCTTCTCTGTACTGGATCTCGTAGCTGGTTGAGTTATACTTTTCCCTTTTTTTTTTTCCCCTCCTTTCTTCTTGTGTGAAAATGTTGATATGGTGACTTCCTTCTAATTTTATCAAATACAGTATGTCCAGAAACAAAACAGAACCATGTTTCTGCGTGCGATTCCTGGCAGAAGTTGTGCGATTTCATCTCAGGATAAAACTGTGAATTTGTGGAAAGCAACATGGTATGGGTACTTAGGGAAAGCAAAAGGAATACACAGCCCGGCTGCCAGAGTCGCCTTTGTCTTGGCGGCTGGAGGAAATCACTAGTGACTCGTGGGAGCAAAGGCTCCTGAGGATAGTCAGTCAGTCAACAGGCAGACCTGCGGGCTAGAGCCACAAGGCAGGCAGTGGTGCATTTCTGGAAGAATCCCATTATTTATGCATTCCAGTTGTACAAGTCAACTGTGTGTGTAAGAAAGACAGAGATACCAAGAGACAGAGAGACAGGGAGAAGGAGAGAAAGAACACAGACAAGAACCAGCACATACAGAATAGCACACTTAGGTCCACCGGCTGTGCCTGGAGTCAGGGTGACATGGGACATATGATGCTGCTGCTCTCAGTTCCCGGGAACCTCCCACGGCCTCAGCACCTCCCTGAGCTGAGTGGCACTCTGCTGCTCGAAGGCACATACTGTGTATAGTACGGCTCCTATGACTTCTTCGTCCAGGGCTCATCTGTTCCAACACTGAAGACAAACGGACCGCGTTGAATTTATTGAGAGGAGAATATTATATTTTGTAGATAGTCCATGGGACTTTTCAAGGGCAATTTTAACTGTCCCACAGGGCTGGGGATTCGGTGAAGCAAGTGTGGCACTCACCTGGGGAACATCCCCTTACCTGGGGCTGCTAACAAATTTAGTGATCAAGAGAAATAATATTTTAACAATATCTTTTATTTTGTTTTTTATTTTCTTAAAGATTTTATTTATTAGAGAGAGAGAGCGAGAGAGCACGCACAAAATCAGGGGAGCGACAGGCAGAGGGAGAAGCAGACTCCCCGCTGAATAGAGAGCCAGATGCAGGACTCGATCCCAGGACCCTGGGGTCATGTCCCGAGCTGAAGGCAGATGCTTAACCAAACTGAGCCCCGCCCCCCCCCGCTGTCCCTGTAATATCTTTTAAAAAATCAAAATTATTTTAAAAAATGATAGGATCGGTGTTATTTATTTTTTGCCTCAAGCTTTCATATGGCTTAGTATGGCACTGTTAACTGATCTTGTCTTCATTTAAAACTGATGTTTTGGATAAAGAAATTGTGGCGCGCACACACACACACACAGGAATATTACTCAGCCATAAAAAGGAATGAAGTTTTGCCATTTGCAGTGATGTGGATGGAGCTAGAGGGTATAATGCTAAGTGAAATAAGTCAGTCAGAGAAAGACAAATGCCATATGCTTTCACTCATATGTGGAATTTAAGAAACAAAACAGATGGACATATGGGAAGGGGGGGGAAGACAGGCAAACCAGAAAACAGACTCTTAACGATAGAGAACAGACCGAGGTTTGCTGGAGGAAGGTGGGTGGGAGATGGGTTAAATGGGAGATGGGGATTAAGGAGGGCACTTGGATGAGTATTGGGTGTTGTATGTAAGCGATGAATTACTAAATTCTACTCCTGAAACTAATATTACACTGGATGTTAACTAACTGGTATATAAATAAAAACTTGAAACTACAAAAAACAAAAAATAAAATAAAACTGATGTTTTGTTTATCATGGATTATTTTTGCATTAATTTTGACTTTTGAAAATATTGTGTGAAAATATATTTCTCTTGATTATGGAGGTTTTTTGGCACTTCCTTAAAATTTGCGCCTCAGGATCGTACCTCATTTGCTTCATCCATAGTTCAGCTCTGGTTTTGATATTTCCTTAAATTTCTAACTTCAGAAACCCTGAGTGAAATCAGATTCCAGGAGACCAAAGAGCACTCAAGGGACTGTCTTCAAGAAGCTCGATTCTTATAGAATATTAACTGTGTGAATGAGTTGAACTCCTTTCTATGTGTCATGTAATATGAAAGACTGTTTCCATATTTATTTAATAGCTATTTTTAAATGCTTACTATGGGCTTGGCAAGATTCTAGGTGCCATGGTTACTGTGATGCCCAAATTAGACAAAATCCCAGTATTTGCAGAGTTTACTTCCCAGTGGTGACCAGACATCATCTCTAGCCCTCACAACAACTCTTCTGTATAGGTAACCATTTTGCCATTTTACCAGTGAGCCAAGTGGGGCTCAGAGAATAACCCTAGCAGCAGAAAACTAAATACAACACTGTCTAGCCCAGAATCTAGTGTTGAAAGGATTCCGACAAAGTCAAACTTATAATGACATGGACTTCGTCAATAGGAAGCTTCCTGGAATACGTTAGCCCTATACTGGTTCTTTTTTTTTTTTTTTTTTAAGATTTTATTTATTTATTTGAGAGAGAGAGAGAGGGAGGGAGAGAGCCGGAGCTGGGGTTGGGGGAAGGGCCAAGGGATAGGGAGAAGCAGGCTCCTCGCTGAGCAGGGAGTCTGATGGGGCTCTATCCCAGGACTCTGAGCTGAAAGCAAGTGCTTGACAGACTGAGCCACCTGGGCGCCTCCCCCCACCACCATATTGGTTCTTAAAGGAGAATGCCAGGTATACATATTTAAGTGCAAGACTAAGGGTAGAGAACAATACAAAACACATTTTCCATGATTTTGGCAAAGCAGTAAAATGGCACAGAGAAAGCTAGGCAAAAAGATGAAGATAGAAAAATATTCATCTGCCTCAGTTAGCAGCATCCAAATAGACTTTCAGAATGGCCAACAGTGTTGACTTTTTGTACTAGCCAAGCTGCTAGAACTGGAAGCCCATAATCCAGACTCGGGGGAAGAATACAATGATTGATTAGCAATGTCTATATGGCATTTCCATACATCATCACTGGTTTCGTGCTAGTGTGTCACATCAGTCATGATATTGGTGTTGCTATTTCGATTATCCTAGTGCCCTGGAGCTCAGTTTCCAGATAACCAGTGTTAGGATGCTTAAGAAGTTTTGTTTAATGGGTTATTAATAATGGTTGCATTTTTTGATGGGAGAGTTTGTTCATTTCCACAAAAATGTATGGTGGGATTGCAGTTGTGATTGTGTTGAATATATAGATATAGATCAGTTTGGGAAGAATTGTTATTTAAAATGTATTGACCATGAACAGGTATTGACCATGAATCTTTTTGAATTTCTCACTGTAAATTTTAAGTTTTTATATAGGTCATTCACATCTTCTAGTTACATGCAGCCCTGAGTATTTCTTATTTTTTTGATGCTATTAAGAATAGTATTTTAAAATTTTACTTTGGTTATAAATTTGCAAGTATATAGAAATATAATCGATTTTGCATATTATTTTTGTATTCTGCAATGCCTCAGGTTCTCATAGTTTTATCATGGATTTTATCAGACTTCCTACATAGATCAGGAGTCAGAAGACTTTTTCTTAAAAAGCCATATAGTATATATTTGAGGCTTCTGAGTCACATGGATTGGCAGTTTCTCAACTTTTCCCCCATTGTAGGGGAAAGCGGCCATAGACAGTACATAAGCGAACGGGTGTGACAGTGTTCCCATAAAACTTACGACTTTACAAAAAACGGTTGCAGTTTGCCATTCCCTGGTTTGAATAATCATGCCATCTGAGAAAAAATAGTTATACATCGTCCTTTTCCAATCTGGATGCCTTTTATTTTCTTTGCTTGCTTTATTGCACTGGCTAGGATGTCTAGTTAAAATGTTGAATAGAAATGGGCAGAGCACTGGCTCTTGTCTTGATGATTCTTTCAACATTAAGTATGATGTAGACTGTAGATTTCTCACAGATTCCCTTTACCAGGTTGAAGAAGTTCCTTCTTATTTATAGTTAGCCAAGGGTTTTATCAGGAATTGATGCTGAGGTTTGTTAAATGCTTTCTCTGTGTTTATTGAGATGATCATATAGTTTTTACTTTTCCAAGTATGGGTTTATTTCAAGATTGTAAAGATTTACATATATTTTTTTTATATATCATTAGCAATTTTTAGCTTAAAGTAAAAACTTTCATATTTAAAGTTTTTTTTTTTTGAAGAAAAATGTAGGCATTTTTAAAGAGCCAAAAAAGCTTGCAGGGTAGGTTTATCCTTAAATGTTCACATCTTAAATGCTATTTAGAAAGGATTAAAAAACTAGCTAAGAATCATTTACAATTGGCAATGATTAAAAACGCCTTATTTTGGGGAAGAACACATTAATGACACATAATGAATTTCATGTTACAAGTATTTAACAGTTTCATCAAGCATGTAGTTTCCACCAGTACACACAATGTCTTAACCTGTCGCAGTGGTTGTCTGGGGGACTGAACAGAATATGGACTTTCCAATGCTCTTTTCAAAGAGTTTCTGATTTTCAGCCTAAGAGAGAAGAACAGCATTTAATTACTGCATTCCTTGCATACGGGATGTATGACAGGCTGTACCAGGTCATGGACAAGAATTGTAATATGCAGCATAATAAGGCCAGTCCCTTCTTGTGCCTCAAAGAGCAGCACACAAGGTAACTGTGAAACACAAAAGCATCATAATTGTTGCAAGCAATCTTGTTGTTTCAAACATTTTCTTCCGTTGCTTCACGGGTCCCATAAAAAGCACGTATGGCTAGTGCAGCGAGATTTCCGAAGGTATAAAACACTGCAAAAAGCCTCATGCCACCAGGAAGCCCCAGCAATATGGTCCCAAGGATAGAGAAGAAAATGCTGTATACGAAGCAGATGGTGAACCACGTCAGCCTGGTACTGAAGCTGAGGGACAAGGCGTCCAGGACCTGCACGGTCAGGGTCAGGTCCTGCTCCTAATCGTCCATGGCCCTTCTCCCCCACCGCCCCCCGAACTGGCGGCACCACTCGCAGGACCCCCATGCCCTCCGGGAACTCGACATAGTTTTTCTTCTTAAGTATATTAACTATGGCAAATTATTTTGATTTTTTGTTATACTAATTTTGCATTCCTAGAATAATCCCCACTTAGTCATGATTTATTATCCTTTTTATTGTTGGATTTGATTTATCAATATTTTATTTACAATTTTTTTAAAGGTTTTATTTATTTATTTGACAAAAAGACAGCCAGCGAGAGAGGGAACACAAGCAGGGGGAGTG
This sequence comes from Ailuropoda melanoleuca, assembly GCF_002007445.2. Taxonomy (NCBI): domain Eukaryota; kingdom Metazoa; phylum Chordata; class Mammalia; order Carnivora; family Ursidae; genus Ailuropoda; species Ailuropoda melanoleuca. Next base: position 32,142,708 of record NC_048221.1, on the reverse strand, counting down.
GGAGAGGGAGAAGCAGGCTCCCAGCGGAGCAGCCCGATGTGGGGCTCAATCCCAGGACCCTGGGATCACACCCTGAGCCAAAGGCAGACACTTAATGACTGAGCCACCCAGGCACCCCTTATTTAGAATTTTTATATCAACGTTCATGTGAGATATTCTACCATATATACAGCTTGATTCTATTTTAAGGGAAAGAAACATACCCTTTATATATGTGTATATACGTATGTTTATATAGTTTTGTGTGAAAGGAATGAATATAAGTACTGGGGTATTTACATTGGTTAGTTTGGACGTGGCTTGGGGATAGGTATAAGACAATTAACTTTGCCATCATGTATCTACAATGTTTGCTTTTTTTTTTTTTTTTAACTGTGGAAAAAAAACCATGTAAGCCTACATTTAAATTCATGGGTAGGCTACACTTCTGGGAACTGTGTTAAGTTGGAGAGAAACAGTCTGCTCTTCTGGCAAGAGTTTGATCCTTCCTAAAACCTGTTGAACAGATCAAATGGTCAGGTTGCTGAGTGTTGGGAAGGAAAGTAGTGTAGTGGGCATGGGTTTTTGTAACTAGACAGATCTGACTTTGAATCCTGATCCTGTTAGTGACTTACCATGAGCCTTTAATTTTTCTGTTTTTTTTTTCTTTTTTTAAAAAAAAGATTTTATTTATTTATTTGACAGAGAGAGAGGGAACACAAGCAGGGGGAGTGGGAGAGGGAGAAGCAGGCTCCCTGCTGAGGAAGGAGCTGGATGTGGGGCTTGATCCCAGGATCATGACCTGAGCTGGGATCACGACCTGAACTGAAGGCAAATGCTTAATGACTCAGCAACCCAGGTGCCCCTACTTTTCTATGTTTAGGATACACATGATAAGACCTACTGGACAATATTGTTATAAGCATGAGGTCTAATGTAAGGAAACTAGCATATGGAACATTTTCAGTGAATGGTTGTCTCCAGTACCGTGACTCCTGCTGGTACTATTTATAGGATCAAAGAAACTTGAGGTATCTAGTTTACTTTTACGCTCAATGTCTAAGTCCTGTCTTCATCTCTGACAGGTCATTTCTTGCTTCTGCTTAACACCTGAAAGACAGGTGTTCATGACCTTGGAGTCTTCTACTCTTCCACTGGAGTGGTCAGCAAAAACTCCCCAGCTGCTTGTCTAGTTTCCCTTTGTTTTATGCCACACACCACGCACTAGCAACACTGGCTTGCTTTCCGTCCCTCTAACATGTTAGCTTGTTTTTAGCTTGTTATGTCTGTATTACCTGTTCTCTTAGCCTGGGATGCAAATCTAGCTGTCCTTACTCAAAGTCATGTGATTTGGACCATTCTTTAACCGCTCTGAGTCTTAATTTACTTATCCATAACAGTGAGATAGTAATGGTACCCTCCTTATAGACTGACATTGATAAACTATTACTTGTGAAGTATTGAGAATGGTGCCTGGTGTATAATAAGTGCTCAGTACTATAAACCAGTTGGATTTGCCTCAGTCTTATGAATCAAAACTAAATAAGATGAATTTCTTTCATGTTTTACACATCACTTCTCTGTTAAAGGATAATTCCTTCCTGTCTCTTTCCTCTAAGTGTTTTTCCCCCATTTGTGCATATATACTGTATTTTTTTCTTTCTACCCACCCAAAGAATAGGACTTGTATTTTTTTCTTTTTACCCACCCAAGGAATAGGACTTGTATTTTTTAATCTTTTCTTGTGAGGTTGGGTATAATTGTCTAAATAGACAAAAGTGATTTTAAATCTTTGTTTTATGTATCAGATTATCAGCACTGTCTTAGAGCTGTTTTTGATCAGCATGCCATTTGTGTTTTCATTTTAAGACATGCGAACATCATTGAATGCGACATTCAAATACAGAGATTGATGACATTTCTTACGATTGATTCATCTGGTCATTACCTTTTGGGAATGGTTGTCCAGTCACTCATGGGTCCTCTTTTTTCAAGGCATTTTGGGAAAATCCTACCAAATGCTTTTTGAAATCCGGGTACCCTTTGCTATATTTTTTGACCTATGATGTATAGTAGAGAGTCCCAAGAATAACATGAAGAAGTTGGTTGGCTATGGTTTTTCTTGACAAATCCATGGTATATCCTAGTAATCTTTAGGTGCTTTTGAAGGGTACAATTAGTAAGTTTGTCAAGTAGAAAGGTCTGTTTAATAAAGTCTCCTGAAAAATTTTTTAAAGATTTTATTTTTAAATAATCTCTATACCCCATGAGGGGCCTGAACTCAAAACCCTGAGAACAAGATTCACATGGTTTCACTAGCTGAGCCAGGCACCCCATGTCTTCTGAACTTTTAGCTAGCGGTCCAATTGAAGATCATATGGATATTTTTATAAATAACACTTATGTACTTTTCTTTGAGTCATAGGCCCTTAGTGTATGCATTCATGATTTTCAAAGCCATTTAAAGAACTCTTATTTTCTTCTGTATTTCCTTCAATACAAAATTTGAGGGAAAATTCCTATTGTATATTTATATTGCCTTGGTAGAAAGTTATATGAAATAATTTGCATACACTTGAGTAGAGGGGAGGAGTGCTCCTTATTTCAACCACGGCAACTTTTAAAATGAATTTTCCAAGCAATTAATCCCTGTTGTGGGCAGGTGCATTTGTGTTTTTCATTTGCCAGAACATATTTCATGTTTAAAATTTTAATGAAAAACAATAAAAAGCAAACTGGTTCATAGGTTTCTGGAAAAAGAGATGACCTTTCTGTTCTCTTTAAGGTAACAAAATTAGTAAATGCATCCGAGTTTTAAAAACACTGAAATCCACTTTTCTACAGATATCATTAGCAAAATTGAAATTGTTATTCAGTAGTTGACAGTTTGGTTTTTTGCTTTTTTTAAGTAGTTCTTTTGAACCATGGGGTTTAAAAGAAATTCAAAACAACTAGACATAGAAATAGAGTGAGGAATGGGGAAAATAGTTTAGTCTCTATTCATTGCTTATTGTGTTTTCTATTTTTTTCCCCAAAGGTTTTACTTTTAAGTAACCTCTACACCCAATGTGGGGCTCAAAATTACCACCCCCGACATCAAGAGTTGTTTGCTTTACCAACAGAGCCAGCTAGGCACCCCTGTGTTTTCTATTTTTAAGTTGATCCGTTTGTTCTCCCTACAGAAGTAGAAAGATTTGTATAATAATTATTGATATACCCATCACCTAGTTTTAACAGTATCTCCTGTTGGCCAGTCTTGTTTCATCTGGACATCCATTCCAGTTTACTTCCTGCCACTGGGTTATTTTGAAGTAAATCCCAGGCATCAGATAATTTTATTTATAAACATTCCACTGTGTTTGATCTGTTTATGGGCCTTATAGATAAAGCATATTTACTGGATATTTGGTATTCTTTATTTTTTAGTACAATTTAAAATTTCTAATCAATTTATATTTTTATTTCAGTGTTATATTTTTAATCTGATCTGATAAAACAGGTATTCCTTAAGAAGAATCCTATGAAAAGTGCTCACCCAGGTGTTGAAAGGGACGGCTGCTTCTTACCTTCCTTCTGCTACTGCCAAGTCCTCCTTGCCTTATCCCAACTGAGGTTTTTTTAAAAAAGATTTATATACTTATTTTTACAGAGAGAGCGCATGTGAGAGGGTGAGTGCGAGTGATGGGGACAGAGGGAGAGGGGAAGAGAATCCCAAGCAGACTTTCCACTGAGTGCGGAACCTTAATCCCAGGACCCTGAGATCATGACAGGAGCTGAAACCAAGAGTCTGGGAGCTGAAACCAAGAGCTGGATGCTTAACTGACTGAGCCACCTAAACCCTCCCGCCAACTGAGTTGTTTTTTTTTTTTTTTTTTTTTTTTTAAATTTTTTTTTTTTNTCGTTTGAGAGAGAGAAAGACAAAGAGCACAAGCAGGGGGAGAGCCAGAAAGAGAGGGAGAAGCAGACTCCCTGCTGAGCTGGGAGCCTGATGTGGGACTCTGTCGCAGGATCTGGAGATCATGACCTGAGCCAAAAGGCAGGGGCTTTAACCATCTGAGCCACCCAGGCGCTCCCGAAATGAGTATTTTATAAAAATAGTGTAAGAGTCCACATTCATGAGATAATGTTTTCTTGAACATTTTTAATCTTAAAGGATCCTTAAAAGAAAATATCCTGGGAGGATATAAACCAAAATAATGCATGTGATTATTTCTGTGTTATGAATGGATTTATATTTTCCTTAACTTCTCTGCATTTTCTGATTTCCACAACACATATATATTCATTTTTATAAATGAGGAAGGCTTTTTTAAATGTTTTTATTTTGGTGAAATAATACATGACAAAATTGACCTATTTTAACCATTTTGAAATGTACAGTTTATTTCCAGAAGAGCATTCACACTGTTGTGTATGTAACCACTGTCTCCAGAACTGTCTCATCTTCCTAAACTGAAACTGTTACATTCATTAAGCAATAATTCCCCGCTTGCTTCACCCTCAGATTCAGGTCACCACGTATCTTCCTTCTGTCTCTGTGATCTTGCACAAGGTACCTCCTTGGAAGTGGAATTACTTATTTGTCCTTTCTATTTGGCTTATTTCACTTAGCAAAATGCCTTCAGGTTTCATTTTTTTTGTAGCATGTGTGAGAATTTCCTTCTTTATAAAGGCTGAATAATATTCTCATTATGTATAAAATCTCGTATCTGTTAATCCATTCATCCATTGATGAACATTTGGGTTATTTTCACAGATTTTTAAAAAAGTAACCCTTTAAATGTGTCCTTTGCTTTAGAGTTAAAAAAAAACACTCTCTGATATGCATGTTTTATATGAATCTCCAGAAAACTTTAATAGTGGACAGAGGTCACTGGCCTCACCTAACAGATGTGGAAACAGATTCAGAAAAGTTATAGACTTGCCCATGAATATAAAGTATTTGTATTTGCAGGCTGGCCTTGGGGCTCTGGCTCTGGTATTGTGACATTGGTACACAAGTTCCGTATCCGTGGTCACATGCTGAATGGCTTGAAGGTGCCAGGTAGCTAACCTAAATCAGTATGTTTTGTTAATTTATTTGGGGGGGGGGCGTGCAAGCGCATAAGTGGGGTGAGAGGCAGAGGGAGAGGAAGAAGCAGGCTCCCAGCTGAGCAGGGAGCTCAACATGGGGCTCCATCCCGGGACCCTGAGATCATGACCTGAGCCAAAGTCAGAAGCTTAACCAACTGAGCTACCCAAGCACCCCCAGTCTGTTTTTTCTTTAAATTGAGAACCTTATTGACTGAGTGTGATGGTTCCATTGTGGGACATCATCTCAAGTATCAGAGATGCTTTTGCACATTAAATGCTGGTAGCACCTAGCCCTCATCATGTGACAGCCAAAATCATATCCACACATTTTCTTCAAGCTTCCTGGTTGGGGTGGAGGTAGGCATTACCCTTCTGTCAAACTGAAATATCTAAGACCTGCAAAACACTACATTCACTCTCCAAGATTAGACAGAAAATAATATGGAAACTGCCCAGAAGTAACCTTTTCATATGACTTCTGGTATTACAGAATTATTCGGTACAACAAAAGACACGAGAACATGAAATGACTCTCCGTACACTAAATCTTCCTGTGGGTGGGATAGCAGGCTACAGGACATTATCTCTAGATTTGTGTCTGCAACGCTCCATTAGTCACCATGAAGAAGGAGAAGGACCTTCGTATTGCCTGTGGCTACCAAGACCATCTTTGTGAGCTGACTGTTATGAGGGTTCTGGACAGTGCGAGGTCCGGAACCTCTACTCAGAGATGGCCATTCCAGTGTTGAGAGAGTGGGGGTTGCATTTACTCCTGCAGTGAGATTGAATGTCATCGAGCTGGGCGAACTGATAGCTTTTCATCACTAGTAAGTCCCAGTATATTGGCCTTAGTTCTAGCTTTTGTATGTAGTGCCTGTCTTACTCCCATCCATCCAGTTTTCAGCTTCTTGTATTCAGAAATCAGGCACACTGGTCGGGATAAGATGTGGTGTCCTTCTCTTGCTGCACCCAGCTCTAATGGCTATTGATAAGGTGCTCCGGCTCGGAATGGGACTGAGAGTCAAAATTCATACCACGAGCACTCTACATACCCCTGTTGGGAACTCTGGACATAAATAGATGAAATGCTCTGGGCAGATCCCGATAGGAGTGGCAGGGACTTGGGAGAGCTGGGGCACACAGAGGGAAGATCACTGCTCTGTTCTCGCCATCCATGCCGGGCAGTAGGGCAAGCCCAGTGGTCCCAGGTCTTCTCCATTTTTTAAGATACACTGGAAATCGGAATTTGTTTTCTGCGAATTATCCCAGTTATTACATCACAGTCATTACTTGTTTTGAATTGTGCTTAAACACATAGGACTTAAAATTTACGATCTTAATCGTTTTTACGTGTCCAAACCAGTCACATCACATTGACGTTAAATATAAGTTTTTGGGAAGTACATTTACACGGTTGTGCAGCCAATCTCCAGAACACTTTTTTTTTTTTTAAAGATTATTTATTTATTTGACAGAGAGAGAGAGACAGCCAGCGAGAGAGGGAACACAAGCAGGGGGAGTGGGAGAGGAAGAAGCAGGCTCCCAGCGGAGGAATCTGATGTGGGGCTGGATCCCAGAACGCCGGGATCACGCCCTGAGCTGAAGGCAGACGCTTAATGACGGAGCCACTCAGGCGCCCCTCCAGAACACTTTTCATCGTGCAAAACCAAAACTCTCTACCTATCACACATTAAACTCTCTCCACATTCCCCACCCCCACCCCAGCCACTGGAAACTACAATTCTACTTTGTGTCTCTGTGAATTTGAGTGTTCTAGGTATCTCAGGTAAATGGAATCATGCAATATTGATCTTTTTGTAACTGGTTTATTTTACTCAGCACAATGTCCTGAAAGTTCAAACACGCTGTAGCATGTGTCAGCATTTCCCTCTTCTTTAAGGCTAAATAATATTCCATTATATGTATATTCAACATTTTGTTTATCCACTCATCCATTGAAGAATACTCGCTTTGCTTGGCAACCAATTTTTTAAAAGTATTGAAAGTAGTGTGAGCCAGATAAAAAAACTTCTCAGCTGGCTGTATTTAGCACATGGGCTGCCATTTTGTGTCAGTGGCACTCTACGGATAATAACATTACTCATTGACATTATTATTAACTCATTGCTTTAGGTCATAGAAACCTTGAAGTGCAGAGGATAAAGTAACCCTGGAAATCACACTAATGGGACAGGTCTCTTTCTACTTAAAGGCTTGGCTAATTCTGTAAGTGAAATTTATGGAGCATTATCAGAGACTTTTCAAGACACCTTGTACTTATATTTCATACTCAATGTGATTCAATTCTTAAAGCAAAGTTGGCAGCAGTCCTCCTCCTTTGGGATCTAATGTATAGCACAGAGCTGTGCCCAAAGAAGGAGCCAAACAGGTGTAGAATGAATGAATACATTTCAGTCCTGAGTTGTGCATTCCTTTTTATCCAGTACGCTGCTGTAGAAATCGTGTGATGGCAAGCCAGCCAACGTGAGTGGAGCATGGGTGTAATCGAGTCAGAGCTCCCTGCTCCTGGGCTGTGGCTCCCTGACTCTGCATTTCACAGAGAAGACTCCATCCTGTGCCCTGATTTGATTATGGTAAAGGGTTTACCGGACAAACCATAACAGGGCATCACCCAGATTGCTCAAATAGATATAACAAGATCTCTCGAAGCTCCTGTGAACAACCAAAAAGGGGAAAAGTGCATGTTTTCCCAGTCAAAAATTACACTTTTTTTTATTGCCGCAAAGCTTAGGATGTGAACGGGGGAGGAGATGAGCTGTAGGTGGGGGGAGAATCTGGCTTCATTGCCCCCATGCGTACTGTCTGCTCTATTCAGATGTGTGAAGAATTTCTCAAGTTGGTCTTATGATGGGTTTTGGGTCCTTCCACACTCATTCACTTTAATTGCCCCTCTAGTGTCCCCTTTCCCTGGTAAATAGGTTCCCTCAGGATCGTGCTTGTAAGTATCTCTGTTGATACTGACGTGGATGTTGATAACAGGATTTATATCCTGGCATCCCTTTGAAGGAAACATTGAGTTCCTAAAGAGATTTGCAAGAGTCGTGTTTGGTCTAAATTAAATGTGAGTATCACATGCCAGTGGGATATATTATAGCAGTCTATCAAGAGTGCTTACCACTTCCCTCCTTTCCTTCCTAATCTTTTCTTTTTTAATTAGTCAGATTTGATGAAATGGTAGAGGACAACTGCAGAGATTTTCACCAAATGCTTTTAGGAGTAAAACATTTCAAAAGTTTAATTTTTTTAATTTATTTATTTTTTAAATTTCAGTAGCTGTCCTATAGAGGCATTTTCTTCTTGAGAGGGGCCAGGCATTCTGTTACATGTTCCACCGCTTCAGGGTGTTGTGGAGCAAAAATGACCTCAAAGTTCGACCTCTGACATTATCTACAGATGAAAGGTGACATAGAGCCATATAGGTATCTTTATAAGATTTTACTTAATATATCTAAAGATAAACCACAATATTTTGTAAGCATTCCTGGACATTTTCTACTAGAAGCCTCAAAAATCGTAAGCATCCTGGGCTTCTTTTGACATCTCAGAAGCCCTGTCAATTTTGCATGCTTTTTTATTTTATTTTATTTTATTTTATTTTATTTTATTTTATTTTATTTTATTTTATTTTATTTTATTTTATTTTATTTTATTTTATTTTATTTTATTTTATTTTATTTTATTTTATTTTATTTTATTTTATTTTATTTTATTTTATTTTATTTTATTTTATTTTATTTTATTTTATTTTATTTTATTTTATTTTATTTTATTTTATTTTATTTTATTTTATTTTATTTTATTTTATTTTATTTTATTTTATTTTATTTTATTTTATTTTATTTTATTTTATTTTATTTTATTTTATTTTATTTTATTTTATTTTATTTTATTTTATTTTATTTTATTTTATTTTATTTTATTTTATTTTATTTTATTTTATTTTATTTTATTTTATTTTATTTTATTTTATTTTATTTTATTTTATTTTATTTTATTTTATTTTATTTTATTTTATTTTATTTTATTTTATTTTATTTTATTTTATTTTATTTTATTTTATTTTATTTTATTTTATTTTATTTTATTTTATTTTATTTTATTTTATTTTATTTTATTTTATTTTATTTTATTTTATTTTATTTTATTTTATTTTATTTTATTTTATTTTATTTTATTTTATTTTATTAAAAGATTTTATTTATTTATTTGACAGAGAGAGAGAGACAGTGAGAGAGGGAACACAAGCAGGGGGAGTGGGTGAGGGAGAAGCAGGCTCCCCGCTGAGGAGGGAGCCCGATGCGGGGCTCGATCCCAGGACCCTGGGATCATGACCTAAGCCGAAGGCGGACACTTAACGACTGAGCCACCCAGGTACCCCAATTTTGCATGCTTTTAGGGAGGCACTGCTGATGAAAACTATCTGTATCGTACTTCAGGTTGCTTTTTGCCAAATGCCTACACTCTTGAGCACAAGCATATGATCCACTTCCCCAAACAAACAAGCAGAGATACACCCAGTAACTGACTTGGGAAAATTGACCTCTGAGTTAACATGCCAAATTAGCTAAAGCCTTAAGTAACTTTGAAAACAATTTCCTTCAGTTGATTAGTATATGAAATAGGTACTTCCTGCCTTTGCTGCCATTTGCAGTTAATACAACTATCACAGAGATCATTTGTGTTCATCGTGGGGAAAATACAGATATGCAAAATAAGGGGGGAAATCACCTTAAAACCCATTATTTAGTCACTGTTAATGATCTGATGTTGATATCCTTCCTGTCTTTTTTCTGTGAGTATATAGATGATACACATAGATATGTAACATGTGTACCTACATTAACCAAAATTGCTTTTTATCCTTTTATTCTACTTAAAATGTCGTGACATTTTTCTCTCCCAGTTCCTGTAATGGCCACATAATTGCTAAGGGCTCCCTCTGAATCTGTTGTGTGATAGATTTTCACTTAACTTCTGTGTGCCCCACTTAGGGGCATGTAGATCGTTCCGTAAATGTTTCTTAATGAGAATAGTTTTGCCCAGACTGAACTACATTGTCAAGCTGAACAAGATGAAATCAACCCAAACACGTTGACCTAAACCATGAATGCAAATGGCCAGTGCATGATTTCCTTTTTTAAACTATTCCTAAAGTCTTGAGAAATAGTGGTTGTCCATGCACATTTCTACATAGTTTCTAACTGGTTCCGCTTGTGAGATTTGGCTACATATTATAGATTAACAGCAAGGAATATGATACGCCATTGATAAAAATATTTATTTTCTATTAGAGTTAGCCTGTATCTGATATAGGACACAGCATCTGTTAATGAGAAAGAAAGAAAAAAAGTGTCTTAAATCATTTGCTTTTTTTTTCTTTGCTCATCTGTCACTGGAGATGTGTGTACGTCTGTAGTGAATCACTTGTACACACAGGTGTGAATATATATGCATATTTGGACATGTGCATGTGGGTTTGTGTTGGTGCCTGTTGGTAAGGGTCCAGTTTAGGGAGGAATAGACAATCTCCACAATATCTTGGCAGTTGAGCTGGCCTTGACGGAAGGTCTATTGTTTTTATATTCTCTGGGGAGCCAGTATGCTGGATATGTAGCCTGCTGGCTCGTCTCCGTCTTTAAGTCGTTGTCTCACTCGGTCTGGAACCTTTGGAAACATATGTGCTTTTGCCATTGATGAGGTGGATGGCGGTGAGGGACTGGTAAACCTATTCTCTCATAGGCATTTAATGCCAATAAAGCATTAACGATGCACTCTGAGAGATTTTTTGACAGGTAGTCCCTGGCTGCAGGTTAGAATACTGCTACATCGTCAAAATGTGAAACAAATCTTTAGGTTATTACTGAACATGAGACTGAGATTGTTCCTGTTTTTGAATTTCTCAGGGGATTCCGGCATAGACATTACATGGCCCACTATTTTTTTTTTTTTTTTTTTGGGGGGGGGNGGTGGTCTTCATGTTGTTAGTTTTGTAGCTAGGATGACAATTCTCTACGGTTATTTCAAGATTTTTGCAGGGAGTTATTTATAAGGAATCTTTTTTTTTTTTTAATCTCATTCATTCTTATGCCATCTAATTGTCTCTTCGCCTTGGCTAGATCTATTCAGCAAACAAGAAGCATCAGAATTAGATATGGAAGGCAGCCAGATGCAGGGGCAGACTATGGCAGTGGAAATACCAAAATCAGGGCACTTAGGAAGCACATTGTGATTGTAAAAGGAAGGAAAGAGTCTTTAAAATAGATTTGTTCTGACTTTTTTTTTTGTCCCCTTAAAAGATTTGTTATCTATTTTTGTATCCTTGCCTATAGGCAAGGAAGCTGGCCCAGGATTCTTGAGGTCACTTGCCAGCCCTGCATTCCATTTCAGTTGGTTTTTAATGACCTAGTCAGGAGAGTGGCATTGATAGGAGGGAAGGAATGGCAAAGGGTAAATGTTGGGTGATCCCCTTGGCCAGTGGGGCCAGGGTCGTGTTCCCCAGGAGTCCAGCCTCTAGTTGCAGGAGTCCTTGCTTATATGTGCTGTTCCTAGAAGCTGCATTTATTAAGTACTTCTTGAGTACCGTGAAGTCGTACCTACCTTAGTAGGTGAGAAGTTAAGAACTATGAAGGCTTATCACTATGATAATATGAATATAAAGGCTTGGGAGAGCGGTCCAATACAAGTAAGCATTTTCAGTACCTTCAGTTAGCAATACTTATATTGAATTCATAACCCTCCTCACGACAGCTCGGTGAGTTGGCACAATTATCAACCCCATTTTACTGATGAAACCATTGAGTCTTAGGCAAGTATGGCGTACCTCACCCAGGGTCACCCACCTAGTAAGTGGCTGAGTCTGGGTTCAAACCCAAGTTGGAATGATTGCAAAACTTATGCACATAAGCACCGATAATTTTGGTGATCAGTACCATTTGTGTAATGGGTGGTTGCTGTTTGCAACTACTTTATAGACCGTCACATTTAATCTTTGTGACAACTTGGTGATGTTGGTCTCTTCTGACTTACCCAGGATCACCCAGCTTGTAGGAGGTGGGCTTGAGTTTTGAGTTCCTAATACTACCTTCTTTGCTGTCCTCATGATTTCAGTTTTGGAGGGTGAGGGACTGAAGAGTGAATTATCTGTGTTTTTACCAAAATTAGGCTCCTAATTTTGAGCTGTAATTTAGCTCTGATTTACCTCTTCCCTTCTCCCTGCAACCTCTCTATCCTCCTTATACCTGGTGAAGTTGGCAGACAGAGGGAATCTAACCATCGCAGAGAATGAGCCGCTCGAAATCCCCTTCTCTGACCAGTGCCAAAGAGAGAAAGGATAAAGAGATAAACATCCATGCATCAGCTTCCCCTTCTTAGTGTATAATTAGAAAAAATGGGTGCCCCGAAAGGCAGGCTGGCTATGCGATTTTGCTTAAATTCTTAATCTTCATGACCTGTTTCCTGATCTGTAAAATTGGGATGATAATATTGCCTTTATTAGGTAAGAAATTGCTTGTTTAGGTAAGAAATACAGTATATGCAGGACACATGAGAACCATGGCTTCTGTTTTTGTTATTGTCAATCAAATACCCAGCCTTGCCCTTCTGTGAATTTTGAGGTCTTAAAAGCCTGCTTCACCTAATACATACTCATAAAATACATTAGCCTACTGTTATATTTCACAGATGGATTTATTTAGATAAGTCTTGACCATGGGATTTAAAGAGAATGTCAATAGTTTCTGCTAATTGATTTTTTTTTAACATACAAAGATGGATTGGATTGAATAATTTGCAGTATAGGTGTTTTCTGGATCCTTTTTTCCATGCTTCTTCTGCCCCCAGTTTTGTTTGGTTCTAAAACAGATTTTATGTGGGCTTCTGAGACCCACCATTTGGAGCCTGACAATTCCAAAGGCTGATCACTCCTTGATGTTGACCTTTGGAGGTGCAATGCAGCAGCAGAAGATAGGAAAGCAGGTGGGACTGAGGTTCTTGGCTGGAATTCACAGCAGGTGTTGAAGTGGGATGTCGGGCTGGAGGTTTGCCCTCAGGAAGGCTGCATGTACAAGAGTGTATTTCGTCTTACCGTGTCCCTTTTCCTTCCCAGCTTCCCTTTGTGTGCGGAGCTTTTTCATCTTTAACCCAACCCTGTTGCTTGCTGGTGCCATTAACTCCCTCTCTTAATTCATTGCTCATCTTTGGTTTAGTACCTAACTGGGGAATTAGGAATGGCGACATAGCCTCACATACAAAAGGATATTTGGTAGCCTCCAGTAGTATAGAAATCCAGATAACCTCTATGACGGAACCTACAGTTAACCATCTTGTTCATTCTGAAATGTACCCTCAGCCTGCTCACTGCCCACATTGGCTAGTAAGGTGCTATATTTGAATATGTGACAAATAATCCCAAATTAACAAGCATGTGTTACCTCCTACAGTGTCTGTAGATCAGGAATCTGAGAGTGGCTCTGCTGGGTGGTGGGGGGCTGGGGTCCCTCATGAGACTGCAGTAGAGACGTCAGCCCAGGTTGCTACAGCCTTCTAAAGGGACTGGATGATCCACTTCCCCGCTGTCTCACTCACATACCTGGTTATTTCATGCTGGTTGTTGCACGAGGCCACGTGGACTTCTCCATAGGGTTGCTTGAGTCACCTCATGACATGGCAGCCAGCATCTCATGAATAAGAAATCAAGGAGAGAACAAGTGGGAAGCTGGAATGTCTTTTACCACCTAACCTCAGAAATCACTCTCCATTGCTCAGTATCGTGTCAGCCCTGTTCGATGTGGGAGAGAACTGCACAGGAGCTTGAATAACCTGGAGGCGAGCATCAGTGGGTGTCGCCTTGGAAGCTGGTGTGTCCTTGCACACTTCACTTGCCACGTATGATGTTCCAGCAGTCTGTTGTTTATTCCCAAACATGTGTATGCCTGTTCTGTTGTTACTCCTGATAATATAATTTAATTAAATATTACTTAAACCAATGAACTAGAAGTGTTTTTGAGAACACTTTCCTTGGGAACTTGGGTGAATCCTTTAGAAAGACTCGATAAAGTTTGGTTGCTTAAAAACTGCTGTTAAATTAGGTGTAGGTAAGGACTATAAAATTTAAAGAGAAGTCATAAAAAAATCTAAAGCATTCAAATTGCTTTGCAAGTATCTTTACATTATCACTCCATTTCAAATGAACCCAAATTGAAAATCATAGATGCTAAATTATAAGTATAGTTTATTGCAAGAAGGATCCTATAGGATCCTAAACCTGGAACATAGGTTTAAAAAAAATTTCTTTTCAATCTACTTTAAAAGATAGATGGAAAAATGAGCACTGTGTGTGTTAAAATAAGATACTTTAAGTATGTATGAATAATTTTGCATGATTTTTTTTGTGCAGCTCTTGGTTAACTCATCATATGCTGGTTTGAGATGTGTCGGAAAGAGGGCTTTTCTGTTAAGTATTACAGAAGGAAGTTTACTTCATTCTGTTCTTTGAAGAGCCATATAATTCAACACATTACTTTTTGGCAGTATTGTTTTTCATCAGTTCTAAAGTGCATAGTTTTTCACATTTTAACATTTCAGAAATTGAAATGCATTCTACCATCAATGGCATGTTGTGATTTAATTGCCAGTATTTTTTCTGCCTTATTGCTTCATAAATTATAATTGTTACCTTAAGATTGATTAAACATGGTATGTTTTATGGTTTTATTTTCCAAGAAATATGTTACATGCACGTGATCGCTTGTTACAGCTGAGGTGGGTATATCTCTTCAGCTGTGATTTGGCCAATGGAGTCTGTCTAAATGTATTAATCAAGTTTTATAAAGCAGTGGCTTGATTTAGAAAGTGAAAAACTCATGTTAGCTTCCTTAAGTGAAAGTACTAAACATCACATCTGCGTGTCTCAGTTTTTGCGTATGTAAAATGAGAAACTTCACATACATTATATCTAAAGGCCCCGTCAGCTTGAACATCCTAAGATTCTTTTTTTTTTTTAATATTTTTTTCTTTATTCGATAGAGATAGAGACAGCCAGCGAGAGACGGAACACAAGCAGGGGGAGTGGGAGAGGAAGAAGCAGGCTCATAGCCGAGGAGCCTGATGTGGGGCTCGATTCCATAACGCCGGGATCGCGCCCTGAGCCGAAGGCAGACGCTTAACCGCTGTGCCACCCAGGCGCCCCTAAGATTCTTTTTTTTTAAAGATTTTATTTTTTTATTTGAGAGAGAGATGGGGGGGGGAGTGGGAGACGGAACAATCTCCAGCAGACTCACTACTGAGCCCAATACAGCACTTGATCTCAGGACCCTGAGCTCATGACCTGAGCCGAAATCAAGAGTGGATGCTTGACCAACTGAGCCACCCAGGTCAAAGACTCTGAGGAAACTAGAAATCTTTTCCAGAGGAAACCAGGACTTCATTCCTTTTTGATTGGGGGATGTCAGATGTCTTTTAGAGTAGGATGAAATCCATCAAGCCTCTCCAACAAAGAGTGCCCGGGAGGCCATATTCCCACAGTTTGCCTATGATTTTATGGGGGTTAATTGAGCCTCCAAAACCAGTTCCTAAACACTTAACAGTCCTTTGGCCTCAAGCTATTCTAAGCACATCCTTGAATTTTGCTTTTGGAGTTTGGATTTTTCTGCATGGTGGTTTATTTCTTTGTAAAAATATGTAAAGTATAACTTTTTTAATTATTCTGAGTTTATAGATTCTTCCTTAAGGCTCAAACCTTTGCTAGTACCCTCCACCTTAGTCTGGCTGGAGTCCCTTCTTTTCACTCGCCCCAACCATAGATAATCTGAGTGCCCTGGTGCTGAAGATAAGAGAGTTGAATACAAATATGGAGGGGAAAAAAGCTCTCAAAATACTTTAATAAAATGATCTCTTCTCTATAACTCAAAGCTCTGCCAAATAGGGGAGAGTTGTCGATAGAAAAAAAATTGTTATACTTTCTAAGTTTTCTTAGTAGTGTTTGAAGATTTATAAAAGCTTTTTCTACCTGGAGGCATAAAGTCTTGATAAAACCCTCAGATATAGAGTCCATTCAAGAAAGGGGGAAAATACCAGGTCTAACACTGAAATGCCCTGAACAGCTCGTTTTTATCTTTTCTCTACATATCTGCCACACTTGTGTGGTGTCAATAAGAATTACTACAGGAAGGATGTACTGGCTTGAATATTTTTAAAACATGGGCTTCATTGGTACTGATGCAAAAATTTATCTCTATGGGTCACCTACTTTGATGTTCAAATCTGTGACTTTAAATAGTTTCTGTCTGGATTTATCACTAAGCAGCCTTCATCCCAGACTTCCTGAGTGCTTGGAGATTTGCTACATGTCTCTCTGGGTCTTTAGGGGTACCATAAACCGTCCCACATAGGCAAGCCTCATCATTCTGGCTTTGTATAAGATAGGTTTCATTTGGTGGCTTTAATTTTTCCTTCATGGTACTCTTTCTTGTGGGGGTCTATCTTTCTATGTCTGGTTATGTAGGGGTAGGGCACAGTTCACATTTCCTTTAATCCCATTAAATTAATTGCTGGTGGCTGGCTCCTTTAGAATCCGAAACTGTCTTTAGAACTTGGTCTAGCAGTTGGGGCACCTAGGTGGCTCAGGAGGTTAAGTGTTGACTCTTGATTTGATCTCAGGGTTGTGAGATTGAGCCCCATGCTGGGCTCCATGTTGGGCATGGAACCTGCTTAAGATTCTCTCTCTCCCTCTCCTCCTGCCCATCCCCCCAGCTCTGTTCTGCTTGCCGGTTCTATGTGTGTGATTGTTTTAGATTCTACACACAGAGGAGATCATATGATATCTGTCTTCTGCTGTCTAGCTTATTTCACATAGCACAATGTTCTCCAGGTTCATCTGTGTCATAACATATGGAGTACTGGAATATCCTATTATGGAATATTATTCATCCGTAAAAAGAAGGAAATCCTGCTCTGTAACTATATGTACACATCCACATTTTCTTTATTCATTCATCCATGATGGGCACTTACGTTTTTCCATATCTTGGCTATTGTGAATAATGCTACAATGAACATGGGTGCGCAGATATCTTTATTTGAGATACTGATTTCATTTCCTTTGGGTATATACCCAGGAGTGGGATTGCTAGAACATTCAGAGTTGATTTAAATCTTGGTTCATCACCCATGAGCCATGTGAACTTAGACAAGTGTTGTAAACTCTCTGAGCCTTTTCTGATCTATAAAAGGGGGGGGATCCCTCTTCTGTGGGGCTTTGGGGCAGATTAAAAGAAGTACTGGATTAAATTACAGCACCAGACATACTCTAAGCAAGCACTGTGGGAATCTTAGAGATAAATACATTTCAACAGAGAAAAAAGGGAAAAGAAATTAAAGTCAACTTGATGTTGTATGTAGGTAAATATTTTCGTGTAGATTGTTCGTATTTTGAAAACTGAAAATAACACAGAATCAGCCAGTCACAGAAATATCCCTCAAAATTCAGGTAGATTTGTTTAAAGTAAGCTGGAAGTAGGGGGTCAAAAATAGCTTCTTCGTCATGACCCCTGATAAGATAAGAAACAGTAGCAAAGAAATGTGGAAAGAATATGCAGTCCTCTACTTTGGAACACTACGTTTTATAATGGTAAGTGACATAAAAAAACCCTTCTTGGCCATTTCCTCAAATGCTTACCTTCCAAAGGAGATATTTTTGAGGAGGTATTAAAGTTGGTTCCTTATTTGTGAGTTCACTAAGGAAAGTGCACCCCAAGAAGAGTATTGTTATTTTTATTGTTATATGACTTTTTTTTTTAACCCTTGTCTATTATGAAAAGCTGTCTAGTGTGTGGTACGTGTATAATTTGTTCCTTTCAGTTCTTTCAGAAGTGTAATCTGGTAGTACTTGAAAATGAAGTTCCCATTTTTTTTGCTTGAGAAGGTTCATTGTTCTCCTCCGTTTCTGTCACGTGTATTAGAGCAAATGTGTGCATTTGGGACATCCTAGCTCATTACAGTGGAAGTGATTTTAGGTCACACGTGAGCCTGGTAATACAGTCCACTTCAGGAGTTACTGGTTGAAATGCCTATTCCTAGCCTCCTCTACTGGAAATCCTGACTGAATATATCAGGGTGGGATTCTAAATTTGATTTTTTTTAAAGCAAGCACCCCAATTGAAAATGTATATTGAAGCCAGGCTGGACAATTGTAGCCTCTACAGTCAACCCACTGCAAGCAATGGCTAAACCCTTGTTTTTCTTGAAGTGAAATGGCTTTCTCTAATCACAAGACCTGAATTTGAGGAACCAGCTGAGAGGGAGTGGGGAAAGGAGAAAATAAAATCACCAGCTTTGGTTAAACATTGCATGTTAATGGTCTGTCCTATATCTTTGTGGTGTTACTGGCTGTATTTTACTCAGAAAATGATTCCATTTGTGACCAACCATTGGAATGTTACAGAAGAGAGGCCAGCAAAGGGGTTGTCATTTGTGTGGAATGAAAATCAACCAAATAAAAATAAAAACTTTTAGACACAGGGGCCCTTAGCCCCCTGGTTGGGGATTGATAGCTTCTACCTCTAGTTTTTAGGAAGACATTGCACTTAATGTGGAGAATGGTTGATAATTATCCTTCAAGGGTGAGAAAGCCTCTTAGTGCCCTGGACTTTCATAGGTCTGCAAGACAGTGAGGGGAGAGAGACTGCAATCTGGTCAGACCTGGATCAGATGCTATTTTTTGTTACTAATAGTCTCTTGGGTGGAAGGCAGTTCGGCTCCAAGCGTTCCCAACCGAAGGTACTCTGCCTAGTGACATTAATGGCGGATGAGGTTGTGCTTGGGGGACTTGTCTATATGGATAGCTCACAGTAATTACTGACTAAAAAAATTTTGTATGGTGACACTATATATGGTGACTCCCCACCAAAAGGTAACTTAGCAACGTGATTATGTTAATGAGGGAAAGTCTTCTATGTGTCAGACTATGACAATCCAATTACCTAGCGTTTTTCAGGGTCCACTTTGTGCCTGGTGTGGAGTTCTGGAAATGCTGTGGTGAGATGGAGAGACAAAACCTATGAAGAGACCAACGTTAACCAATTTACTTCATTAAATATGTAATTACCAAATGGGATATGCATGAGGAAGGAGAGGAATAAGCCTCTGCGAGAGGATATGGCAGAGACATCTAACCAAGTATATTTGTTATTGACTGTGAGAAATTACCCTCAAAATCACCCCCCAAACTTAGCAATTTAAAACAATGAATGTGTAATCTCACGCTGTTTGCGAGGGTCAGAAATCCAGGAATAGTATAACTGAATGGTCCTGGCTCAAGGATTTTCATGAGGATGCAGCTAAGCTCTTGGGTGGGGTTGCAGCCATCTGAAAACTTGACTGGGGCTGAAGGATGTACTTTGAAGACCACTTACATGGCTCTGGGCAAGAGGCTTCTGTTCTGGGCAGTTCACAACATAAGAGCAGGCTCCCCCCAGAGCAGACCATGCAAGAGGAAGACAGTGTGGCCAAGATGGATGTGGAAGTGCCTTATAATCCTCACCTTGGAGGTGACACATTCCATCACTTCTCCTACCTTCTGATGGCCACACAGGCCAACCCTGTACACTGTGGGTGATACACAAGAGTCCTGAATACCTAAAATAGGCACCATTAAGGGCTATCTTGGAGGTCACCCAACTCACTGGGGCTGGGCAGTTGTTGGCAGGCTTCCCTGAGAAGGTGCTGCTCAAGCTGAGATAGAAGGATGAGTAGGTGGAGTGCAGGTGATTTGGTAGTGAGCCTTTCTCGGGCAGTCAGAGCATGGCATGTTTTGAAACAGTCAATGATGGCCAGAGGGGATAGAGCAGAAAGAGCTTGGGAATTGTAAGCTAAAAGATGGTACTTAATCGGTTGGCAGGGACCAGACCATACATGTCCTTTTAGGTCAAATTAAGGATTTTGTTCATCGGAGACATAAGCTGGTGAAAAACATAATCAGATTTCCTTCCTGCACCCTCCCCACCCTGTTCTTTGTAGGTCTCTGCCTGCCGTGAGCAGAATGGATGATAGGTAGGGAAGTCAGTTTCGAGGCTATTATAGTTGTCCAGGCTAAAGATCGTGGTGGATGAGGACACTGGCAGTAGAGATAATAGTGGATGGACATGAAATGTATTCAGGAGGGAAAGTTGTCCGAACTTAGAGATGCAGTGAAGTGGTTATTCAAAATGATTGCTGAGGTTCTGGCTTCTAGAATGGGATGCATGGAGGTGACATTCACCAGTAGAGTGATCTCTGGAAGAGGGGCAGGTGCGTGGACTACATGACAGAAATGACCTTGAACTCAGAGATATCATTGCACGCAACGAGGAAGTATGGCAGATGGTTCAGGTGCAGGGATGAGCAGGGAGGTCTTTGCCAAGAAAAGTGTAGTTCCACTCTGATTCCCAAAAGCGTGCTGTGTTTTTAGAACCATATGACAGGTTTTGTTTTTTGTTTTAATTTACGTGTGAATAGCTAAAGTCTGGCAAAGTATGACAGGGCATTCGTGGTGTTTCTCTTTTGATTATCATTCTTGTCTTCTAGAGCAAGTTGTTGAAATCTTTTAAGTCCCAGCTTAATTAGTTTTTGAAGTGTAGGGATGTATTGGTTCAGGTCTCTATTCCTCCTTCCCACTACCTCCAAAACTAACTCATTAACAAACCTCTCACACAGTCTCTTTCTTCAGTGCACACACAAACACACATACGCTTTTATTTGTCAAAGAATTAAGTATGACATGTCATAATGTTAAAGGATTTAAGGGTCTAAGGGGACCAACAGCTGATCACTCTTGTAGACAATAAATATGTTGATTGAACATTGACTTTGTACTAGGCTCTGTGTCAGGGCTTCCATATTTTTAAAAATGGCACCTACTCTCACCTGTCAAAGATCTGGTACCCAGCACTGTAGGCATGTGTTACAAGCCAGGCAGCAGGCTTAGGAGATCTCTTCTACCATCCACTCCCCTGGGTGAAAGGTAGAGGACAGGAGCAATACTCTGCTCATGAACAATTTACACTTCTACCATGGGGACGTGTGTGTTTACACTGCCACAATGTGGCATGGCAGTAGTAGACAGGATAAGGCCCATAGGTATTCTGAGGAGGAGAGAAATACCTAGAAAATAATGTTCTCTGTGATGTTAGGGACTTTTGTCTTGTTTGGTTCATTGTTAATATCCAAGCCATTGGAAGGACCTAGCCTGGGGTAGGCCTTCAGGACACACTTACTGCAAAAATGAATGAGTGAATCAGCCCCCCCCCTTTTTTTAACTGTTTGTTTTGAAATAATTTAGACTTGGAGAAGAGTTGCAAAAAATAATATGGGGAGTCTTCCCATATATTGTCCATCTGGCTTCCACTAAAGTTAACGTCTTACATAACCATGGTACAATGATCAAAGGCAAGAAATTAACATTGGAACAACACTATTAACTAAACTCAGGACTATTTGAATGTCACCATTTTCACCCACGAATGTCTTTCTCTGTTTCAGGATCCTACCTAGGATCCCACATTGTATTTAGTTGTCATGTCTCCTCCAGTTTGGGATGGTTCCTCAGTCTTTCCTTGTCTTTTATGAACTTGACACTTTTGAAGAAGAACTGTGGACAGTTATTTTGTAGAATGTCCTTCAGTTTAGATTTGTCTGGTGACTGAAGGCTGCTAAAGACTTCAAGAAGGGGGACACCTGGGTGGCTCAGTTGGTGAAGCGTCTGCCTTCGGCTCAGGTCATGATCTTGGGGTCCTGGGATCGAGTCCCACATTGGGCTCCCTGCACAGCCGGGAGCCTGCTTCTCCCTCTGCCTGCTGCTCTCCCTGCTTGTGCTCTCTCTCTCTCTGACAAATAAATAAATGCAATCTTTAAAAATAAAAGGACTTCAGGAAGGAAAAGCACCTTTTGGTGGGCTTGGTGGAGCAGTGAGACCTGGAAGGACGGAAGAGAAGATTTTTCGGGCAAGGAGACCTGTGTGCAAACATGTCGATCCTGGAGCACTTGGGTGATGTCTTGCTTCTTCTTTGCATGTGCAAGTGATGGGTACCCTTAGCTGACTGTTAAGAATTGTCATTCTGTGTCCAGCTGTCCTGCTGCTTTGGGTCTTGCCTTTCTCCCAATAGCAAGATGGTCTTCTTGATTCAATTCGGGTCCAACCCTGGCCTCCAGATGCTCAGGCTTTACCTTCCTGGGTGTCAGAGTTGATGTGCCCCAGGCCATCATTTTACCAGGCTTTATGTCCTTTTCGAGTTTGGAGACACAGGGTCTTACATTTATTTTATTTTTCTTACTATGACTTATATTTGCTAATTTTTAACAAGCACTATGTGTCAGACTCTAGGCCATGCTTTCTCATTGAGGAGCGATATCATCCCTAAAGGGCAAACACTGGCTCTTGGCAGGGGGTGGGTCTTACTCTTTTCAGGTATTATTGGCATATCGGTACTTTTTACATAAACAGACATACAGGATATCTGGCGTATTTAAATTTCAAGGGAAGGGGAGTTGATTGGGGGAGAAAATCTTTAAAAAGCTCATTGGTGGGAGCAGTAATGAAAAAAGCTTGAGAAACATTGATCTAAACCAAATGATTTCCCTGTATTATCTCGTTTAATTTTATTATCCCCATTAAAAAAATACAAACGTGTTAACTGAGAATTAGTGGGATTGAGTAACTTGCCCATGGTCCCAGTGAGGACTGGGGATATCCACCCAGGATGTGTAGACTTCAAAGTCCAAGATCTAAACAGTGAACGTCCCTGTCAATGTGTAGCTTCATATTAAAAACCAATTAGAGTCAGTAGAAACAAATACATAGCCTATTCTAAAACCAGGGAAACCTTTTCTAGGTTTATTCATTCAGTGGAATTTCCTGATACAGTAGCTCCTTATTAGGGTTATTAATTGTGGGTCAGCTCTGAATACGTTTGTAATACTGAATGTTAGGATTCTAGTCAGGTACAGGTCTATAGCCACATGAAGACAGGGCCTTTTGTCTATTTACTATTACATTGCCAAGGCCCAGAATAATGAGCACAACACCTAGGAAGCGCTCTAAAATATGTGTTGAATGACTAAAAGAGAAAAGGATGTTATATTTCAAGAAAAAGATTTCAAAGCCAAAATGAATTAATTCTGTTTGATGTTAGAGCCATGATGTTTGCACTTAAAAAAATAAACACCAACCGCACAAAATGTAGGACAAGGCTCATACCTACCACAGAGAAAATGAGTTCTGGGTGGCCAGTTGAGTTTAATGTAGAAACAGCCTCTAGCTACTCAGATCCTAAATGTATGACTTAATATTGTTATAGCAGGCACAGCTGATAGAGGGATTAAATCAGACTTAATTTTTCCATCCGTTTTGAGGGGTTCAGAAAAAAATAAAACAACACCTCATATTATTGTTTGAGATAGAATGGTGATAATGCAATTATCATGAAATATAATGAAGGTGCCTCTTTTCTCTTTTGTTTTCCAACTGAGTATCAAGAACAGCTGTTTATGTCTGAGGCAGGGACTAAATCTACCTGGGTTGCCCTGGATGGATGAGGAAAAATCCCAAATTGTATGAGGATGTAGTTTCCTGTCCCTAAGAGATTTTGCATTTACCGTTTGTAAACAGGAATCTTAAAGTGGCCAGCATATTACACAAAATCTATTAATGCATCTCAGAATCCTTACCAAGACCTAACATGTACCTCTGGTTGAGTTTTAAGAGAGCTACAGAACTGATTTCGATTTGCCAAACTACCTCTATGGGCAAATGCAAATTTCAGTTTTCACAGACCCTTCCCAAAGTAAGCAATTCAGAGGATCAGGACTCAGGAAAGGCTAGATTGCCTCCGGAGCAACCCATTTTCATATATACAAGGGAGATAGACAAAAGGATGGTGACATCACCACTGTGTCCTCATTTTCTTGTTCCCAGTGGCATTTACCGGCAGCGTTGAGAGGGCTTCTAAGAAAATCTACCACGAGTGCAAAGGAAATGAAAAGTTGTATAGCTCAGAATCTGAGCGTGGTTAGGAATTTTGCTGGCTGCTTCAAAGGATAAGTCACTTTTCCACCCCCATGTTTGATGCAAGCTTCCTTTGGATGTGGGTTCAAATATTTCTTTCTGTAAATCACATTTTTTAGAGTCCTGTAAAGTGGCTTTTTTTGTTTCCCTTTGCCTTTAATTCTTCTTTTTCCCATCCCCTTTGAAGCTTATAAAACTTGGCATAGTTAAATGGTAATGTTGGGAAGTAGGGACGCTGCTGTGCGCACACTCAGAGCCCTATTACCTGGGCAAGCTGTACTCCAGGCCTCTTCATGGAGAGGTGGCTGCTTCATGGCTTCTAATTACAGGCTTTCTGCCTCCTAACAGTGAGCCTTTGAGAACCCTCTCAGCAGGAACACCATGTACGACAGACACTCCATTCCACACATTGAATGACCTAATATAATTATTCAGAATTGAAAATCACTTTCACTTCAACAGGAGTATTTCAACCACCCCCGCCACTCCCACCTTTTTGGAGTTACTAACTTCGACATTCATTTTCAGCATCTTATCAGAATCAGGCTTATCTAGTTCTCGGATGAGCTCTGCATAAGGAAATTGTACCAGCTTAGCTTTGGGGAACACCTCATGTCAAATTCCACCCCCCACCCCTTGGCTGCTTTAAAAAGAAAAAAAAAAGGAAGACACTGGCAAATGTTACTTGCTCATTTGCCTAATGCATTTCCACACCCTTGAGGTCTGCTTCAGACCTACATTGTGGATTTTATTGTCCTCTGCTTCTATAATTCATATGGAAAAATCACTTTGATATTATGTAAAGTATATCATATAATTGCTTTTTGGCTTCTGCTCTGGGGGATGATTTGCTATCCCAGGCAGTGATGTGAGCATGCTGGGGGCCAATCCTAAGGTAGTCAAATTGATTATTTTTCATGAATGCCCCACTCACTATTGCATGGTCCACCTGAAATTAGAGCTAAAATTCTATAAAAAGGAAGAGCTGGCCTGGGGTGACAGGTTCAAAGGGGGCTCTACAGGATTTTTATTATTATTTTTATTATTATTTTTTTTGCCAAGGGAGTCCATTTTCTTCTAAAGAAGAGGTGAAATATCTTCTAAAATAAAAAAAGCATGCCCTCTTGGCCTTAAAAGTTTACAAAAGGCAATAGCATGAGGAGACTAAGATCCAGGACTTTGAACTTGGAGTGCCTTAGGACATTGCCCCAAGCACTTCTTAGCTGAGTGACCTTTGGCAGTTGCCTAACATCTCTGAGCCAGGTCCTTATCTTTCAAAGGGAAGACACAGAATTCCCCCTTTCTAGGGGTTGCATGAGGGTCACATGCATCAACTTTTAGACTGGAGGGTAGGGCCAGGATAGATTTTTAAGGCACCTTGAAGGCTAAGCCAAGATGGTTAGCTTGTATTCTGTGGACTAGTACCAATATAGATTTCCAGGGGAGGTGAAGATATAATTGGATTTGTGTTAACCAAAGTGGGGATGGTAGACTGAAATACCAGCACAGTGCTTTCAAAATGGTGTACACCAGGAGAGCGTATTTTGGCTCCTAAGAAATCACTTAGTAAAATGGCAGGTGCTCTTTAATAATTGTCATTATAAGTAAAATAGTAATGATGGTGACGGTAATGATGATGGAAAGTTCAGCTTTACTCCTGCTATATTTTAAAGTAAATCCGACTCTCCTGTTGGACCCGCATCCTTTGCCAAGGTGGCAGCAACTCCTCCTGGGCCCTTAGTGCCCTGGCTACCCTGGCTCGGGACCACGTGACCCCTCCCCCGCTGGGTGCCCTGAAAGCCGAGTTTTGCACCCCCCTCCCCCCGCAAAGGCCTGGTGGACCGGGGCGGGCGGGAGGGAGGCCGCGCACTCCCGCGCACTCCCGGAGGACCCAGCGGCGGCCCCCGAGAGTGAATAGAGCGCATTGACGCCGCCGCTGCCCGAGCGAGCGGGCTGGGGACGCCGAGCAGCCGCCTCCGCTGCCGGCCCCATAAAAGGAGCAGCTGCCGCCGGGCGGCTCAGACGCGCGGGGATGAGGCGGGCGGCGGCCGAGCGCGCGCTTGGGCGCCGCCAGTGACCGAGGCGGAACTCGGGGCCGCTCCCGGCCCGCAGGTAACCGCGCGCCGGCCGGCTGGCGGGCGGGGTTTGTCCTTGGGCTTGGAAGTGACAGCGGCAGCAGCAGCAGGGGGGGGGCGGGGGTCAGGGAGGCTGGAAGGAGGTTGGGCGGAGATGAGGAAGGGGGAAGCGGGGAAGACGGAAAAGAGGAGGAAAGGGAAGGGAGGGAGCGAGGAAGGAGCCGCGCCGGGGAGCGGCTGGAACGCTCTGCACTTGCCTCCAGCCCTGGCGTTCAAGTTCCCCACCTCCGACCTCTCGCAGCCGGCGCCGGCCGCATCCCCCCGGAAAAGCTCCCGCGCCGCGCGCCCGCGGATGCTCCAGCCAGCCATGTTTTCCGGGCCAGCATCTCGGGCCGCACAGCTGAGCTTCGAGGCCGGCGCGCGGGGGCAGGTGGAGGGAGACCCGGAGGCCAGGCTCCACCTGACTCGCCTTCTCGGGGGCAGGGGTCCGCGGGAGGATGCTGTACTTCGTTCGCCTCCAGGGGCTTCAGAGCCAAGGTCCCTTCCCCCTCTCTGCTTCCATTCCCGCCGTCCCCACTTCACTGGCCTGCTGCCACTTAATGAACTGTTGCCCCCCCCCGCCCAGCCTGGATTTCGAGCTGCTTTAAGAGTGGTGTTTGCATAGAACTGGGCTCAGCTGGAGAACGTGGAGAAGGACTGAAAAGGAGGAGGCCCTTTTGTGTAGTGCCCCATTGTAGAGCCATCTTTCTCCCCCCACCCCCTAGCCTATGGAGGTCCCCAGCACAGTAAGAGGGATGGTAGGGCACCCCAGATCTCCTGGGCTTGCCTCCTCCCCTCCCCTCCCCTACAGATTCCTCATCTGTGAGCAAAAGGTTGCTCCGAAGCGGGGAGGGCTCCATTTCACCTGGGATGTTCCCAAATACCCCATGCCTCTAGTTTCCATGGCTTCCTTGCCCGTTCACAGGAAATGCAACTCTTGGCCATCATGCCTGTCTGCCGTGAGCAGTTTCTTAGAACAGGCCAAAGCGGATAGGCATCAATGGGCTGTATGGATTGTAGTCTGGGTTGGGGGTTATTTGAGACTTTGCTTGAGATGTTCTTAAGTAAGTCTTTGGGAGTTCCTCATTTATTCCACTTCCTCTTCATTTGAGCATTGTCCTTAATTTTCTCCTAATAATGAAGCTTCATAGTTGGTCTTTTCTACGCCATGTGGTGTGTTTCAAGCTGAGGCTGTGCCCTGATTTGGTCTTATGGTGGTTTGCACATGGAATAGAACAAATGTGAAGATAGCTCTGTTAGAGAGTGAGTAATGGGCGGTGTACCTATAGCCATGAGCTAAGGGGAGTGCCTAAGTGCCGACCAGATGCCTGTTCTCAGTTCTTTTCGTATATTGTGCTCTTCAGTGCATACAGCCACCAAGAATCCCCATTTAACGTAAACAGAAACATGGTGAGGTTAATTTGTCCTGTGTCCACAGCAACCACAAGGCTGTGGTGAGATGTGATCTAGGCAATTTCCCTCCAGAGCTGCTCTTAACCCTGCCTCTTGGTGGAAGGTGGGGAGTAAAACTTCTCCATGACATCATTCTGGGGCCCCGTGAGGTGGATAGAAGAACACTAACTGTGAAGTCAGATAGATTTGGGTTGAATCTTGGAACCAGCATTTACAGAATTTGTGAGTTAACCTGCATAAATCTTATATGGTATGCTGTATAGTAATGACTATAAAATGCCTAGCACATAATTTATAAATAGCTCTTAGTAGATGTATTTTGGAGTTGCAAGAGCACAGTGTCCCAATGAGTTACAGATTTTAAAACAGAGGCTGTCTGTGTTCATGGTCAACTTTAGCCGTTAGGGGCTGAATGAAGTTGACAAAATGCCTAAACCCCTATAAGCCTCAGTTTTCACATCCGTCAAGTGGGTTGTTCTGCAGCCAAATGAGAAATGTACTTAAAATAGCACATGGGGGTGGCACTTACAGTATTCAGGAAATGCTGCTGGGCTTAATTCTTTGTAAATCAATATAGGCTTCTGTATTGAGTTTGTTTTTATTTTGTAATATCTGAATTAGTATGGTTCAGCATTATTCCTTGGGCTGCAATGCATCATAAATATTCTGCAAATCTTAGGTTGAAGAGTTTGCTTGCACACGTGTATACCCACACTCATGTTCATGTGTGCATACGATTACCTGTGTGCACCTCCCCATGCCCACACAGCTCATACCATCTACATTTGAAATGATAACTTAGTGAGTTCTTACTTATTCAGTAAGAGTCCTTTTTCTCTTGGCAAAGCAATCACTCTGACTTTTAAGGGTTAGGGAAACTTCGAATTCAATTTTAAAACCGTCCGAAAACCAGCTGGAAGAATTAGCACTACACCTAACAGTTGCAACAGGAATAAAATGAATTGACTATGACATTTACTTTCTTCAGAGGCTCTAAAAAACTGTAACATATTTTGTTAAACTGTTATGAACAATTGACTGGAATCTTAACTTAGTTAAACAAGTATAAAATGAATATCTTCTCCGTGTAGTTTAATAGATGTTGGTAAGTGGACAGAAGTCATTGAATGAAACATTTTCAAAATACAATGTTGGCATGGGTTAACATGTTTTAAACAGCTGTTTAGAGTTTGGACAAAATATTTGTTTATGGATGAAAAGGATGCTGTAAGCCCAATGTTTATTTAAAAAAAAAAAAAAGAATGTGTTAACTGGACAACTACCTAAAAGCCCGATACAAGTGAAAGAAATTGTAGCATGTATTTACGATAGGGTGAATTTGTAGTTCCTGAAATAATGAGGTGGTATTTATTCTGATATGCAGAACTTTGTTTTAATCATCTTTTCAGCACTTCCTAGAATGGTGCTTGCTACTTAATAGTTGCTCAATAAATAATTGCATGAGTGAATACTGTTTAGTGAGACAAAGTATTGAACAGCATCTATAGTTCAGTGCCGTGTATGTTTTTAAATGAGTGAATATGTGTATGTGTATATGTCTGGAAAGCAACGGCTGTCTCTGGGGAGAAATTTGAGGACTGGGGGTAGGAGGGGGTTTTGTGGGGGGTGGGTTTGGTTGGTTGATTGGGTGGGTGATTTTTTTCGTACCATACCCGCACTATGTGCATGTACTAATTAAAAACAAAAAAGTTTAGAGGATCAGATTTCCTTGAATTTGGATTTAATTTTTCTTATATGTAACTCTGCCTCCCCATTACCCTTTACTACAGGCAGTTAAATTTTTTTGCCTTGTTAAAATACCTGCACCCCTTTGATATGGTGATGAGCATGAATTTGTTTTGGAGGGGAGGAGAGTGTCAACTAGGTGCAATTCCTGTGTGATAAGTGGTGCATCGTCCTGCCCCTGAGATTGTTCACTGGAGATTGTTCATTGGGAAGACCCTATTGTCATCCATTGGAGCAGTCTTCATGGACCTCCCACTCTCTCTACAGAGTATGGTCCCTCTCAGGAACTCCCTAGATATTTTTAAATGAATGGATGGGTAGAGTATGAGTCATCTAAGAATTTATAATTTTGTAGCAATAAGGGCATGTCTCAAAGTAAGCAATTTTTGCTTTGAGATGGGTACTTCCTCCTCTTTGAGAAGCATATTACATGCCCTTCCAGAATTCTGACCTCTTGTATAGGTCCATGAGGCAGGTGGTCTCCAAAGTGCAAGACGGCTCATGAGAGTACAGGAAGAAGCTACTAGGAATTCTCTGTCAATATATTTCAAAAATCTTATCTTTTTAATATCACATATATCCCAGATGTTAATAATACACGGAATTTGCTTTGCCTTTTGTTTTGTTTTGGCCAAACCACTGAAAGTTAGTTGCCCACCTTACGCCCTTTCACCTTTGCCTACTTTTTCCTTGAATTTGTAAGTTTCTTTGAAGTTACTATATTCTGGGATAGATGTCACACTTTTTTAAATGGATTTTCAAGGAGTGACAAAGTTAGAGTTTATTTGGGTTTTTTTGTTTGTTTGTTTGTTTAAAGATTTTATTTATTTATTTGATAGAGATAGAGACAGCCAGCGAGAGAGGGAACACAAGCAGGGGGAGTGGGAGAGGAAGAAGCAGGCTCATAGCGGAGGAGCCTGATGTGGGGCTCGATCCCATAACGCCGGGATCACTCCCTGAGCTGAAGGCAGACGCTTAACCGCTGTGCCACCCAGGCGCCCCAGCATTTTACTTCTAAATAGTGATTACTCATTATAGACAATCTGAAAAGTACAAAAAGATATGAAGAATAAAAGGAAAATTCTTACTAATCCCATAATCCAGAAATAATCGTTATGAACATTCTGCTATATTTTCTTTTTATATCTATATGTACATCTACTCCTGTTGTCTTCTTTCTCTGTGTGCTTGCATTCTGTCCTACAGACACACACACACACACCAAAGATAATTGGGAAGAGAGAGAGCACATGAGAGCAGAGTGAGCAGGAGAGAGAGACTCTTAAGCCGGCTCCGTGTCCAGCACACAGCCCAATGTGGGGCTCGATCTTAGGACCCTGAGATCATGACCTGAGCCAAAATCCAGAGTTGGATGTTTAACTGACTGAACCACCCAGGCGCCCCAGGATTATCTTGTTTATATAGTTTTGTTTCCTGCTTCTTTCATTTACCCTCTCATCATGAGTATGTCCATATATAAATCTGATTTTCCTCAAATACATGTTTTTATTGTTAAATGATATCTTGCTATACGAGTGTAGAAAGTTGCTCATTAATTATCCTCTGTAAAATGACCCATTTTTCCTTTTCAGGAGCTGCGATAAACATCTTCATGTTTTAATGTATGTTCAGATTTCTGTTTATTTTAGTTTTCCCTAGAAAAGTATATACTTGGAAAAAGTGCTTTATATGTTTTTCCTAATTATTTTTCAAAAAAACATTGTTGGTGTTAATAACCATCCAGAGATTTGATAGCAGTTGGGAACCAGGGCTTGCTGCGCTGTGGGGAGCCCTGAAGTCTGCTCAGCCGTGCGGGGCCCTGCACATCTGTTTTCTCCTTCCCTTTCCTGGCAGCCTGGTTGGTACATGTTACCAACATGGCTGCATATGCTGTCGCCGTGTGGAGGAAGGGAGAGGGGCAGTTCCCAGTGAAGCGGGAATTATTGTGCATTGATGCACCCCATTCTTCTAAAACCTCTGTCTGGGCAGAATCCTTACCTCCTCCTCAGCTCCTAACAGGCAGCTTCGTAAAACGTGCTGTCCAGTAAATACGTGTTGCCCACGTAGATGATAATCCTGTTTCAGACTTAAAGCAACTTGCAGTTTTAAAAATCCTTTAAATCGGGGCACCTGGGTAGCGCAGTCGTTAAAGCGACTGCCTTCGGCTCAGGGCGTGATCCCGGGGTTCCAGGATCGAGTCCCACATCGGGCTCCTTGGCTGGGAGCCTGCTTCTTCCTCTCCCTCTCCCCTGCTGTGTTCCCTCTCTCGCTGGCTGTCTCTCTGTCACATAAATGAATAAAATCTTTAAAAAAAAAAAAATCCTTTAAATCAAATACAGCTCTGTCCCCAAAATAAATATAAAAATGTATAACCCTTACTTTTTTCTTCTTCTTCTTCTTTTCATCCTCTCATCCTGCAAATATTTACCCAGGACCTCTTTTTGCCAGGCACTGCTATGGGGACTGGGAGTATAGCAGTGAGCTCAACCAAGTTTACGTTATGGAGCGTGGATACGAGGAGGAAAAAATGTAAAATGCCCGGAAGTGATACCTGCTTTGATGTAAGATAATAAAGTAGGGTGAGGAGACAGAGAGTAAAGGGGTTTGTAATTACTTTGGGTGGAATGGTCCAGGGAGGCAAATATAAATTAAGAAGTAGTTTCTCTCCCATTTATTGGTTGTGATTGTTGATCCAGAATTCATCACAGTTGAGATGTTACTGGACATCTAACTACTGGTTGTCACTGTGTGTGGTTTGCGAGGCTCCCTTTGAGCCCATCTCGGTGACAAGCACTTTCCATGTGTTATTTCATCTAATATTCCCACTGCTCCTATGGGAGAGCTGTTATGCCTATGATGTGGAGTTAAGTGTATGGGGAGTGCGAGAGGTTAAGTTACTGTGCTAAGTTCACACAGCTCCTCAGCAGCAGAGCTGAGCCCCACATCCCAACTTTGCTGAAAGCCCCTTGTCACCCATCATTGGCCAAGACTAAGAAGTCTAGAGTTAGCCCTTCCTTAGGTTCCTGAGGTTAAGAAGGAAAAGGCACTTGTGGTCAAAACTCCTGGTGAAAGGTTAATTAGAAACCATTGGTATGTAAACTATTTATATTGATGACAGGCGGCTTTTGTTTCCAGAAAGTGGGTACAGGCACGGGCCTCTCTTCATATGCTAACTAGTTGTACACAGTCTGCGAATGTGCAAAGGAAGCCAGCTCCCTTTGTGTCTAGGAATAGCAGGGAAAGGCTTGCTCTGCTTTTGATCCGAGTGTTGCTGTAGCGAGTTATTTAACATATGTTCACTTACACCCCGGTTATTGAGCACATATGCTTTGGTCCACGATCACAAATGTGCACACAGGTTAAAAGGACAAGGCATCTTTTTGTGTTGTTGTTCTTGTTCCCTAGAAAATGGGGATATCCATTTCAGCTGTCCCCCTGGCAGTGTGGTGGGGAAGAAAGTTTTCTGTCTGACGGTAGTTAGTATGTGTGTCTTGTTTCATAAAAGAAAAATATCGAGGACTGAATGGAGAGGAAGTGGCTGCCCTGGGTCGGACTGCTGTCCCTCACACATCCATCTGGTCTGATAGGAATCTGGCTTTACGAGAGTTAGATGATAGTGTGGCATCTAGCAGATCTTACCGATGGAAGAGAATGACATTGAGGCCATAATTAATTTTCCAGCTCAATTACATGCTTCTTTTGATAACCCTCATACTTTATTTTCCAGATTTCTAAGAGCTCTGGTAATATTGCCGTCAAGCCCAGTGTTACTTGGTATGAATCTGCCTGTAGGAGATTTCTGGCTATGGGTATTTCTTTCAGAAAGTACAACACACAAGAAATATTTTTGGATGAGAGAGAGGGAGATAGGGGTGTTTTATCACTCCGCTGAAAGTGTGGTGTGTACTTTGAGTCTGGCCGGGGAGTTTCCCATTGAGTCTGTCCCAGTTAAGCAGTATTCTCAGCTGAGGCGTTTTGTTGACTGTATTGAGAACGTGGAGGTCTTGAGGCCATTGCTTTCTTATCTTTTCTTTTTTTTTCAAAGATTTTATTTATTTGACAGAGAGAGACAGCGAGAGAGGGAACACAAGCAAGGGGAGTGTGAGAGGGAGAAGCAGGCTTCCTGCCAACCAGGGAGCCCACTGCAGGGCTCGATCCCAGGACGCTGGGATCATGACCTGAGCCAAAGGCAGACGCTTAACGGCTGAGCCACCCAGGCGCACCAAGCCATTGCTTTCTTGATTCCCATAATTCTAACTTCTGATTTCATCCTTATGTTCCAACCTGTAGATTAGGGAAAATGGCAGAGGGAGAGAACAGTTGTGATCACATTTGAAAGATTAGTGATTTCATTCTCTCTTTAAATGTTTACTTTTCAAGGGTTTTAGGGAGAGCACAGAATCCTAATTGGACTGTTAGTGTAAAAGGGATTCTTTCTTTTAAATTCACTTAATAGTATAGTGATGTTTCAATGTAAGGTGAAAGGTTGGAAGGGTATTTTGGAAATATTTAAATCCAATAGTGTCCTCTTGATTTTTGCTTTTATTAAGAGGTATAATCAGGTCCTGGAAACTTTCAAAAAACATCCGTCTTCTCTGTACCCCACTTATTCCTTCCTCCTTCCTGTAATTGTTTATTGAATGTTAATATATGGGGAGACAAAGGCAGATAAGTTCTAGTTTTCGACTGGGGACCTTTTGAGCATGGGGGAAACAAATGAACTAAGAACAGTAATCCAATGTGGCAAATGCCATAAGATTTCATAAATCCTGGGAAAAATGCGAGGGGAACACAGTGCTTCTGCTTGTGAGTGTTGGGAGTGACTACCACAGGGGAATGGGCCTTGTAGTATCAATAGGAGTTTGCCAGGCAGACAAAGAAAGAAGGATCTCCTAGGGGGCGCCTGAGTGGCTCAGTCGTTAAGCGTCTGCCTTCAGGTCAGGTCATGATCCCAGCATCCTGGCATCTAGCCCTGCATCAGCCTCCCTGCTCATCAGGAAGCCTGCTTCTCCCGCTCCCACACCCCCTACTTGCGTTCCCTTTCTTGCTGTCTCTCTTTGTCAAATAAATAAATAACATCTTAAAAAAAAAAAAAGAAGAAGAAGAAGGATCTCCTGGGGAGGGGTAAAATGAGCAAAGGCTTATCGGCATAAATGTGCATGGTCTAGTCATAGACAATATATAGTGGAGTGCATCTAGAATTTCATGGAATGAATGGGAGATGATGGCAGATGAGGTTAGAGAAAGTTTGGGATATACCGTGAAGGCTCTGGTGTGGCAAACCTGTGCCGATCCTCAGTAACACCATATTTCACTTAGAACTCTTTCTATTACCGTAGTCAGAATCTGAACTCAAAACTGCCTCACATAGAAAAGACAATTTATTGGTTTATTGTATGAAAAAGACCAAAGAGAGACTGGCATGGATGGATCCAGGTACCCAAAGGTTGTTGTGCACCTGTCCCTGTCTGTCAGCTCTGCCCTCTGGCTCTGTTGGTCTTATTCACAGGCTCCACTCCCGTGGGTATGGGACTACTCCTAGCAGCCATAGACCCCCATCTTTGCAGTTTAGCAACCTCCATGAAAAGTGATCTTCTTTTTCTTAGTAGTAACAAACAGAGTCCTCAGATTGAGTCCAGTCTGGATGAACCTGGGTCATATGACCATCCCTGAACACTTGGGCTAGAGAATAACCAGACCATGCTGACTTCTGGAGCTGGTGGCTGGTTGCTGCAAAATGAGGCATGGAGACGAAATGAACCAAAACACTTCATTTCCAGTATAAATTTCACTCTATGCTATCAAAAGGAGTAACTCCTTTGAGAAGACCCTAGATTCCTTTCTGGTTCATTTTACCTTCATAAGGGCCAGCCGGAAAGCTCATCCTCCTTTTTTACAGATCTTTCTAGGAAGGGTAAGTTGTAGCAGTACTTTCAGGGCTTTTATTTAAGAAAATATTTTAGTAGCATATCAGTTTTTTCCCCCACTTGTGTTCTCCAGCACAAGATTCCTGAGAACTTTCTATGTAGAAAGTACCAGAAGCTAAAAACCTACAGAGTGCCCACAGTTATTATACAAAGATGAACCCTGGCTTCACAGGACTTAGAGCTTGATAGGGGAGATAAGATAAGAACAGAAATAATGATATATAGCAAAGAAATTAGTATTTTTCAAACACAAATGAGTATATATCAATTGCAAAATAGTATCTAATAAGATATATATATATATAATATATATTATATATAGAATAGAAAAAATAAAGGCACATAGAAAAACCTATAAATAATACAGTCCATGCCATTCATCACAATGTGAGTGAGATCTGAGTGAGGAGGAGCTGAAGCATAAATGGGTCTTTTTCATTTCCAGTTTCCATGTGCCCCTCTTGGTGTGAGCATCTCACCACGTGGGTGTGATTCTAGTGCTTGTTATGTATTTTTTAAAAATTCCACATGGTCCTTGAATCCAAGCCAGCTTCCTCAGCTGCTGTTTAACCAGAGAAGCAGCAATCAAGGGTGATTTTGACTACAAGCTGTCAGGAAAAAAATACTGAGGTGTCATAATGAAGATAGAGATTACCTAACTGATCTCTATTTTAAGAAATATTAATTTTCACTTTGCCAAATACAGGCCTCAGCCGTTTTTCTTTGAATCATCCCTTGCAGGCAAGTGTATAAAATAGCTTTCAGTTGAATGAATGATGGTATCTGAACGTCACTGATTGTTTCACTCCATTGAAATAGAAAGACACTGAACATTTGGGTTACTTTCTGGGTTGAAAAGACGACCACGTTCATTGTTGTCCTGGTGTGAAACATACCCGTGTGTGATAGAAATATAGTTGAGGTGTTAATACATCCTCATGCTATTTCAATGTTGCCTCCCTTTTACCTTTGAATGTAAACTTAAGCATAGGTACTGGTAGGATGAGACTGTCTAGCTTCGTTCCTTGTCTCCCTATCACTGTCTGTGGCACACGGACCGCACTCAGAAGCTTCTTTCGGAGCTGCAAGAGACAGTGTATCTCATCGAGTTCACCTGCCTTCTTCTACAGGAAGAGAGAGAGAGATTGTTAAGCTTCCTAAAAGTGAACAGTGATATTCTCTGGAAGCAGAACTTTCCTTTGAAGAGTTGCTCACGAACCAGACTTTTAGGGAAGGGGAAAATTTGGTTTAATGACCTGGCCTTAGAAATATCCACTATCATCAGACTTCCTTCTCATCTTTGAAATCCTTTTCAAATTCATGGTAAGGAATGATGGTAAAATCTCGTGGGCAACAAGAATAACACCGAGAAGGAACTGACCTGGGCTGACATTTCCTACCAGCCGCACTGGATTTTGCCAGGGTTATTTTTGCCCTTGGCAGTCGTCTTCCTCCCTAATTGCAGGGCCATATGGTGCCTTGTCCCCCACATGGAGAGTTGGCACTTTCCCGCCATTCAGTCTCTGTTCTTTCTGCTGCACAAATTACCTGCCATGGCAATGGGGTTGAACAAACTCACCCCCTAGAAGCTTCTGTGCCTTCAAAATCAGAGCCGAAGCCTCCTGTAGATGCTCTCGATTGGTGACCAGGAAGGAGAAAACTGAACAAGTAGTGAAATGAGATTGAGTTTGGGAGGCAGTCAGACCTGGGTTCAAATCCTGACTCACGCTTGCTGTCATCGTCATTATTCTTGCCGGTATCACAGTGAGCATTTATGCCAGGCACCGTGATCTTCTTTCTGATGTCATTTATTTGTCACATCAGCTTTCGGGGAACAGAGGCTTGGGATGGTTGGTTATGAAGACACTTGCCCAAGTCACGTGCCTCGGGCCAGTTTCATACTCTGGACTTTATCTTTCCCAATCCCATGCTCTTAACGATAGTGCCTTTGAACTCTAAAATAGTATCTGAAACTAAATTGTGCTTTTAAACTGTATTCCATGTCATAACATAATCTGGAAACAGGCCTGTTAGTGATCTTGCTTTTATTAGAACATTCCAGATCTGGAATTCACAAGTGGTAACACGCTTTCATATGAGGCCTTGGATAGTTATGGAGAATTTTGGATTGGATGGATGTAATATTTGCGGTAGTTTCACAGCACTTTTCATGTTTAATTTTCAAAGCCTCCGCTTTGAGTAGAATTGAGTAGACTGAGAAACCATCATAACCATGTGGGGAAGTCTGTATTCAAGGGCACAGAAAATGTTTTGATGAAGGAGATCTATCAGGAGTTGCCCCCCCCCACCCCCCGCCATGGGAGTGTTTGGTCTTGCTGCAAGGACTTGGTAGAATCCTACTTGTGACTGTTCTTGGGGGGTTGTCAAAGTCTTTGAATGCTAGAAAGTGGTTTTGAAGGGAGGATGGTACAATGACAGAATTGTCAATAACTGGGTGTTTAGTGACATTCTGAAGCTCTTTTGGAAAATGTCCATATTTTGTGAGAGTCTAAACACTAAAGTAGTGATTGCAGTGTGTTTCAAAACTGGTTCCAAAAATGAAAATAATGGGTAAATTCTAAGCTTCTAAATACACACAGAGCAGAAGTCGCCACCAACTTCCTATCTATTCTTTGAATATTTAATGGTGTGCTAAGAAATGTGGAATGCATTATTGTCACACTGTGAAGCCCCTGGGGGCAGTGACACTACCTCATTTATTTTTGTCTCTCCAGTGTCTATCATAGTGCCTCCATCCAGTAGGTGCTTAATAAATGTGCAACTGAATTCACTAACTTGAGATGAGAAAGAAAGTCACAGTATTTGGAAGAAACACAAAAGCAAGTCATTCACACATTCGTAAATCAGTCACTGAAAAGAGACTTATTTTGTTCCTTTTGGAGCCAGGAGCTGTTCTGAGTGCTGGGAGGGCAGGTAAAGAGGAGCCCCAAAAAGCTTGCCATTGGTGGAAGGAGTTGTACAATAAAGAAGTAAATATGTCTTTGTGCTATCAGGTGCTGCAAAGAAGAAAGCATAGAACCGTGTGGTAGGAGACACGGGGAGAGAGGGAAGGGTCCTGCTGAACCAGGGTGGTCAGGGAAGGTTTCCTAAGGTGGTGCCGTTTGAGGGGACACTGGACTGATGAGGAAATGACAGCCTTGTAGGGATCTGTGGGTAAAATCAGTCTGCAGAGAAATGGGGAGAGAACTCATTAAACTAGCTTAAACAAAATAGGAGTGTATTGTCTGTTTCTCTCTCACATTAGCAATACAGAATTAGTAACCTAGAGTTGATAATGCAGCTTGATGATCACCTGGACCCAGATTACTTCTGTTTTTTCCTTTGTCCTCTATAGCTTTTGGCTCCTTCTATCTTGTTGCTTTTCCAGCCTCATGCTTCAGAATGACTATCCAAGCCTGAGCTGCCATATTTGCTTTGCAGCCAGTCTGACTAAGGAAGCACTAAAGAGAGATGTGCCTTCTCATTTTCAGGTGTTTTCCTGAATTTTGCACATAATATTTCTGCTTAATTCTGTCGGCTAGAATGTAGTCTCCCAGCTACACCCACCCTGCCCCCCCCAAGGCAGGCTGGAAATGTCATCATGAGAAATTGGGAGTTCTAGCACTAAGGGAGAATGGGAGAATGTATATCGGGGGTCAAGTAGCAGTCCCTGCCACAGTCAACAAGTGCAAAAGCTCTGATATGTTCAAAGCCACTGCAGCTGGCGGCTAATAGAAAGAGTAAAGGCAGATGAGGTCAGAAAGGAAAGTAGGAGTGAGATCACATAAGACATTTTAGGTCATTGTTAGGATTTTGGGTTTTGTTTTTGTTTTTAATTTTGCTCTCACTGGGAAGTCATTGCAGCTCTGAATGGAAACAATTGGAGTAGAAGAGAAGATGATTTGATGTAGGTTTTAGAGAGTTTTACTCTGACTATGGAAAATGAACTGTCGGAGAGCAAGAGTGTGAACAGACAAGTTATAGGGGGATATGCAGGTTTACGGAGATTGATGGTGGTGGGTTATACCAGAGTTGTTGGCAGTGGAGGGAGCAACGGGAGGTCAGGTTGAGAACACATGTTGGCTGTGGGTGTGTGTAAGACAAAGGGAAAGTAATAACAATACTAGCTGATGATTTACTGGAAACTTGTATGGTGCAGCATTTGATGCACTTCCGTGTACTGACTCACTCGTTTGACCTTCGTAGTAACTCTATGCCATGGGTGCTATTTATTTTTACTTTACGGATAAGGAAACTGAAATACAGGAAGGTCAAGTAACTTGCCCAAGGTCGCGCGGGTGGAAACTGGAGGAGCCATGATCTAAAATTGGCACTCTAGCTCCTTAATGCTGCTCTACACCACTGGGGGGGTGATGCCTAAGTGTCTCACCTGAGCGTCTGGGTCCACTGTGGTTCATTTATGGAGATGGTGAAGGAGATTAGGGCTGGAGGCCGAATCTGTAGTAGTTGAGTTTGGGCCATGTTAATTTTTGTGTTATTGCTAGTAACCTTAACTCTTGAAATAGTTTAAAGCTCATATAACTTGCAAACATAGTATAGAGTGTCCCTGTTATACATTTATCCCAATAATAATATCTTAAGCATGTGCTATATTAATTCTAAGCTGTCTCTGAGAGATCTAAGTGGAGATTTCACACAGGCAGTTGGATAATAGGCAAGTCTATGGCTCAAACTGCAACTCTGGCTATAAATGTGAGCTTTGTCAGGATGTACATGTAAAGGCAGGGGTCTGGATTAGAGCACCAGGGGGTCTGGATTAGAGCACCAGGAATTGGTTTTCCCAGAAATGTGGTATGTCCTAAGAGAGTTTAGTGTAAGAAGAGAGATTTAGTTCCTATTTGGAGCCTACTTAATTAATGGTAAGAGGTACCCTTGATTGTGCTATCTTAAATTGCAATCCCTTTGAAGTGCCAGACACCGTAAGTACTTTACATGGATTATGTCTTTCAGTTCTCTTAGCAACTTGAAGCCGCAGGGATTTTTTTCCTTGTTTTATTAGAGGGACAAATAGAAGTTGATGGGAACAGCAAACAGTAACATGGCAGTGGAGATTCCAACCCTGGTCTGCGTGTCTCTAAACCTCTGTTTTTAACTGCTATGCTGTACCATTGTGGAGGAGTTTGGTGATGAAGAGAGAATTCAACAACATGAATGACATTGGTAGCAGGTATTCATTTGAATAGAGAGCACCCTGAACTTTAAAGGTTGCGCTCTGAACATGGAGTATGCCCTCCTTTGTTTTAACCTTGGGTGCTATGACGGAGCAGATGTCCCTGCGGGTGCTCCCTGTATCTTTGCTGTACGCAAGCTGTGGCTTCATTCACTCGTTGATTCAGCTAATGCTTCATCAACACCTCAGTGTTGGCACTCTCAGGGATGTATAGGTGATATATAATCGGTGGGGTATGGAGAGGGTGTAAAGTCGTTTAAGAGGTTACAAATGTGAGGGTAGGAGGGGTCAAGATCAGCTAATGATGGAGAAAGAGACAGGGAAGACCTCAACCGAAAAGGAATAGCAAAGGCGTACCGTAGAAGTTACCTGACGTGTGTGTGTGTGTTAAGTGCAGCTTCCTACTGATTATATCTATGTACTATGTATGTATTATAGGTGTGTATATTGTGTGTGTGTGTGTTTTATGTGTCCATAATACATGTGTGTGTATGTTCAGAATACTCAAAACCTATTCCACTCTTAGATATAGATGGTCAAGGGGCACCTGCGTGGCTCAGTCAGTAAAAAGCGTCTGCCTTCCGCTCAGGTCATGATCCCGGGGTTCTGGGATCGAGTCCCATGTCAGGCTCCCTGCTCAACCAGGAGCCTGCTTCTCCCTCTGCCTCTGCCTGCAGCTTCCTCTGCTTGTGCTCTCTCTCATGTGCATTCTCTCTTTCTCTCTCTCACATAAATAAATAAAATCTTTAAAAGAAGAAGATATAGTCAAAATAATTAAAAATAGATGTTCAGGTAAAAAATTGTACATGAATGCTTATGGCAGCACACTCTTCGTAATAGCCAGAAGGTGGAAACAACCCAGAGGTCCACTAACTGATGAATGGATAAACAAAATGGTATGTCCATATAATTGGAATATTATTTACTATGAAAAGAAATGAAACATTTATATATGCTACACAAATGAGCCTTGAAAGCACTACCCTAAGTGCAAGAAGCCAAATACAAAGGGCCCCCTATCACATAGTTCCATTTATATGAAATACCCAGAATAGGCAAATCCATCGGTTGCCAGGAGCAGGGGAGTGAATGCTTAATGGATATGGAGTTTGTTTGGGGTGATGGAAATGTTTTCAAACTACGTGGTGGTGGTGGTTGTAGCATTGTAAATGTACTAAACAACCCTGGCTGGTACTATTTAAAATGGTTCAAATGGTCAATTCTGAGTCATGTCTATTTTGCCACTATAGAATATGTGTGTATGTGCGTGCGCGCACACACACACACACACACACACACACACATCTACTTAAAACCTTTCACTTTTAAAATACGAGCAGAGGGGCGCCTGGGTGGCACAGCGGTTAAGCGTCTGCCTTCGGCTCAGGGCGTGATCCCGGCGTTGTGGGATCGAGCCCCACATCAGGCTCCTCTGCTGTGAGCCTGCTTCTTCCTCTCCCTCTCCCCCTGCTTGTGTTCCCTCTCTCGCTGGCTGTCTCTTTCTCTGTCAAATAAATAAAATCTTTAAAAAAATAAAATAAAATACGAGCAGAAATTCCAGGATTTTTTTTAAAGAAAATAGTACATTCTAATTAGACATTA
This sequence comes from Ailuropoda melanoleuca, assembly GCF_002007445.2. Lineage (NCBI taxonomy): Eukaryota > Metazoa > Chordata > Mammalia > Carnivora > Ursidae > Ailuropoda > Ailuropoda melanoleuca. The sequence goes on along the minus strand of NC_048221.1, from coordinate 32,100,609 downwards.
AGTAGTGGCAATTTTTGAATAGCGAAAAGTAATGTATCGGCACAGTGATCCATTTATACCTTGGGAAATGGGAAAGGAAATTGGAGTTGACATTTGCTGAGCTTTTGCTTTCTTTTAGGCCCCATGTGAAGTCCTTAACTAGTTACCAGATTTAAATAATGGCAACAGGCCTTTTGTCATGAGGGGCGTTTTCTCCATGTTGTAGATTCAGAAATTGAGGTGAGGTGGTCGTGTCACCTGCCCAGTGCCTCACAGAGAGGTGCAGTGTCTCTGAGTGCCTGGCACCCCTTCTCTGGCCTCGAGGCCCTGGCCCTGCCGTGGTGTATGTCCTGCCTCTGGTCGATGAGTGTGTGCACGGTTGTAAAGTAAAGTAGCACGGTTGTGACGGCAATAGCACCACAATGAAGCCATCAGTTGTGAAGAAACAGATGAATGTTGTGCTGTTTCATGAATCTGTCCGTTGACATGGAGTAACAGTGAGGGGCAATTATAGTATTTCTGTTAGTTTAAAACAATCTCCGTTTTGGAAAACTCACATTCTCAAGGTATTTTGGTTTTTCATTGATGGAAATGGTAGAAGAGGGGCAAGGAGGAATGAATAAGCAGATTTGAATTACCTTATGGTTCTCTTAAAGTGTTTGTATCCTTTCAGTCAACAAGAAAAGGCAGCCTGTAAAAATGATTATTTTTTTATTAAACACATTTTTAAAGATATCTATCTATCTATTATTTTTTGAGAGCGCACTAGCATGCCAGAGGGAGGAGGGGTAGAGGGAAAGGAAGAGAGAAAGATTCTCAAGCAGACTCCGTATTGAGCATGGAGTGCGACGCTGGGCTCGATTGCACGACCCTGAGATCATGACCTGAACCAAAATCAAAAGTTAGAGCTTAACCGACTGAGCCACCCAGGTCCCCTAAAAATTATTTTATGTAAAGATCATTAGTTCCCACTTTTTATAAAATTTCCCGTTGGTATTTATAATCTCTTTGAAATATAATGAACTTCGAAAACAATATTGTAAACATTGACAAGGGAGAGACACTGCCCAGTGTCTGTATGGTAACAACCCGAGCTTGGCAAGCTGTGGAGACTTGAGGACCACTGCCTGGGACTCTAGGTTTCCCTGAAAGGGAGCTCCTGGGATGACCATGGTATGGTGACTTTTCCTTTGCGGCTTCAACCCCAGAGTGGTGATTTAGGATAACTGGTTGTGAAATCTAGAAAATCACCAGAGGAAGAAGAGAGTATGTGTGAATAGTAGCCTTCCTGAAATATAGCTACCATCATAAATGGTTTAAAGCCTACATTCTCGGCTTTCTGCATGTGTTTTAGTCCTGGAAATGAGGGCTTGATACTCTTCTTTCCTTTCCCACTCCTGCCTGCTGGTAGCCTTTGAAAGTCCCAGGACTTAATGTTAATGATTGATGGCAGAGCTAGGAGCCAAGAGCTGTGGGTTTGATGGCCATTTAATTTTTTAACCTTTAGAGGATTGTGGGAATATTTAATCACCCAATTACCCATATTGTCTGTTGAGTGAGCACTCCCGTCTCCGCACTGAAAGTGTCAGGTCTGTAAAACATAGCCCGAAAGTCCCCTCTTGGCTACTTTTGTATTTATTTAAAGCAATGTGGATTGGGTCAGTGCAGAGTCCTGGATTAGGTCCCAATTAGGCTCTTCGGTTGGTGAGCGATTGCAGGGATATACAGTGTGTTATTAGAGTAATTGAACCGTGTTTCCATGAAGAGGGTAGTTTCATTATCAGATTCTTGTTTTAATACTGTCATCATAACAGCCGTACCACATATGAACTAATTTGCATGCAGATAAGGAATTCTGGGCAGCTTGGTAGAGTAATTACTGCATGACGTCCGTTGCTAGTAAGAGCTCAAGCTTTTAGTAGAGGTATGCTCTGGGGACCCATCTCCCTGGCTTTGTTAAGTTTCAAATGATAGATAAGCAAGAAGTAGCCATTTCAGTGATGCCCCATTTGTTTTACAGGCAGTAACCTCCCAAGTTACCTTAATTTGGGCAGCTATTTTGGCAAAATATGGCAACGATGTCAACAGCACCTTCACAGTGAGCTGAACATCAAGAAGGGCAGGGAGAAAGAAAAGAAAAGAAACAATCAAATCCCCCATTCTGTCGTTGGAGTGGAAAAGCACAATAGATATTACTAACTTGCAAGCCTAATTAATTAGGATAATATAAATTATGATGAAAATGGAGAATGTAAGATTAGTTTTTTGGAAAACTAATTATATGTAACAAAAGAGTCTTTGTTGCTTTTGCAAAGATCAGGAAGCCTTTCTTCTGTACACATTTTTTAAAAACTATCCTTTCCTTCCCTCCTGTTCCCCCCTCACCCCCAAACTGTGATTGAGTCAAGTCTCTGAGGTCCCCAGGGGAGTGAGCATGAGGAGGATAGGAGACCATGTTTGCATCCCTTCCACAGGGCGTGGTGATTGACCATAGTAGGTGCTCAGTGAATGTCTATCATGAGAAATTGGATTCACATCATTGAACCTGAGGATGTTACGCAGTAAGCACATTCTGCTGTATTAGTGACAAGATAATTGTTTTGTTCTCGTTTGCTTTTTCATACATTCTTACACGTCAGAGGTTCTTTGTACCTGTGATTGGAATGCTCCATGATACTAGTCTCAAAAGATAATATAGTGGAGCAAGTAGGCTTGTCTTAGACAGTAGTGAAGGGTATAAGTTGTTTTATTTATCTCCATACTAGCTACTTCAATGGACTTGAAAACTCAATATTTTAAACTCAGTGTTTATGTTTATCAGATTACCGTTGATCCTTTACTAGAAATGAAAGCTTTGGATATCACGAATTTAGCTTAGTTCTACAGATTTTAAAAGCATTCCAGAGGTTAGCCAGTTGTCTCTCTGCAGATGACCTCACCACAGCAGATACTATGCTTGGTCCTAAATACTGTATGGAAAGGGTTGGGTGGGGGAACCCTACTGAGAGTTGATGAAGTTTGTGAGGGTAGTGATTGGAGCTGCCAATCTGAGGAAGGTATTCTGTTGAGCACATGTTGGAATTTTCCCAGGAAGGTATTTACAAATGAGGTAGCTTTGACATCAGGGCAGAGGGATGGCCACATCTGGGGAACTTGCTGATGGATGGTCGTGAGCTGGCAGGGGGACCATGGACTCCTTGTAGGGTGATGCGAATGTTTAAATTTCGGTCTAGAGATGCAGCTCCAAATAGGTGTTTATAATTTGTCTGGGAGAGGTGGGGCTGAGGGAAAGGAGAACCACTTCTCATGAACGGCACAAATGAACCTCTATTTTAAAGTAATTGTTTCTGGAAGACATATGTGAGGCTGTACCTCCCTGACCTGTGGTCTTGAGTGCTTGATCTGAAGGGTACCGTTTGCACATTATTAATGGGTTGGGCTGGGAACTTTGCCAGTTTTCCTATTACATTTTTCTGGATCACAGCCAAAACCTTGTTGATGAGCTCCGACCTCCAGAGAGAGCCCCACATTGCTGAAAGAGTTAGAAGGAGGGTGACCACAAGGAACTTTGCATGGTCTGACTTATGAAATAGCCATTTGCCACGATCTGTTATTTGGCTCAGGTTGGTTCTCCAGTAAGGACTACACACTTTGGCATCACTCCCTTGCTTTCATACTCACACAGCAGGCCCGGAGAGCACGCTGCATTGGCTCCCTTTTTCAGTGACCCTGTTTGACCCTACCCCATTCCATTCTAGCAAGGCCAGCTATGGAAGGAACGATGCTCTGAAATGCCTCAGCATCTACTCTGGAAATTCGACAAAACATAGTTATGTGCCTATCACTTTTCTCTAAGCAGAGGATCACGGGCGTGAAGTCCTGTGAAGTGTCACGCCCTTTGCACAAGCAACTTGCTGTTTGTTACCTCTTGGAATTCTTAGAACAATTTTGCGAGGTGCTGATTAGAAAACGAGCCCATCTGCCTTAATTGTGGCACCTTGTTTTTCTTCTTACGGAATCTGTAAGAGACTCCATTGTCTCCACATAGACTACGTCCGGTATTTCCAGTGGGCGGTATTACTGGTTTCCATTGTATCCCAGGCTTTGTGGTCTGAGTGTAGATGACGATTTTAGTTGCAAAGGTTGCCATGGAATAACAGAACTATCCCAAAGACCAAAATCAACTTTCCTTTCTTCTTTTTTTCCCCTCTTTCTTCCCTTTTTCCTTTCTTCTCCCTTCTTGGCATATTTTCCTTTCTCATTTCCTTCCTTCCTTTCTCAGAGTTTCACTGAATACTTTGCTTTTTCACTGCCACTATAGTAACTCAAGGGCTGTGTTTTATGTGATCTTTAAATTCGAACTTCTATTGGTATTGGGAGTAAGAATCTATATCTCATCTTTTTGGTGGTGGGGTGTCCTAGGATGTGCATCCCGGAAATACATACGCTTATTATCATGACTGACATAAAATTATGGAAAGGACATTTTAACCCCCGTGGCTAATTTGTGTTTGCATTTTCGTGTTAGCCACTCTTTCCAGTTCTTGCCAGCACGAAAGAATTCTTTCTTAGCAACCTCATGCAGTTGAGTCCTAACTTTTCAAGCATGTAAGGCAAAACAAAATTGCTTCAGGTCAAGCTTTCCTGTGAAATTTTCTTGAATTTGTGCAATGTCTAACATTCCATGGGGTAAGGTTCTCGCTTTGTGATACACGTGGGGCAGAGACTAGTGGGAGAGCAGCTCCCCGTCTCCTGGTCACTCAGGACAGAAGTTCATTTAAATGGAGAAACAATGGCACTCTTTTTCTTGCTTTTCTCTCTGTGTTCTTTCTTTTCTTTCCCTCTGTCACTTTTTTTTCACTCATTATGTTTGCTCCTATTCAGTGGTGTTTATCCACTGTAATTCTCCCTTGGATGTCCATGGTGGTGTAAACCAGAGCATTGACTCATTAAACATCCCTAGCGTTGGAAGTAGAACTTTTCCGTAAGCGGTGGGTGTGCATTGGTTCATCAATTTGTTTGTGATTGTTGTGGACTATCCTACATTCTGAGTGACTGCATATACTTTACTGATTGATTATGGTCTAAAAGATTGTTTACTAGACAAAATATGTGTGCCCAGCCCCTATCATCAGCCCCCAGGGAATAGATAGGCTGGTTGAGGAAAGAAGTCAACAGGTCATTTCAATGGAGAATAGTAAGTCCTGTGTTGTGGGATGGAGTGGATGCTCTGAGAACCCATAGTCATGATACCCAGCCCAGCCTTTGTGTATCATCCAAGGGTTCCCAGAAGAAGTGATGTCTAAGCTGAGCCTACAGCCAAGAGAACATAAGGGAGTCTAGCCGGACCTGGTGGCATATACGTTTTCTGATGGAGGAATGACAGGTGTAAGGTCTTCAAGTGTAGACATTTGTGGTGGGTGCCCCATTCAGCTAAATTAGCTAAGAGCTCTCTGCCTTTAGAGCATCTACTTAGAGAATTTCAGGGAACCTGAGGTCCTGAGTGGTGACAGGTATGACCAGGGCAGACAGCAGGAGTGGGTCATGAAAAAACTACCAGGAACTCTTTAAAAACAGAATTTTATCTTGTAGGCTTTCGGAAGCCATTGGAGGGCTACAAACAGGTGGCTGATGTAATTAGATTTCAGTTTGCTGCTGTTGTTTCCTGGGACTAGAAGCTGTATCCTGTCTCATAAGTCATTGTGAGATTTCGTCCTAAACTTGGCTTTATGTGGGAGAGAAAGATATTGAATTCCTCTAAAACCATGAGTAAGCTGCCTATGAGATTAAAGAAAATGGCACTCAAATTTCACCAGCCTGTGTTGGTGTTTTTCAAAGTGTGCACCAAGGAGCACGAGTCCTGTGGAATGCCCAACCCTCGAGGAAAGAGTTGGGTAAACACAGCCTAGCTGGAAGCTCCTTTCTGGAAGCTCAACAATGAGTATGAGCATATGAAAGACTTTAAAGGAGTCTTGCAGAAATAATTCTTTTTAATTTTTTTATACCTAGTGCCTTCCAAACTTATTTGACTTAGATCTCTTTATTGCTGTTATGTTAACATTTGGAGGCTACACTGGGGGAGAAATCTTGGTGTTCTTGAAGACGACCATTTGACAGTGAAAGGAGTAGCAGGTTCTCGGTGTTTTCTTTCTCTGTGATTAATATGTCTCTTGATTGCTATCTAGATGTCTGTACCCATTGCTGCCTTAAGGTTTTGTCTCTATAAAGGAGAACAATGGAAATGATAGAGTAACTCATCCCAAAGACATTCAGTCCTATTGAAATAAGCAATAAGATTAATAGCCATGACCAGTTTTTAGAAATAAAAATAAAAAAACCCTTTGGTTTATGCTTCTGCAGATAAATCGTGGCTTCTTGGTAAAAGGATGTTTATGACTCTTAGGCTGTAATGACTTTCTAATGCATTTCAACATTTTGCAGTTTGAAATGAGAACTTGACTCTTCATAAAAGCTCTTGTGCCTTAAATTACTCATTAACATATGGTAAGGGGTAGAACATTTATCATAATCCAGCAACCACCAAATAGGAAGCTAATCACTCAGGAGCTCAGGTATGCATATTTACATTAAAACAGTGAATTTTCATTGTTCATGAATATTCATTGTACTTTATATTTACTCAGTAAGTAATACAGGCCTCAAGTCAATATTTTCCGAAACCTATATTTCACAAACTAATGGCATGTCGGCATACATATTTAAATATTTATTAAACCAATTCTAAACATCTGTTGTGCTTGCTCCTAAATCGCGGGCTGTTGATATTTTTTTTAAGCAATATTCCTTTCCAGTGTCCATCCAGCGATATATCTCGCAGGCTGCTTGTTTAATAAAGAGATATATGGCAGTAGGCTTCTCTGTTTTGCTATAGCTGTTAGGTCAGAATTTTATTACTTCTGGCTCAATGCCACAGAAAGACTTTTACTGTTAAAATCAGCTCTCTATTCAGCGTAATCTCTGTAATAAAATGGAAATAGGATGTGAGTATCTCAAACAGCGGTCTGTTATCAAGCCAGGTTTATGAAGTGGTAAAGCGATCCCAGTGTTTGGAGTCTCTTCCACTCAGTGGTAGACTTTACGTCTGGTGTCCAGGGCCTTATCAGAGACTTTGCACCCATTATCAGCAGCACAATTTTGGATGCAATGATAAAATCATGATCTTTCCTTTGTAAATTTACAGATTCTCATAAATTGGTGTTGTAATAACTGTCCACTGAGTTGGCTGAACTCTTTGCCCAAATAGATGTGATGGTCTTAAAATTTGGGGAAGGTCTTATGCTGAGTCAGTACTATTTAGTAAGGTTGTCCCATTACTGCCACACTTCACCGGTCATGAGAGTCTCTTGAAAAGCAACCTGGCAGATAATCATATGACGCCTTCATAAACACTCTTCATTCTTAAAAGATGGGTAGTCCGCTGTGGTTGTTTATTCCCCTGGGACGAATTCTTTTTGCATCTGGGCTCTTAATGTAATGGAAATCAGGGAGTCGTGACACAGAAGTTTCCATTTCCAGAATGTTCAGTGGTATACTGCCGTTTTAAAAAAAAGTGACAAATCAATCCTTTTGCCAGCTTACTTTTTTTTTTTTAAGCAGTACTCATTATGTGGCAAGCATTGGCCAAGTATTTTGCATATATTATCTCAGCATAACCTAACAATACCTCAAGGAACTAGGCCCTGTTATTAATCTCATTACAGATGAGAGAACTGAGATTCAGAAAAACCAGGTTATTTGCCCAGGGTCACCTGTTAAGTGGCATAGCTGAATTCAGATACAAATCTTTCTGACTCCAAAGCTCAGGTTTTTCACCGTATTAATGTCATGTCTCCCAAATAAATGCTTAGGAACTTATCTATTCCCTTATGGCTGGCCCAGGCTGCCACAGATTCTGTTTTGGTTATCTGTTTGCTATGTCACAAACCACAGCAAAATGTAGTGGCCTAAAAACGACGAAAGCATTTGTTTTGTTCATGAATCTGCAGTTAGGCTCAGGTTCACTGTGGTGGCTTGTGTGCATTCCCCCTAGAGTAGACCAAGAAACCATCGTAACCAAGTGGGTAAGTCTGTATTCAAGGGCACAGAAAATGTTTTAATGGAGGAGATCTGTCAGGAGTTGTGTTTTGTGGGAATGTTTGATCTTGTCCCAAGGACTTGGTAGAATCCTACTTGTTAACTGTTCTCAGGGGTCATCAAAGTCTTGGAATGCTAGAAAGTGATTTTGAACAGCTGGGATTGTTGGCTGGGGACTCCAGTTCCTCTCCACATGGGTCTCTCCTGCTTCCTGCTAGCATAGCTGCAGTATTTCAAGAGCACATATTCTAAGAAACCAAATCAGAAGCCGCAGGAATTCTTCTGAGTAGCCTTGGGCATAACACAACATCACATCTTCCATATTCTCTTGGCCAAGCAAGTCACTGAGCGAATTCACATTCAAGGGGAGTGTTGGATTACATGTTTGAATGGGAGGGATTAGTGGCTCTTTCACTGTATCACAGCCTGTTACTTCAGTTACTCTAATAGCCTCTTAACTATTGTTCCTCTTTCTCTTCTAGTCCATCATAGAGTGTATTCTCAACTCAGTAAGCAGAGTGATCTCTTTAAAACCGAAGTCTATAAAGTCTCATGACAGTCCTCTGGTGAAGACTTTCTAGTGGTAACCCATATTATTCAGAGTAACAGCTGCAGTCCTTATGGTGGCCTCCATCTGCTTGTGTTACGGAGTCTCCATCACCTCTCTGATCTCACGTTTTACTGTCTCTGCTCCATACTGTAATTCAGGAACCAAGCATCTTTCTGCCTCAAGGCATTTGCATTTAGTGTTACGTGCTGTGTGCCTGGAACGCTCTTCTGGGTTTTCTGTCTCGCCCCTGCCCTCACTTGCTTTAGACCTCTGCACTTTCTCAGTGAGGCATTCCCAAACCATAGGAAGTTGAAACTCCACTTCCACATCCAGGAGTGTGACATGAAGCATGTGGTAAAGAGATTAGGTCCCAGAGTCAGCAAATCTGGGGGCTTGATCCCAGAATTAAGAGGGTTAAAGCCCCTCTGTAACTGTGTGATAGTCTTAGGCGAGTACTATTCTGTGTCCTATCCTGTTTCCAGGTTTGAGAAGTGGGAATATTAATACTATGCTCATGATTATGATGAGATCAAGGGGCATCGAATGTGAAGTACATGGGCAATGCCTGACATAGAGTAAGTGCTGAATACATACTTGGCTATGGTTGTGATACTAGTAGGCCTGTATTAGCAATTCAACACCTGCTGTTCCTGTTGCTGCTGCTTCTCCTTTTCCTTCTCCTGCTTTTGATGAATTTTGGAATTTTTATAGTTCTAATCCCTTGACCCCATGTAAAGATTTCTGAATTTGGCATCAATCAGTACTACTTTCTCCAAAAAATTTTGATGATGTATTGTCACTCTCGTTTTCAGGATTTGTGTGACCAGAGTGGCATGTGAGTGGCAGGTGTGCAAATATGGTTGTAGAAAACTAGCAGTGCCTTCTCCTTGTGAACTACTGGCCTGCGGTTGTTGAGTATAGATTGCAGGGACCCTTGCAGTGGTTCAGTCCAGCTCTGATGGCTGAGAATTTCCCTCCAGATTCCAGGCCTACATCCCTGGGCCTGCCGTGGTGACTGGGGACTTCAGGTGCTTTTCTATGGAGAGTGTTCATATCTGATGGTGGGGGTGCTTATCTCTTTGTGCTCTTTTATGGGTTCTAGATTTTTTACAGCAGGTACTTTTTATATCTAAAGAGAGAAAGAAGGCATTGACGGTTATTAATTTTAAAGTAGGCACTGCTCAAAATTTGATCGAGCCCTATTCTGTGAATCTTCTCTTTTCCATTTCCATGTATTTTGGTGTAAATGTCATTAATTGACATTAGTTGGTATTCATTGACAGGTTTAGAAAACCCCTCTTTCCTCTTAAGTGCCTCATTTCCTGTTTTACCTGCATAAAACAAAGATTTTCTTGTACAAAATGTTTAAAGTCTCTTTTAAAATGAATAGCTTTAATCTCTTATTACCCTTTTCAGATAGAACATGTATTACATTGAGGGTAGAAGCAGCTTTCTGGATTTCCCAGGTGGCTCAATTAAATACCCTTATAAAAATTTTTTGGTTTTGTTTCGAGAAGCCAAGGCTGTGGAAGGCAATGGCAGGAGCTTCTGGATTTATTAAAGACTTTGACTCTTTGTTCCCTCTGGGCAAAAATGTGGTTTTCCCACCAGATGAGAGTGTAACTTCTGGGTAAATAGGTTAAGAGGCGGGTATGTGGTGAAAACTGCTTGTAAGAGCCCCAGGATCGTCCGTCACATCAGCGGGTCTTCACCTGCTGACAGGAAGCTAATGGCAGTCATACCCTGCTGCCAAATGAAAGAAATAAAGATTGCCTCTACCCTCCCTTTGCCCTTGATCAGCAGGCCATCTTGACAGGGATGACGAATTAGATGAAACCCAAGGGTGAGGACCAGTAAGCATCGTGCGATACGGCATTTAATTAATATGTGTAAAATAAAACACAAACAAGTAACACAACACCATGTTTTCTAAGAGATTGTTCGTATGTCACAACTAAGATGTCATTAACTTTTCATGAATTGATTTTTAAAATTTCTGTCTCTAATAACAGTCATTGATTTGACCCTTGATTTGATTTTATCTGGACTCACAGCGGGTTCAGTTGTATATCTGACAAGGGCATAATTTGCATTCTTGGGTTAAGGAGAATCCTGTAGGCTTAAAGTGCTGTAGCCATCTTCTAAGGCAGCCCACTCACCCACCTGACATCTCTGAAATAAGGATGTTTGTAAAGAGCCAGTTTCTATTAGAAAGCATAGAATGATTTATTGTTTTATGTAATAATTATTCTAAGTAACTTATAATACTGAAGATTTCAACTTGATTTTACTTTTTAAAAACTGGCCATTTTCTAGGAAGACCTTTGATACCTCACAGAGTAGCGTAATGAAATAATTCTTCTAAAAGCCGGCATGAATAAAGACAGGATTTTCAGTTTATCCCATCACCACAGACATACATTCATCATTGTCTACATTTTCCAAGCAAATGTTTAGAAGCATTAATAATTGGTTTTAATTTCACCTCTAAAAGCTACCTAATTTGGCTTAAGAGTGAAAAATAATTTATATGACTCAACTATCTAGGAAGTGTAGTCTGTAACATAAAATGAACCAGAGTTGTGGTGAGAGAGGTACTACATAATGTGAGAATAAATTGCTCATTGAGAAGTGAACTAATCGAAATGAGGGCAATAACAGTTAATCAGCTGGCTCTAGATAATTTTGCAGTTGTTCCAACTTCTTTTTTTTCGGATTGTGACTTACTGTTATGGAGATAATTGGCAAGCATTAGATAAAGTAATGGATAGTCCCAGGGTGGGAAGAAGTCAGAGCAGTAATTCAGTTTTCTGGGAATCTGCTGATGTCATCGTAAGTGAGGGAACAGCATAAGTGGCCTGGGAACAGCATAAGTGGCCTTAGGAACAGGAGCAGAGTCCCAAGAGTGAATTCAGCTGCCTGGGAACCCACCTTTAAGTGATGTTCACATGGCTCACGTTTCTTAGTCTTTCCTCAAGACAGTCTTTGAATATTAAAAGACTTCTGGGTGTCAATAAAGCCTTTGCAAGGTGAATGCTGGTATTAAAAATGGGCGCAGGAGGGGAGCACCTGTTAAAAAAATAGAAAGAAATCACCAATTTTTATGTTCTCCACTCAGTAACCCTTCAATACGGTGTTGAGATATCCTAGAAATTTTACTGTTCCCACTATGTTTTCCTTTATACTGTAAAGGCCATACTCCCGTGTGTTTTTGGTAAGGAAAAATATAAGTAGGACAGTAGACTCTCTTTGGTACAGGCTTCATGTGATAACTGTCCTGTTTATTCTTGTAGCATGTCATAGACCACATTACACAATATCCCCTTTGTTTGCTTTGACATAGCAGTATGTATACTTGATGGAAGCCAAAGTAAAGTGTACATGCTGAGGACTGTTTGGCTGACAATTTGTGAAGGCTTTAAGAACTATCATGCCTTTGTCAACTGAGAACCAATGTATTTATGAAATCAATGCAGACTCCTTTTTTCATATATCCATCTTGAATTGCTCTTACAATTGCTCTGTTTTTGTACTAAGTATAAATTTATTTCTCTCTTTATATTCAGCCATATAGTATTTGTTCCATAAGTAAATATTACATCCTTTCAATTAGAGGGAGTTAATCATCTGAGTAATAACATGATACCTTGGAATTAGGGGACTTGAGGTCCTCCAATTCCAACACTGCCTTTCAATAAATAGGCATTTTCTTGTAGGTGGACACTGGTGCTTAATGATAAATGATTAACAAAAATTATGATATTTAGTTGTGTTGACTCTGTGATTTTTTTTTTTTAAGATTTTATTTATTTGAGAGAGAAAGAGTACACATGAGCAGGGGTAGGGGCGGGGAAGAGGGAGAAGGGAGCCCATCGCAGGACTTGATCCCAGAACCCTGAGGTGATGACCTGAGCTGAAGACAGCTCCTTAACTGACTGAGCCACCGGGGTGCCCTGACCTTGTGATTTCTTATCAAAAGATAATGCAACGAGTGTGATTGGAAGTTATGTACATTCATGTGAGAGGTTTTGAAAGATGGTGATTAAGGACATAAAATTTTGTGAAGATAGGGGGGAAATGCCCTCTGGGGAGAATTGAATTAGGCATTATGTGTAGAAAACCTGAGTTCCATGTTAGTGTAATGAATGATCAATAGCTTGTTTTTTTTTTCTTTCACAGCTGTTTCCCTTTCTAAGCAGAGTCTGTTGTAGCCTTGACAGTGATGATGCTTCTCTCCTGATGGCCATGTTGGTTGGATTCATATCATGGCCAGGCTAAACATTTTGTCTGTGTCATCTTCTGTAACCCTCACACATCCTCCTGAGGCAGGTGTTACTATTCCTCCCATTTTAGAGATGAGGACACCAAGGCCCAAAATATTTCACTTGGCTTTGTTTGCCCAGTTTGTAAATATTAGAGCTGGAATTTGAGCTCACCAAGTCTGATTTTAGTTTCTATAACAATTTCTTTATATTGTCATTCTGGAAGAACTCTAGATGCCTGAAGTTTTTTAGGAGAATGACATAACATGGTCAGTAATTTCTGATCTCACACTTGCTCTTGGTTCATATATTGGGAGGACTCATGGAAGCAGTGTTAAATTGTTACAGAATGCACATTGTTCATGGAAGTATAACAACTCCTGTACTAAATTGTAATATCCTTGAGGACAGAGACTACTTAGTATTTATCTCTGTATCTCTGTAGGATAATATTAACAGCTTTATTGATACACAGTGCTGTTTCTGTAAAATTCATCCCTTGAAAGTGCACAATGCAGTATTTTTTATTGTATTCCTAAAACCATGCAGCATTGTAACTGTCTGATTTTGGAACATTCTCATTTACCTCCAAAAGAAATCACATGCCTGTTAGCAGTGACTCCTGATTTTTTCTTTTTTTAAGCTAAAGAAAGGAAGCTGCCAGATATTAGAAATATGGAACATTGGGCTTACAAAGTCGCCTAATTTCTGGAAACTTGATATTCTTAATTAATTATAGCTTTTCACCAAAATAATCATTTTTCTTTCATATTTGCTTTTGAAATTATCTGGTGGAGATTGTTGGAATTCTTTCATTCCGTCTCAGACAATTGCTGTCATTAATTCAGAGAAAGTAAAAAGTATTACCTGTCATAATGGAGAAAGTCTATCTGATGTAATCCCCTTTTATCATAGACAGCCTTTAGTACTAAGATACAGCATTACTGATTGCTGGAATTCCTTTTTGAACAAAAATGCCTCAAGATAATCCTCCAAAGTTGATTTTTGATAAGCGTGCATCTAGTGTTGGAGATTCTTATCCTTTATTTCCTGAATGCTGAATGTTTAAAATGAATCAGTGACAGCTTGAGGATTTTCACTTTCCTGTTTTTAATGAATGCAGGGTTTCCATGAATTTATAGTGCCCGGGTCCCTCCCCCGCATAAAAGAGAAAGAATGGTTAATAGTTTCAAGTTATTGCCTGACTTCCCTCTTCACTGGATTCTGGCCTAATTTACCTTATTATTTTGGTTAAGAGTAGTAAGACAGAGCTCCTGAGAGCTTGGGTTTGGGATCAAAGAAGTCATGAAGGAGAAGCATTCTCAACTTATCAGCCCCCTTAGCTTTCTTTGATGAGGACAGGTAATGATTTATTCACCTCCTGGTGGAGAGCTGTGGTGAGTCACCTGTTCCCTCCCCCCACCAGTTTTTTTCCCCACTCCATTGTCTTCTTTGCATACAGGAGCTTTCACTGCTCTGTGGCTATAAGATCCTGGGTTCAAATCTTGCCTCTATCATTTACCAGCTGTATAATTTTTTGGCAAATCACCAAATCTCCTCGTGTATATTTTCTTATCTGTGTGGTGGGGATGATAATTGTACTTACTAGATAAGGTTGTTACAGGATTAAATGAGTCAATGCATATGAAGTATAAATATTAGCCTAAATACAGATTTTTATTGTGAACAATTTTTAAAAGATTTATTTATTTATTTGAGAGAGAGAGAGAGAGAGAGAGAAAGAGAGCTCGAGCGGGGGAAGGGGCAGAGGGAGAAGGAGAGAGAGAAAATCTCAAGTAGACTCCCTGCTGAGTGCAGAGCCCTATGCAGGGCTTGATCCTAGGACTGTGAGATCATGACCTGAGCTGAACTCAAGAGTTGGATGCTTAACCAACTGAGCCACCCAGGCACTCCTATGAACAAAATTTTTAAATGCCTTAAATTTGCTAAGAATTTTGTTATCCTTGCATAGGAATTGATTTGTTATCTCATAAGAATTCTGTGATATATATGTTAGGCGTGAGTTGGACAGTTGGGTAGTCAGGGCCAGGGTCCCCAACAAGAAAATATGGAGTCAGGACAGCTCAAATAAAACAGCACTAACATCCTGTTCCACAGCTTAGACAAACCCTTGCAGAAATGACTTCTGCAAAACATCCTAAAGTAAGACAATTAACCACAAAGCACTTGTCAATACCATGGGCCAGGGGGCAGTTAAGACATAAGTCCCCAGATGTCAGCAAATAAAAGACCATCAGCACAGAGACAATAACCTAATATACGGGACCGAAGCCCTGATTGGCACAACTCAGCATACCCTGATGCTTAAGATAGTTCTGCAAAAGAGCTCAGAAAACCCCCTGAACTTAGAAACTATGAGGGCAACCCAGTCAGGCCTCCTTCCACTCCGGGAGCTTTATGCTCTTGCTCAGTAAACTTTGCTTTGCGGCCCACCACTCTTCATCTAGTCTGCCTCTTCATTCTTTGAAGCGGCATGACCAAGAACCGCAGGCACTGAGGGGACAAAATTTTTTTAACATATAGTCTTGAAATAGTTACCCTTCCTTTTTACAGGTAAG
Source organism: Ailuropoda melanoleuca (assembly GCF_002007445.2). Taxonomy (NCBI): domain Eukaryota; kingdom Metazoa; phylum Chordata; class Mammalia; order Carnivora; family Ursidae; genus Ailuropoda; species Ailuropoda melanoleuca. The sequence continues at coordinate 32,085,145 of NC_048221.1, read as the reverse complement.
GACATTGGCTGCATTAAAATGGATTTTTCTAAGGCCAGTGACAAAATTTAGTGGCAGAGCTGGAACTAGAACCTGATTCTTCTTATACTGAGTTCCTTCCTCTTCAAAATTGCTGCTTTTGTTTATTATCAGGAGTCAGTTGCTTACCAGAGTCTTCCATAGGCAAATACACACCCTTTTTCTGTATCATAATGGGATGTACTCAGCAGTCTTCAGGGCCCACTTTCATCCTTGGCATTGTGTGGATCTCCTTGAAAGGTGACCTGTTGTTCAACTTTTAATAACAAAGGACACCTGGCCTCCAGGAAAAGGATGCAGGAATAACTTGAGCTGTTGCTGTTGAACTGTCTTCATCTTGGTGATTCACCTGGATTAGACACTCCAAACCTGTTTCTCTTCATCCTAAATCACAGTTGCGGAGAGTAAAGCTAGAAGTAAGATCGTGAAAACCAGATCAGACGCTTCCCATCTTTGGTATCTAGGCCACTTTTTCAAATCCTGAGCACGGTGGAACAAATGCCAAGTCCTTATTTATTCCCAGTGTTTTAGGTGTGATTCTTTAATGAGATTCCTGTGCCTCTGTCACATGGTGTTCCTATACGCAAGATGGAACCTGAGAGAATCTTCTGATACCAAGCATGTGAGTTGTTGATGGCATGACAATGATTGTCTTGACACATCTGCTGTTGAGCAGCTTGGCAATATTCTGTTCAAGACCTAATTACTGAGTATTCTTTGTTATGATCAGGATAGAAAGATGAGGGGCTCCTGGGTGAGTCAGTCAGTTAAGCTTTTGATTTCGGCTCAGGTCCTGATCTCGGGGCCCTGAGATTGAGCCCCGTGTTGGGCTCTCTGCTCTGTGGGGACTCTGCTTGTGCCTCTCCCTCTGTTCCTCCTCCCTTCCCCCTTGTGCTTTCCCTCTCTCTCTCAAATAAATAAAATCTTAAAAAATAAAATCATAGAAAGATGAGGGTCCTATTTCTGCCTTTGTTATGATGGCTGAAAGATTTAGAGAGGGGAATGCCCAATTAGTCAAAGCGGCGCTTCTCTGAAGGATCGATTTGCTTTGACCTTTGTATGAAGGTTTTCCAGAGAAGCAGAACAGGTGGGGGTTGGGGGAGGAGGAGAGTATGTGGGGAGAGAAAGAGGGGGAGAATGATCTTTATTATAGGAATTGGCTCCTGCATGTAATGATGGAGGACTAGAAGTCCTACAGTCTGCCCTTTGCATACTGGAGAATTAGGAAAACTCGTGTGATTCCACCTGAGTCCAAAGGTCTGAGAACCAGAGTAGCCAAAGCTGTAAGTCCTGGTCTGACTCCAAAAGCCCAGAAACCAGAACCCCTACTGCCCCATAGTCCAAAGGCAGGAGAAGTTGGATGTCTCCTCTCAAGAAGAGTACATTTGCCCCTCCTCTGCCTTCTTGTTCTAGTTAGAGCCCCGGTAGATTGGATGGTGCCCACCTGCACTTGGCGAGGGGAGTCTTCTTCATGCTGATCTCTCCAGGAGTCACTCTCACAGACGTAGGCAGAAATAATGCTTTGCCAGGTAACCAGGTATTTTTTTAACCCAGTCAGTTTGACACATAAAAACAGCCATCATACCATGTGGGACCTTCCTTCCTCACTAAGGCTTCCTTTGAAGTGAAGGAGTGAGTGGCAATTTGTAGAGCATTAAATAATGTGTCAAGAGCCTCAAAATTTTTGTTCCTGTCCTCCTAGGATTATTAGGTTGCCCTTCTTTATTTCTTATTTTACACTGTCCTACAGGGATGATATCAGTCAAGTTCCTTTTAGTTGTTTATAAGAAGGCATCAGGTTGGGTTGGACACTGACCCAATCCCATACTGGGCTCTTTGAAGACAACTTTGTTCTGTTGAAGACGCAGCACAACGTGTGTGTGTGTGTGTGTGTGTGTGTGTGTGTGTGTGTGTGTGTGTGTTGCTCACTGACACTACTGACAGTTTCATTCCTATGACCATTCCATTTCTGAGTCCACTGAGCTGTCACATCTGAGACCACCAATCTTTTGGGTCTTCATCCCCTCCTTCCACGGTCTATTTTCTGACCTCCCCCCCCCCACCCCCGCGCTCCACACTCACACACCAAGTAAGAGCCACAAAATACTTGCAGCCTTTCCCAAGGTTCCATGACTGTCTCAATGAAGTGTCTCCTGTCACACTGGAATTTTTTCTTACTCTTTAACATACTCTTCTATCTCTCACCACTGGGTTTTCTCACTTTTAGGTCCTTTTTTTGTTGTTTTGTTGTTTGTTTTGTTTTGTTTTTTTGTAGGTCCCTTTGATAGGAGCACCCAGAGTCACCTTTAGTTTCTCCTTAATATCATTTATTGTTCTTTCCCCCACAACTTTGAGCTTTCTACCGTCTCACTCACCCCCATCCCCTAACCCCATCCAGCACTTTAGAAATAATTGTCAGGAGAATGAAAAGACTTGCAAGTGTGCATTAGAAAGTGTTGGCCTTGGGTGGGGGTCCGGGGGTGGGGAGGTAGGGGGAGGCAATTCTAACAGACTCTGCTCTCATGCAAGCATCAGGATACTGTCATCTGTGTTGTACATGCTTAGCAATTCCCTGGCACATAGTAAGTGCTCAATAAATAGCAGCTATAAATGTTTTTGTTCTTTATTCTTCATTCCTCAGTCTCTTTCCCAAGGAATGTAGATTTGAAAGGATACGAGAATGAAGCCAAGTGGACTTGTTTTAAACGTATGCACGTTCTTTCATGAGAAGAGGTCTGTTTGACGTCTGTCCCCAGATCTTTTTGGATACTTCGTGTAAACTAGCAGTATTGGTGATACAGAAACTTTGGTAAAAGTGAATGGTTTTTATTTAAACATCCAGGAAGATAATGTGGAGTACACATTCTAGTGACACATTTGGGTGCTTGTTGCCATATTTAAGGCACGACAGAAAAATTGCTTCTATTTTGAGTCTTACCAAATATGTAAGGCTGTGGTCTGCGTTTGTGGATATACTGTTTCTAAATCTGTTTGGGTTTTATGAAGAGACTCACATCCTTGTGATAGGTCTGTCTCCCTTCATGATTGTTTGGTCATATGATGCATTTATGTTTCATTTTGTAATAAAACACCAAAACTCTTTTCTTGGTGGTGGCGCCATATTGCAACCTTACCAGCAGTGTGTGGGAGTTCTAGTTACTCCATACTTTTGCCAGCTTTTGGTATTATAAGATTTTTAAGAAGTATTCTAGGAATTGTGTAGCCATTAAGCATTTCTTTTCTACGTGAATATAGTTACATTAAAAAAAAAAAACAGTTTGATTTGAAGGGAAGATGTTTAGTAAATACTACTGCTCTTCCTGAAATATGGCCAAACTTGTGTGAGTAGGTGACTGAGTGAATTTGTAGGAATAATACATTTAATTTTGCTCCATCTCCATCAGCTGAAAAAAATGAACAGCATGAGCCTGTCCCAGATATCTAATGAATTTCAAGCAATGCGCATAATTGCTTTATTACACAGAATGATCCTTCCTTAACATTGGAGGTAGTTTAAGGGACTATAATTTTTTGAAGTCTTGTTATTAGATTTTGATAAGCAGGACCCAGATTAATTTCACAGCAGGTGAAACCATTGACTATTAACAATTTAATCTTAGTAGGGTAATGATTCTTCTATTAGCAATCTGGCCTTGAGACCTTTTGGACAGGTGCTGAGTGACAGCTTGCCCGAAAACCTGATGGTGCTGGGAATACATAGCAGGAGGAACCGACATATTGTGTCCCATCCCTAAGATTTTGTTTGCTGCCTCAATTGGGTATTTCCTAGAGAATTTTCAGATTAAGAAAAGAGAGCTAATGAGCTCCAAATCCAGTTCCTTTTCTATAGCCGTGATTTGTAGAGTTGATAAAGAAGGTCACTTTCTGATTCCCTCAGCAAGGGTCACTCAAGCCAGGTACACTAAAAGTTTATGAACCATAACAGGTGCATAAGAAGCAAGCAACCACTCAAGCTTTAAAAGGCAAACTTTTGGGGGCATCGCTAATTCATACTGAGACATTTAGTAGGGTGTAGCTCAAATTAATTTGTTAAGTTATGATCTGGTGCTGGAAAGGTGATAGTATTGACGACCCTGGTGAAATCTTGTAGGCATTTTAATGCTTAAAAAGGACTCTGTTTAAATGATGAACAGATTGAATTTTTTTTAATAAAGATTTATTTATTTGAGAGAGTGAGAAAGAGAGTGTGTGAGCAGGGGTGGGGGCAGAGGGAAAGGGAGAGAGAGAATCCTCAAGCAGACTCCCCACTGAAGGCAGAGCCTGAGGCAGGCCTTGGTCCCAGGACCCTGAGATCATGACCTGAGCTGAAATCAAGAGTTGGCCGCTTAACCCACTGAGCCACCCAGGCGCCCCAGATTGAGGTGTAAAAAGTAAAATCAGGCAGAAAAAATATTGTATCACCTTCTCAACTTTTTATGTAGTATATTTCTCTCTCTCTTTTTTTAAAGATTTATTTATTTAGTTTAGAAAGAGTGTGGGTGGGGGGAGTGGCAGATGGAGAGAGAGAGAGAATCCTCAGGCTCCCCACTGAGTGTGGAACCTAACAGGGGTCTTTATCCCAGGACCCTGAGATCATGATCTGGGCTGAAATCAGGAGTCGGATGCTTAACCGACTGACACCCAGGCACCCCTATATGTAGTATATTTCTATTCATTAGCTAAAGGCAAGTGTTGACATCAGTGCTGGTTTTCTGTGACATGGGAAACCTGGGAACATATTGTTTTTTTTATTCAAGTGGAGCCTATATTCTTTTGCATGTTTTTGCAAGGACTAAGTTAATATGGGAGGTATTTGAATAGGATACCCAAGAATCAAATTGTTCAAGATTCCAGAAATAATCATTTTATTCAATTTATAAAATGCCAGAACAACTATATACCCATTGGTACAATTCAGAGTCTGAGAGTTATTTAAAGAAACAATCATTTTTGTCTCTTCCCATTTCTTTCTTTTTTTTTTTATGAGTTTTTATTTATTTGACAGAGACAGCGAGAGGGAACACAAGCAAGGGGAGCGTGAGAGGGAGAAGCAGGCTTCCTGCCGAGCGGGGAGCCTGATGTGGGGCTCCATCCCAGGACCCTGGGGTCATGACCTGAGCCAAAGGCAGATGCCTAACGGCTGAGCCACCCAGGCACCCCTTGTCTCTTCCCATTTCTGAACCCACCCTCCTAAAGTTACCTCTGTTAAGGTTTCAATATTATTCCACCCACTTAACTGTTTATTAACTCAAAAAACGTGCAGCATCCATAGGGCTTCCTTTTCTATTTTTCAGTAAAATGCAGTGACATTTTACATATTATTCAAGTTTACATAGTAACTTGTTTGTATCACTCAACTGAACATCACAGACATTCCTTCTGGTAACTGTGTGTCGATTTCACTGTTCTTTACATAGTAAAAAAATTTTCCTGAGGGTGAATCTACCATATTTCATTCAATCATTCCCATATGTATGGGCCCTCAGTTTTTCATTTTGGAGGACTGCTTATGTTTTGGTCTTTTTGTTTTGTTTTTGCTACAAACCCTGCTGCCACAAATACCCAAAGACATATTTTCCTAAGAGACCATAGCTCTGCTCAGCTTATTTGTTACGTGACCTTGGACAGTTACTTCTTCTTAATTGTGCACGTGACCTTGGGTGGTTACTTTCCTTCTCTCTCAGCTTCCTCATCAATAAAATGAGTATAATGACAGTCCTTATTTTTACATTTCTTGTAACAGTTAAATACAGTAGTATTGATTTAGTGCTTAACACCTTGCCTGGGACAGAAGTATCCAATAAATTCTCTGCTGTTTGATCATCTCTCACTCCTCTTTTATGTTTGTGTGTTTGTTGGTTTTTTGAAGGCAAGTAGGTGAGCACTGTGCATATTTGCTTAAAGCTAATAACTGTAAGATATCGTTGGCCCAATTTCTGGCTAGACAAGCAGAAGGCAGTGTTGTAGGTTGTAGAAAACCCTCGTTTGTCAGCCTGGTGATTTTTTTTTTTTTAATATGCTGTCCCTGAGGAACATGATAGAATTTGTTTTACTTCTCTTCTGCCAGGAAGTAACCCTTCTGGCTTTGTTAGAAGCGTGGTTTGTAATAATTGTACCCACCCCAGATGGCTCCTGAAAGCCCTTTGAAATGCCATCTGCCAGGCGTGTGTCCAGCCGGCAGCCTGTCATTCTGCTAGAAGAAAAGAGGAGGCGGGGTCCCCTCCCCTGCCCTTTTCTCCCTAGCGTCACTGAATGGAGCCTGGTCATGTTGGCCCAGACCCAGGGCGGGTTGCTCAGAGGATAACTGGGAGTAAACCTCTTGCTAGCCTGTGGAGTAGAAAGGTTTTGTCTGGGTAATAAACCCTGAAGGTTTTGTGGGTGGAGACTAACCTGCCCCCCCACCTCCTTCCCCTGCAGCTCAAAGGCCACCAAACATATTTATTTACATGGGAAAATGGTATCTCCTAGTTTCATTTTTTTCCCTCTAAAATGTAGCATTTTTGAAGTTCTTCATAATTTTGAATCCTTTCAGGAAATTAAGACCCAGGGGTGACTGTTGCCTTTAAAGTAAATCTGACAGATTTGTTCTGAAAACACGGTTGAAAGACACAGGAAAGATAAGATGGCTCAAGAAGGAGGAAAAAACCCACCATTGTCTGGTTTCCTAAGACTTTTAAAAACCCAACACACCTTTTGTTGGTTTTATTTATCCTCATCTTTTAGGGAGAGGGATATGGGATGGGGGATAGATGAGGCTAGTGGAATTTTGGTATGGAGGCTGAGGGTGAGAGTTGCCATGCAGAACACATTTAGGACAGATCCCTTCACAGCAAGTTTCAAAGAGTTTCTCTTCTTGCCCCACACTGGGCTTCCCCAAGCTGTAGACTGTTTTCCCAGTAGCAGGCTAAAGGGCTTTTTTTCACTTGGCTCCAGGACATCACACCCTCTCCCTTTGCTCCTGCCTTGCTGACTGCTACCTCTTAGTCTCCTCTGAGGATCTTCCTTGTTTTCTCCATTTTAAAAACGACAGGGTTTTAGTGTTTAATCCAAACTTTTTGGCTTCTTTTTGTACACTGTCCGCCCCCACCCTCTTTCCCCCACCCCCCAATTATCTCTGTCTCTTGCCTTCAGATGCCAGTGGTTTACTCATCACTCTCAATTTTATGTCCCAGCCTCCACTCTGATCTTCAGACTTACATCTAGGTGTCTAGTAGGCATCTCACACCTCACATGTCCCAAAGTGAACTCTTACTGTTTTTCCCCTATGAACCACTTCCTCCCCTGCCTTCTTGATCTCTGTAAAGGGCACAAGGCCATTGCCCATTTGCCCATTTGCCCAGGTCAAAGAATGGGATGTCAGTCTTTATTCCTCTGTACACTCCATCTACTCCCACAACAAACTCTGTCTTCAAAATATAGACCTCGTGTGGCTTGATTCGTTTAATATGTCCATCCTGTGGACTATGTCACAGCGATTTGAAGTATTCACAGTGTATGACAGAAATCTGATTGCTTCTCACTAGCTCCACCTGCTCTTCTTGTTCGTGACCTGACTTTCTCTCCCACGGACCCTGTAATGACCACCTCACTGGTCTCATTGCTTCTGTTCCTGCCCACCTCCCCCTACTCTGCCCAGCGCCTGTTCTCTGTCAAGCTCAATGATCTTTTTAAAATGAATCCTAGCACCCCACTGCTGAAAACCTTCCAATGGCTTCTCGTCTTCCTCAGAATAAAACATGAAGTGTTTGCTGTGGCCTTCCTAACTAACCCTTTTCCATCACTCTGTCACCATTACTCTGGCTTTTTTGCCCTTCCCCTGACATACCAAGCCTCTTCTTGCATCAAAGTTCTTGGCCCTTCCTCCTGCCTGGAATGCTTTCCCGGCACCTTGGCAGGGCTCTCCATTTGGGTGGCACCTCCTTAGCCAGGCTTTCCCTAATCCCCATCTAAATAGCTTCCCGCCTCCCCAGCGTGCTTCCTTCTTCCAAGATACTTTTTAACCCTTTAACCTACATTGTTCTGAGGCACTTTATCCCATGTTTCCTATGGAAGATGATTTCCATCTGAAATTTTGTTATATTCACATACGCATTTGTTTTCTGTCTTTCATAGTCAAATATAAATTTCACCAAGGTAGAGGCTTTGTCTTCTTCACCAGGATTTCCCCAGTGCCTGAACTGCTGCCTGGCATGAATTGGGACCTTAATAAATATTTATTGGGGAAAAAAAAAAACAAAGAAAGAAAGAAACCTAGTGAGAGATGTAATGAGGTATATATAGCATTTGAACTGTAGTGTTCTGTCAACTCATTTCATTCTAACAGTGACATAGACTATCATATGTGCTGATGATTATTGAGCTGAGTCTTCTAAAAGGCTTACTGCATTCAGTACACACAGCAGATCTGTAGTGTAGGTACCATTATTATCCCTGAGTCACAGATGAGGAAACCAAGTAATAACAGAAGCTAAGGAACACGCCTAAGACCACAAGTTGGGAGGAGGGGCAAGCCTTGAACTTATCATTCCTACTGCAGATACCTGCTCGGCAACAGTATATGGTATTCTCTGGAGTACCTACTATGTGCCTAACATTGGAGATCTCAACTTAAAAATTGTAAGCTACCTGAAAGGGCTTGTCATCATCTGCCAGGGGAGCCTGAAATGCGAACAAATCAGGAAATAGTACAAGAATGGACTTCTGGACACAAGCAGGCTTCTTTACCGGAAAGCCCCAGCATGCGGGGCCTGATAAGCAAATGTGTACAATACAACCATATGTTGGAGAGTTTGCGGCTATTTAAAACACTCTGATTTCAGATATTAGAAAAATTAGGTTCATTTAAAATGCATTTATCCTGAGTTAAATATGCAACAAGTGTTGAGGGTTTTCTTTTCTTTTTCTTTTTTTTTTTTTTTAAGATCTTATTTATTTATCCGACAGAGAGACACAACGAGAGAGGGAACACCAGCAGGGGGAGTGGGAGAGGGAGAAGCAGGCTTCCCACTGAGCAGGGAGCCCAGTGTGGGGCTCGATCCCAGGACCCTGGGATCATGACCTGAGCCGAAGGCAGACGCTTAACGACTGAGCCACCCAGGCACCCCCCCCCTTTTTTTTTTACTTACGAGAAACTCTGGATGGCCCCTGTAGGTGCGTGGACATGATCATTCTCATAGGCAAGTGATGAGAGAACATTGGAGCCACAAGGTACATACAGTTGGTTACTGAATTGCTTTAAAGCTTCTAGGATGTGGAGGAAATCGTTGCTTATTAAGTTCCTAGGAATACAGAAAAATCCCTGCTTATTATGTAGGAAAACATCGACCTTAAAGCCCCCGCAGGTAGTGGTGGCTTGCAGAATGAGTTATGTCCATCATATCACCTAACTTGAATATAAGAGCAGAAATCCTGTGTTTTGCTCTTTTTCAGTCTTTTATAACATTGAACAAGGAAGTACACACTACATAACTGCTTCTTAGTTTGTCTTCTTTTCTCGGTTTGTGTGTAAACCACATTCCTTCCACATTGCTTCTACTCTTCTGGTTGAGATTAGGCTAAAATGATAGGTCTAGAGCCTAGCACCTTAGCTGGATGACTCAAATCCTCTAGAGACCGTATATTGTTCGTAAGAATTATTGTGTTCGTTAGTCATTGAGAGAATGACCATATTCAAGAGGAGAATTTTCTAGCAAATTCAGTGCCCCTTCTTTCCCATCAGAACTTACGGGTGGCCTCTTTTCATCAAACATATTAATTACACGGAGAGCAGCAGCATTTTAATCCCTGGGAGATAGCCAACCACCGATCTCGGGCAACTGCATTTCTCTAGTGATGTGTTTATGCAGCGGGTGTCATTTTCTTCAAAGGGCTTATTACACTGGAACTTGCCGGATATACTTTGGAACACAGGAATTTTGAGGCCTGTGTTAAAAATATAAACCCCTTAGGCTGTGAGCTTAAGGTGGATCCCTTTTTAGTATCTACTGCAGTCCTAAAAGCCGCTGAATGGGAATGTTGTCTGTCTAAAATCCAGTTTGCCTTTTTCATTCAGTGCATTTTAAGAAATGAGAAAAAACTCACCCCAGGCTCTCCAGCTGTGCGTGGTTTGCTCTTTCTCCCATTCAGAGATCCCAGGCATGAGAGGGTGGAAGTGAGGATGCTGTGCTGTTAGAAAGAAGTTGTCTCTACCAGGTCCCTGTCTGGGCAGATAGGTCGGCAGGCTTAGGAACTCCAGCCTACAGAACAGGTTATTCTAATTACAACCGAATTGGGAGCTTCCTGTTTTCGTTGACTGATGGTGTCTTGTGCATTTGTCTTGTCTGCTGCAGGCACAACCCGATCTCCCAGAGAAGGAGAAGTGCCTGGCGTGGACTATAACTTTCTGACTGTGAAGGAGTTCTTGGACCTCGAGCAGAGTGGGACCCTTCTGGAAGTCGGCACCTATGAAGGTGAGCGTATCTGTGGGATGGTGGTGAGCCTGCCTGTCTCTTGGGCACTATCTGGCCAAAAGTGTTTTGTGAACTAGTGAAGTCCAATCAGCTGTAGGAAATTTCAGTTCACCTTAATATGATTGATAAAATATATGGAGTAAGGCTTTGTGGAGCTCTGTAAAAGTAGTTTTGGGGCTTTTTTTTCTCCAAGAGGTTTCTCCTTTATTAACTGAAGACTCTGTGTGTGGTGTTGTTGTTGTTGTTTTAATATGGGCTTGCATGGTATTAGAAAAAAGAGGGAAAAGAATCATGGTCAATCACAAAATGTGACCTTACAGGTGTTGTTTTAATATTGAAGGACTAGAATGTAATTTTTTAAAAAGATTTTTATTTATTCATTTGACAGAGAGAGCCAGAGAGCACAAGCCGGGGGAGCAGCAGAGGGAGAGGGAGCAGACTCCCCACTGAGCAGGGAGCCCAATGCAGGACTCCATCCCAGGACCCAGGGATTATGACCTGAGCTGAAGGCAGATGCTTAACTGACTGAGCCACCCAAGAGCCCCTAGAATCTCATTTTTTTTTTTTACCACTAATTGATTTCTAATGTATTTTTTGAGTAGATAGTACATGTATATGGCTCAAGAAGCCAAATATCTCGGAAGTATCATATAAGTAATCTCTTTCATATACCTATCTTTATCTGCCTAATTTCAAATTCTCCGTCCTCTCAATATTACATCCAATGCCATTAGTTTATGATTACCTTTTCTGAAATTTCTTTATGTAAATACAAGGACACATGTGCCATGTGTATATATAAACATGTGTGTTCTCTGCATGTGTTCTCATTTCTTCCCTATTTTATACAAAACGGTAGTATACAACACATGCTATTTGGTACCTTAATCTTAGTTCTTTGCAGTCTCAGTAATAGAGCACTTATTGTTTTGTTTTTTAAATGGCTATGTAATCTCTTTGTATCAGCATGGCCATGATTTATTTAACTAGTTCCCTTTGGATAAATATTTTTAATGTTTCAAAACACTACTGCATTGAATAACATGGACATAAATCATTTCACACAAGTGAAAATACGTCTATAGGACGAGATCCCACAGACACGATAGCAAGGTAAAAGCCAAATGTAGGGAAAAAATTCAGCATACATTTTCTGAAAACAATATTGTAGCTAGATTGCTCCTTTGAGTGTCATAATTAGAGACAGAAGGGCATAATATGATACTATTAACTGGGTCAGATTATTAACTTGGTCAAATTTTTATGTGTACGTCTTTATAATCTTTGAAAATTTGGATTTATTTGGTGATCACAGGGGCATTTTCAAGAGTAGACTTTAAAAAACAAAACGTACGTACAAAGTGGACTATTATTTTATTAGCAATATTATAGCTTTGATATGATAATACCCCATGTTCCAGGCAGTGGCTAACAGTTAAGTAATGGTCATGGATCTTAGGTATGCTGATTATGGTTTGATATTCTTGGAGGGGGGGAGGGGAAGAGCATTATCTTTGTATCTACTGCTTATTTCCAAATTGTGAATATACATTGGGCTGTGTTTAGATGCTAATCAAATTTCTGATTGTGAATTCAGGAGTATTTCCCTTGAGTACATTGCTAATTTTCAATTGTCTCAGCTTCCTTGAAGTGTTGCAAAAGTGGTTGGGGAACTGGGAGGGGATCTTTGAAAACCCAAAGCAAGGATAATTCACTAAAGCCTACAAGTGAGGGGAGGGAAGGAGGTTAAGTGGATGTACCAGGAGCTTCTTCAAGGTCATCTTGCAAATGTGAACCCAGTTAAAAATTCAAGTGGCCCATAATAAGGCAAATGTGAGTCCTCTTTCATTTGCAGAAAGTGAATTGTCCTTATTTGAAATCCCTTATTATCCCCATCTGGGGAGCTTGAATTCCCTAATTTAAAAAAAGAAAAAGAAAGAAAGAAAACATCCATTTGCATTTTTGGAAAGGTTGAGGGTGGGAGTGGTTGTGCAATGCCAGAGTATGTGTTAGATTGGAAAAGCAGAGCATGTGGTGTAGACAACAACTTGTCTGGGAAACAAGAAGGATACACTCATTTTCTTCAGTTGTTTATATTACAAATGACATATAGATGGAGTCACTTTGTTTCCCATTTGATTGTATCGTTTTGACAGAGGTAACTATAATCACGGAGTTTTCAGATGGGTTTGCTGAGACCAAGTAGCATTTAGGAACATGTTCAAGGTTGTATCGCTGGAATGCTGGAGCCTGGAACCAAACCCAGCTCAGTGTGACTTTCAGATCCTCACACTCTTGCCCAGAAACCCCAAGAAGAATATCCTGGATGTAACTAAAAAGTCGTAGAAATAACTTGTCCGTACTTGAACCTAACTTTGTGGTGGGTAGCAACAGGGAAACGTTTTTCAGAGATTGTCTGATCATCTCCTATAAAATTGTCGTTCTGTGAGTGTTGCTCCGTTATTTTTTTGGAGTTGAAATTTTCTCATGCCCAGCATTAAACCATTCCGTTTTTCAGCCATTTGATTGTTCAGTGTGTGTCAGCCTTTGACCTTTTAGCTGTATAATTTCCCTACCATATGAGAGAGCTCATACTTTTTTGGAACCCACTGAAGTGTATTATGTTGACTCTTATAAGCTGGAAGCAAAATGGAATTTTTATTAAATGCCAGATACTGTCACAGGAATAGAGCTGGATAGATCTTTAGAGAACTTCCTCTGTCCTTGCCTCCCTTGGACGGCCCCCGACGGTGGCTGTCTCTTGGATACTAACAAGTGTGCAGGCTGGGCTGCCACCCTGCCCGGGATGGAATTTCAGCCCCTCTGCTGTGGAGCTGTGTCCCCTCCGGCAAGTTGCTTAATGCTCCGTGTCTCCATTTTCCCTTCGGTTAAAATGAGGATAATAATAGTGCTTCCTCATAGGTAGGATTAAATGAGACAATAATTGGAAAGGGCTGAGCACAGTGTCTGACACATGTAAGCTCTCAGTCAGTGTTAGCTCTTGTATTTACACACACGACTGGTCCGGAATTGCCACCCTGGTGGAGTCCCTCCCCCTTCTACTAGTCAGTAAGCCAGTGTATTTGCCAGTAAAACATCTTTATTTACTTCCCAGGTACTCACCGTCTTTTTTCCTGCTCAGGTTTTTCTCTCTTGGCCTGTCCTGGTTCCAGAGAGGACAAGTCTAGCATAATGGCACAAAACACTCTTTTTTTTTTTTTTTTTTTTAGGGGTATTTAGTTTTTTTGGTAATCTCTAAACCCAGTGTGGGGCTCAGACTCATGACCCTGAGATGAAGAGTTGCATGCTCTTCATGCAACTGGGGGTGCCTGGCTGGCTCCTGCTGAGCCAGCCAGACGCCCCTACAACACACTCTTTAATGCAAGCCACTTTGCTCATTTTGAGTAAAAGTAATAAATGTACATGATGGAATCCTTACTATAGTGAAGAACGTAAACATATTTAAGTCCAAGTTGCTTCCCTGCCTCACTTAGGGAGCCATTGTGAAAGGATCTAGGTACACACACAGGGCATGAGCCTGTGGTCTCTCCTCCCTTTCCCTCTATTCTTTCCCTTCCTACTTCACATATCTTGGAAAGCTTTCCACATTACCCCATCCAGTTCTATCTTGCTCTTTTAAAATGCTATGAGGTATCCCAGTGTATGCTGACCAGTCCCCTGCAGGTGGGCATTTAGGATGTTACCCACCTCACTCCCACTTTTGGTGCTTTGTAAACATGGCAGCAGTGAGCATCCGGGCATAAATATCTCACTAACACTGTTCTGAGTATGACTATACAGTAAGCTCCCAGCAGTGTGGTGTTCAAGCAAGCCCATCTACACATACACAGTTCAGTTCAGCAAGTATTTGTTGAGCATTCGCTTTGCATCAGATGGTGTTCCGTGGCATGAGGTGTGATGTACAGGACAGGAAACCAAAGCAGCTCTGCCTATGAAGACGCTCATGCTTTTCAGTTATTATCTTTGCCAGCACTTGTCCAGCATCAACTATGTGCTGGATACTCTCCAAAGTGTGTTACACGCACCAATTCACTTAATTACCCACCAATCCTGTGAGGTAGATACAGTTGACCTCCCATTTTACCGAAGATGAGCATGAGACCCAGAGAGCCTCGTTATCTTCTCTAAGTTCACATGGTGAGCCAGGAGCAGAGCTGGGATCCAAACCCGGGCTGTCCAGCCCCACGGTCCATCCTTCGCTGCCCCTCAGTGTTGTAAAGCAAAGTGAACAGTTTCAAGAGAAGTGGTGTGTGTTCCAGGAAGGGAAACAGGGTGCTCCAGGAGCATAGGGCAAGGGCACTACATCTCACCTCCCACCAGAGGACACCCCCTTGTGGAAGTGACAGTTACTGAAGCTTGTCGGAGGACCTCATGGTTTCAAGTGAGAGACTCAGGACTGGTGTTTCAGTTTGGAAGTCGTCACCAGCCTCGAGGCCTGAATCCAGAGAGAACAAGTGGGATGAGCTGAGAGAAGGTCAGAACATTGGTCCTAGAGAGGGAGGGACAAAGAGCTATGCCCTCCTTCCTTTAGAATGAGTGCAATGCAACGGAACTTCAGTGATGGAAATGTTCAGTGTTCTGAGCTGCCCAACATGGTGGCCACTAGCTGCACGTGCTTATTGTCACTGAGAAATGGACTTTTCAACTTAGTTTAATTTAAACTAATTTAACTTTAAATAGTCACAGGTATCCGGTGGCTGCCATATTTTACAGCGCAGCTCTAGAATGAAAGCTTCTGCAGGGTGGGGGGAGCCCCTGTTTGAGAAGAGCCCTTCACTTCTCACTCAGCTGACTTCAGAGAGCTAAGCACATGTTTAAGAGTTAAGCTCCTTTAAAAAGGGTAATTTCAAATCCTCCCAAAGAGCATGTTACTGCGGAGCGGTGGTGATCCTCTTTCGTACATGTGACATGTGAAATGGCAGACAAGCAGAATGAAGCAGCAAAACCTCAGGGCCGCGTAACCGTCAATGTATGTTTGGGGTTTAGACTTGCAGGGTTGTTGGATTTTAAAGCTGGAAATGAGGTGGGGTCATTTCTTGAGAAGACAGAACTGAGATCCAGGGAGAGACTGGTCTAAGACACGAAAGAGAATTGGGATAAAGGCTGGCCAAAAGCCCGTCACCCAAGTCACAGGCAGGACTGAGATGCCAGTATTTCTTCCCATTCTGCTTCCTGGAAATGGATACCTCTTTTGTAGACTGCCTGACTAGTTTGTTTCATCAGTTGTTTATTCATTAAAAATAAAATGGTGAGCAGAACCAGATATGATCATTGCCCTCCTAGTTCTTCTAGTGCACAAGGCACAGTGTGCAAATAATCAGAGATAAGTGTGTAGTTGTGAGTGTGCCAGGATCTATAGAGAAGACTGTAGGTTGGGGAGATTTGACCTCTGTGGAGTTGGGAATAGCTTTTCCTGTTGAGGTAATAATTGGAGTGAGCTCTAATGGTTGAGCTGGAGTTAGATTGCTAGATTTAACAAATAAAAAAAATAGAACATCTAGTTTTGCATTTTATCTGGTAACCCTAGATGGAGTTAGCTTTGGACTGTGGTGGTAGTGGTGGTGGTAGTGATGAGTTGACTGAATCTGAAGATACTTTATATGATTAAAAAGCTGGACTTGGTAGTGTAGCAGTTATCAGAAGGAGATAGAAGATGCAAGTGATGGTAGTCCTCCTAGGATGACTCCTAGTTTCTGTCTTACATAACTGGGTAGATGCTGGTACCATTTGCTGAGATAAGAAACTTTGAAAAAGGTCAGGTTTGGTGGCGGGGCTAGAGGCTGCATGGCGGGGCTAGAGGCTGCATGATGAAACTTTCCACGCGCCACCAGCTAGAAAGCCGAGAGTGGGATTTACTCCAACGGAGTAGAGGCCCTACCTGTCTATATAAGGAATCTAACTATTGTCCCTCACAAAGCATAGAAGTTATTAGTGGAGCTCATAATTGATCTCTGCTTTGCAATTTGAACCAACTCCTCATTCTGTCATTAGATAGATTTGACATCAAGGCCAAGAAAACAGAAATAAATGTGTCTTTCGTCCTTGGCTCAACTTCCTAATTGTGGCAATGAACAAATTTATTTGATATGGTGCTTAAAATAAATCAGCTGCACCATCTCTCTTTGCCTTGCTTTTCTTTCTTTCTTATTTTTTTCTTGTTGACATTTTCACTCAGCAAGATAGGTTGCTGCTTCAGCCAGCCCATGGGACTTCTCTAGGAGAGAGTTTACAAGGGATGAACTATTCAGTGGGGGTGCTTCCAAACATGCCTGTTTTACAAATGTCTCTGGGTAGAAGAGGCTGATTATACACTTTGAGCATTGCAAAGGTTTTCCCCCAGCATGGAAGTACGGTGCCAGTGTGACATTTCAAACTGGAGTTATGGGTTGCATATTTCTGCATGTCAATGAGGGAGAGGGATGTCAGCCTTCAATAATGTTATTGTTTTGCTTCCTAGAAGGTCTACAAAAAAGCAGCTGCCAAGGGTATACTTTTTGGGGACACAGAGATAAAGCAGGGGTGAAGAGAGTTCTTGTTTGTCATTGAGGAAAACGAGACGGTCTGGAGTCCTGTTCTTTGGCAGGCCTTGGAAGCCGTCTGTTGTGATAAGCTCTGTTGGCAAACTCCACCATGGAATGTTCTCTGTTGATAACGAAAGTAGCCAAAGGGAATCTGTGCTGCAATTGGCTGTTCGTCTGCATATGAAGATGAAGAGGCTGGGACCAGGGTAGTTCTGCTGCATTTCCTGCGTAGAGATCCTCAAAGATGCCTGGAGTTGACAACATGGATGTTGGGGACAGACAAATGTGTGTGTAAATGCCAGTCATCATTTACATGTTGTGTGAATCTTGTCTTGATTTGGAAATGGGAATTCTGATGTCTTTTTTTCCATAGGATTATTAATAAAGATTAGAGTAAGTGAACGTATGGGTAGTCACATGATAGGTGCACAATAAGGGTAAATTTTGGTCCATGTTGTTCTTTAAGTATACATTTTGATACCAATACCGTCTGTTATATTTTAGAGCTTATATTGGCCTCCAACAGTAGGTGCCCCTTAAGACTGCTAGGGTTCATTGCGCACTAACGTTGTTCCAAGCCAAATGATGAGTACTTTGTACGCAGTATCTAATTTCATCTACACAAAAAACCCTGCTAGATGAGTACTGTTCTTATCTTTATACCATGAGAACTGAGGCTGCAGAGAGAGAGGTTCCTTACCTTGCTCAGGGTCACAAAGCTATTAAGTTATATGACCCTCTTTGGTCTTAAATTCAAAACCAAGTGGCGGCAGCAAGAACAAACATCTCATTATAGGACAGTGGCTTATTGTCATTCTTTGCATGCAAATCATGATTCCGGAAGGTGGAGCAGGTAAGACAAGGAAGAGTAAAAAGAAAAGGAAGAGTAAAAAGAAAGTGATGGGCGTTTTACGAGTGATACCATCATGTGCTGAGCAAGCAAGTGGAAAGTGAAACAGTGCGGATCTGAGGTCATTGAGATGTGATTGATGGACTGGGAAGAAGCTGCCGTGAGTCACGCTATTACAAACCAGACCCACGATAGAGGTGTGGAGGAACGTCCGGGCGGGCGTTCCTGTGTGCTGTCTCTGCTTGTGTATTGACTCATTCTCAGAGAATGCCTAATGACAGTATGTGCCGGGCCTGCATCAGGCCTGGAGATGCAGTGGTGTATATGAGCAGATGTGGTCCCTGCTCTCGTGGTGCTTGTGGTCTAGAGGTAAAGACAGATAGTGGCAAATTCAACCATCTGATAATTACAACAAAGGGCATTAGGAAGGAGAGGTACGTGGTTCCCTGAAGACCCTTCAGGGCAGCTTTGATCTAGTGGGGGGGGGTGGTCAGTGATACAGTCTCTGAGGACAAGTGGGTGGTAATGGCATGACCCTGAGGCTAGGATATCCAGATATCCAGATATGCTGGATATCTAGAGCCTTAAGTACCTATGCACATCTGAGTTTTACACATAAAAAGAGTAAGGCTTTTTTTATCCTGCCACACCCCAAAGAATCAAACCTATTTTTGCCCCCTTGGGGGTGATACTGCCCCACCGAAGACGTATACTGTAGGTTCCCAGCCATTGGTAGTCACTACCATCCTGTTCGGCTTATAATTCAAAAGCATGTTCTGTAGGAAGAGGGCAGACAAGCACCCTGCCCACATCCACCTCCCATATGGAATTACAAACTAGGGGACAAAGAACCTGAGTGCTGTTTACCCTGGACCAACCAGTGACTCTTAAGACAGGCATTTCTGCTACTCTTGGCCTCCGTGTTCCTTACCTACTAAAGAGGAATGGTTTTCTCTGACCTGGTTCCCTCTGCTCTCTATGCAAAGGGTGGTCCAGTGCCCCATCAGTCCTTGCTAGGAATTCAGAATCTCAGGCCCTTCCCTGACCCACTCAACCAGAATCTCCATGCTATAGAACTTTATGGTTTGCACGACATTTAAGAAAACTGACGTATACCATACAGAGCATGTGTGAAGATCATGTTTTAGTCCCTTTTTATATCTTATTTCTAGTGTCTAGCATAGTGCCTGGCCAAAAAAAAAAAAAAAAAAGTTCCTTGTAGGGAAATGAATGAATACTAAACTTGTACAAAGTGAGAGGCCATATAGATTTGATTCATTCTGGCTTAAAACTCAGGGTTACAGTCCTCCTTAAATATTTTATCAAGCTCTAAAAATTGATTTGCAGTCCCCATTAATTTTTAAATGCATGTCAGAAAATATTTTCTTAGGCTTGGTCATGGCCAAAGATTGTGCCTGTTAATTAAGGCCAGCAGCGGCTTCCTCTTCTGTCTTTCATTGCCCTCTCCTCCCTCCCCAGCCACCACCCCTGTTAAGTTTTATTGTAGAGCCAGTTTTGAAAATAGCAGCAGAGACACACGCATTCCCACTTGGGTGGATGCCTGGCCACCTCAGGAAATGTCTGTTGGCTAACGTGGAGTCTATAGGACAGTCAGGCTCATGTCTCCTAGAAACTGTGAAGCCTGCCAGATGATAACCCAAATCAATTTTTAATCACTTATAATTCTTCATATGATTTTTATTTAATACCATTAAATGATCCACGTATTTCTCACAGGGGGTGGATACAGAGCACGTGCTCTCTGGAAGTTTGCGCTCTACCATGGCTAGGAGTGGCCGGGTGCTGACCAGCGTGGGGACTTGATAATACAGAGAGTTTGCTGTGGGGGAGGGGGTGAGTTGTATGGGACATGCCCAGGGGCCAGCCAGCTAGATTTGGAAAGTGAAGAGGGCGGGTCGAGGCAGTGGAACCCGTGGTGACTGGCCCATGGCAAGTGTACCACCCATCTTGCCCACCCTGTGGTGAAGACAACATGGGATGTCAGCATAATCCCGCCCACCACAAGTCGGGGCACCGAAACCACATTCACCCAGAATCATATCACTAAGACCAATGTGCGAATTATTGAGGCTGTTTTGAAGGTTTAGTTTTCCTTCCCTCCCTCCTGTGCCCAAGTCCCTTTGTGTGCCCGTTCCTTCACATTGCAACAGCCTTAGGGAAGCTGTTCTTGTGGCCGGGCAAGGACAGGGACGCACCAAGGGTAAGAGAACAACTTCTCTGCAGAAATCCTTAGTTCAGCAAGTGTGTTCCAGGTGAATTGGCTGTGGTCACACACTTGTCATCAACATTGCCTGGAAAAGACAGCATCCAAGGAACCAGAGCTTACTGTTTGTCATGCAGCACTTCTCAGTATACCCAGATTTTAATCAGAAACATTCCATTTTTATATGGTAGTGAGTAATGCAAATTAATTTTTAGAATACATGGGGAAAAACATATCTGTGAAGGAAAGTTGAACCTTCTGTAGTTAGAGAACTACTAGAAATAAGTTTTCTTTTCTTCTTCTTTCTTGTCTCTAGGCAATATGGGAAATAAGAAATGCTGGAGGAATTTGAATAATTACACCATTTCCCACTTATAACCCCTTATAGTTTAGAGGGTACTTTCCAGAAAGTTACAAAACTTGATCCTGTGCAGTCACTAGGGTCACTCGGGCTGTCATTTCTGTCTCACAGAGGAAGTATTAGACTGAGGGTAAAAAACTTGCCCAAGGCTATTTGGTCATTGGCAGGTTCTGTTGCTTGTTCCTTTACAAGAGTAAAGAAATAGCTTTCAGTTGTCTTGTGGCAGGCACCTCAGACACATTGTCTCATTAATCCTTCCATCATGGTGGAATGAGCTCATTTGAAAGATTAGAAACAGAAACTGTCAACATGAGGTGTCATTTATCGAGCCTTAGCGTAGTGGCCGACTTTAGTGTGGGTTAAAGGCTTTCAGTGGACCATCTCCTTTTATCCTCAAAACAGGTGCTCTAGATAGAAACTAGGTATTCTTAGAATCCAAGTTTTACGGAAGAGGACAAACAGGGGTTTTTGTTTGTTTGTTTATTTAATTGTTAAATGCCTAGGATCACAGAGCCAGTTAGGATTTGAAAGCCAAACTCTCTCTTTACCACTTTACCAGGTACAGTTCATGCCTATCCTTTAGGTTAACCTGAATGAGATTGCTGATATACGACAGTTTGTCTTCTACAGTAGCCATTGCATATGGTTCACCCTAATAATATGCACTTTTTTTTTTGTCACCAATCTTAAACTAATTTTTAGAAACAGGAAATAACTATGAATAAGTGGATTGTTTGGGGGAGTTTATAGTTGCATTGAGAAATCTGCTAATCATTTATTAACTTAAGAAAGATTCTGAACTTGAAAACTGAAGAAAATCCACACATATTTGTCAAATTTAGGTGGAACTTTTCTTTTCCAAACACTTATTTTTGTCATAAACTGAGGATATCTACGTTTTAATTGATTTGCAAGCGACAACAGTTTCCTGAATGTTGCTTTGGTTTAATAGCACTGAAAGTGAATGATAATGCTTGTAAAATTATAATTATAAAATTATGAATAAAGGGACTCATCCTTTGGTCCTAAATTTCACTGGAGGAGTCTTACATAGACATCGGTCTTTATTTAACTTCCAACTCAAAAATGCATGATGCTTGGTGTATTAGTGATCAGAAAGAATTAGAATTAAATTCATTAGAGTTTGTCTCTGTTTTTCTTCCCTGTGAAGATGATTTTTTAAATAGTTAGCTGTTTTACTTACCTAAACCTCATTAATAGTCTTCAGTTCATGAAAAAGTCAACACTGTGGCCTACTTTAAACTTCAACAAAGACGTAGGACGTCCTTAGATGTAACCTCTGTAGAAATGCAAGAAGAGCCTTGGTTCATACATGTGGTAATTGTTCCTTGCAACACGCGTTAGCCTCTAAAAACATACATGGGTTGCCTTTCTTCAAGTTGGTTGAATTCAGCACTTGTACCTTTAAGTTGGCAACCTGGCAAGTTTTTTGAAGAAATTGATACCATCATCTTCTGTGAAAGAACTATGATGATTGAGTTGAGTACAAGCCTCCAAAATGTGTTTTGTATGTTTCACTTGGGTGTCTTTCAAATCAAACATGGTACCCATTAGTCTACTGCACGTTTTAACTCGTGTGGTTAGTTTCTCTGCACACCACACTGTCAAAGAAAGCGGGTATGTATATTCATAAGTATGGTGCTTCAAAAACTATTTTAAAGAAATAATATATATAAAAAAGAAATTTTGAATTATAAAATAAAGGCTCAGTGGCAGCCACTTCTTGACTACCTATGTGTCTTATGCAGAGCAACGTGTTACTGTCTCCTTTTGCTTTTGTGCTTGTGTAATACAATGTGTATTTTATGTAATTAGGTACTGAAGTTAGACAGTGGGTTGACTCCTTGGGAAGAAACAGTGTGTACAGGATTTGTTATTATGTATAAATTCTACTTTACTAAGCAAAGAATTACAAACATTGCTTAGGATTTATTGAAGGACTCAGTGTAATTTATCTTTCTGGCCTTCCTTTAGAAGAGTGTGATGGTGACTGGATTGGTGGCATTCTAGTGCTGATGTTTTTTATCATGTAGTCACTGCATATTATTGATTATAAGCTCTATTTTTCAAACCTTGGCTGTTCATGCATCACCTTTATGGTTTTGTCCATATCTGAACATTTACTTGAAATATTCTTTAAAATAACTTATTTTTTAAGTTTTCAAAGGAAACTCTAATCGCTGCCATTACTATTATTTATTCAATTACTTTTGATTATATATAGCTGCCTTTTAAAATTTTAAATGGTCACTTTAAAAAAGTATTGCTTCTTCACTTAATTTTTAAAGTAAACTTTACGTTACTACCATAACTTAGTAGCTAGATTTTTTTTAGCCCACATTATAAATATGCACACTTATTAAAATAAAATAATAAAATGTAAAAATCCATTCAGGTGCTGCTCAGAATCACTTAGCACACTGAGTCAAACGTTGGGAAAAGTGGCTAAAAGTGAAATGGACATTTCGTAAAAGTGTGGCCACCATGCCACCATTGACACAGTTTTCTGTTAAAACTGGGCAAGGGTTTGCTCCCACCCCACATGACCCTGAGAGTCAAGCCTGCCATTCAGTTAAAGAGACGCCACGTGGTGTTCACCGTCCTCCTTTTTAAATAGTGCCCTGATTCCCTCTTAAGGAGTCCCCTTATTAAGGGAAGGTGACCTTGACTTTGTAGCCATGTAAGGGTGCTGGCAGTAATGAATTTTTTATTTTCTCTGAAGCTAACTTTAAATTGGATTCAGCATTATGCTGGTGCATTTATATAAAAAGGTGACCAATTGAATTTCAAATGTAATGAGGATGAAGTTTTGCTATTCAGTACAGCCGGCTTTGTTTTTAGCCCTAGTAGTAGGTTCTTTGCAACTAAACAATGGAGCTTTCCTCCTGACTTCTGAAATCACCATGTCTAGCTGGGTAGGAACATCTCTTGTAACCTATTCCAGAAATGAAATACAGTGTGTTCTGGTTTTCTAGTTAAAAAAAAAAATTTTTTTTAATGTTCTGAGAGATTCAGATGTGAAGTCTTAAAAAAAAAAACCCACAAAGTATTCTTTCTAAAACATGCAAATGTGTCTCTCCATCACCTAGGAAACTATTATGGGACACCCAAACCTCCTAGCCAGCCAGTCAGTGGGAAAGTGATCACGACGGATGCCTTGCAAAGCCTTCAGCCTGGCTCCAAGCAGTCGACCCCAAAGCGAACCAAGTCCTACAATGATATGCAAAATGCTGGCATAGTCCACGCGGAGAATGAGGAAGAGGATGACGTTCCTGAAATGAACAGTAGCTTTACAGGTAAAGACCAGACCACCTTCCCCCTTGATGGAGTTGGGGGAAGGGGTGGTGTGAGGCTTTTGCAGAGAGTGATGAAAAGATGTCTTTTCTCAAGAACTATTCAGAAGGGTTGAAAAAATTCGAACTGACCATGAAAGGCTTGGGAAAGAGGTGGTCTTTTCCCTGATCTATTTTCATGCTTCTTTGCAAGACTATTTTAACTTCACCCACATATCTTAAAGGGGCTAGAGGGAAATGTCTGTAGAAGGGAATCAAGAATAATCAGCATTGTTTGTTTCCTTCTCTTCAAAATGATATGTATTAAGAATATTTGTATTTTGTTAATTTATTTCTTGGTCTTGACACTGCTCCACAATTATGCCTGACGGCTTATAAAGAGAAATATGAGAATTTGTTTAACAGTTTGATATCCATTGATGCTGTCTGGAAGGCTAGCAGCATCCTTTTATCTCCTGCCTTTGTAAATAGAGATTATAATTGAACTATATACTGTGTTCAGTTAACTTGTGCAATTTATCTCTTTGCCCCCAAATGGAGAAAGATGGAAAAATAATAAATACCTGATTATATCTTACATATGTATTCTATATTATATAGCATATATTACTCATTGCATTATACATTTAAATATACATTCGGGCCATCTGCCCCCAAGCTTAGGTATACTGTATTTTATAAGGGGATCTTCAAGGACAGTGCCTCTGGGTAAGACTATTGAAGGCTGGGTATTGCACAGTTCTTAGGGGCACTGTTCACAGAGGTTATGATATATATTTCTTGGGTTAGTGTTGTGACCCAGAACTGTTCAAATTATTTTTTTGCTTCATAGGCGTTTCACCTTATATAGTAACTCAAAATGCAGCAACTGCACAAGACATGAGTCACTCCAGTTTATAATATGGTGACTTTGAAGAAAGCTTGTTTCTCCTGTTTTTCCTCTGCTTAAGTAGTTTCTTCAATTATTTTAGAGTATCGCTATGGAGAAGTTATCTGTTTGCAGCATATGAGATCTAACCCTCTCTTAGTGACCTTTCCTGACATCACCATGCTTCAGTCATTACTTGATTAGACTCAATTCCAATAAAGGGGAAATTAGTTAAACTCTGTATTGCGCTAGCAAATCTAATAGAATATTTAGGAAAATGCTTGTATTAGTTGAATGCTTTCTAGAGCCCATATAGACCTCTCTAAAGTTTTCTAATTCATTAAGCTCAGAAGCTAGAAATTCTCCAAGATGACAGTTAAAATAATTTCTGGTGGTTTTATTGTCATAATAGTAACCCACCCCCTCTGGAAGAGGCACTGGATAAAGAAGAGGAGACCTAGTCTCTTATCCTAGCTTCTTGGTTTTCGGTGGTTGTCTTATTATGAACGTAATATCTAACTTCTCTCATGTGTAAAATGGTTAAGGTTAAAACATATCTAAGTTCCCCCTTCCAGCTCTAAGAACTTGATTCCACGAAAATTTCCATTTTCCAATTAGAATGGTTAGGCCAGGGGCTGACCTATAGTTGTAATAGCTAGGGGAAATTTACCATCTTTTACATATGCATTTATTGAAATCAGCTCATTTCATTTGCTTAGAAATACTTGATTCATGTATAGTAGTCCCCGCTGATAGGAAAGCAGATTATGAAAAAGAGGTAATATTTCTTTTAAGAAGTAGCTAACATTATAGTGTCTTGATCTTTCAACAAATAAGGATAGCAAATCATAATAGAACCCAAAACATAGCTGTGGGCACAGAAATAAGACCTTCAGAGTGATGTGCACTGAAATAGTTCTACCACGCGGACTGGATGGTCCCCAAGAAATGTGTGTGCCCTTACTTCTCCTCTATTTGTTGAGTAGATTTCTTGGTATAAAGCAAGAATAAAGCAGGAATTGTTGACTATAGATTTTAATGCTTTTCCTGTTTCTAGCCATTATAAATCTTTGTCTCTAAAAGCCACGCTTCAGAAATTCTGACCTCACTGACTACTCCCTTGAAATCCTGGCATCAAAGAAAAACTTTGGGGCCCAGGTCATCATTGCTGAAATCAGTCTGGTCATTCATTGTGCACACACCCACACAAAAGCCAAGTACCACCTTATAGCCTTCCTCAGCTTCCTGTCCTTAACACTAAGAAAGTCGATAAGATGCAGAGAGACAATGATCTTCAGATATACGTGTGATGGGCATCCTCAGTGTGTTGAATAAATGCCTCCTCACTTACCAAGCTACAACTGTGACAGCTGACAACCTGTCATACCCTAACTCGTATAAATTCTTTCAAATAATTGACACTACCAGTCTATGATATGCGTATCAAACGAGCTGTGTCAAAGCATTTGGCTCTCTGAACCACTTTAAGTAGCAATCCACCAGCCACTTGGAGAGTAGAGTGACAGTAACATAATGAGGTCTTGGCTCCTGGTTGGGAGAGTTATGATAAAGGAGTGAGTTTCATATACAAAGAGAGAAACATCATGGAGCTATTAAAAATATTTACTGGGATATTTTTAATTAACATGCTATTGCTGCTATCTTAGCTGACTTCTGCTTTGGGTCTTTTGAAGGAGGGATGAAATATCTAAATGACATGCCTACAAATTACTGGGAATGTCTGCAGGCAAAAGAGCAGGAGACTTGTGGCCAGAAGCATCCGGGGGAGGTGGCCACAATTCCTTCCCATCGCCAGTGACTGAAGCTAGAGCTGAGCAATGACACGTCATCCCAGATACTTCCCACAGAACTGACCGTTGAGCACAAAGCAATAGGCCAGTCTTCTACAAACTGTGCCTCAATTACGGACCTACACAAGCCCTTGAGAATGAACACTCTTTATGTGTGCTTCGTGAAGGTAGAGTTACACTGCTGACCGAAGCACACAGTTACTTACACTGAATAAAAGCATTTGTATAAGGACCTTGTTTTAGACAGCATGGAAAATCTGTAACAAACCACCACAATTAAAAAGTAGCTGGTGCATCCATTAACCCCCTCTAAAAGACATCAAATGTTATTTAATTGTGTTTCAAGGCTTTTTTTTTTTCTCCCAGCAGCCCCCCTGTTATTGAACATGAGACTGCTGACGCTTCTTTTCCATTAGTAGGCAATGATAAAACATTGCTTTGGAATGTCAAGAGATGATATTACTTTAAGAGCTAATGTTTCTCACGGCTATGTGGCAGGCACTTTGCTAAGCTTTTTACACATATACGAGGGAGGTCTAATAGCTTGTCCAAGTTCACAAAGCCAGTGAGCGTCAGAGCTGTCATTTCAACCCCACAAGCTGACTTCAGAGCCCGCATGCTCATCCAGTGTGCTATTAGTGTTTTAAATCAAGTTTATT
Source organism: Ailuropoda melanoleuca (assembly GCF_002007445.2). Lineage (NCBI taxonomy): Eukaryota > Metazoa > Chordata > Mammalia > Carnivora > Ursidae > Ailuropoda > Ailuropoda melanoleuca. The sequence goes on along the minus strand of NC_048221.1, from coordinate 32,058,050 downwards.
AGCTCTGTAGGCAGTTGGAGATGTCCCTAAATCTTAAAGTAGATGTCATGTAATATAGGCTCCAGAAATGTATTTTTTTAATTTATTTTTAAGATTTTATTTATTCATTTGACAGAGAGAGAAACAGCCAGTGAGAGAGGGAACACAAGCCGGGGGAGTGGGAGAGGAAGAAGCAGGCTCCCAGCAGAAGAGCCTGACATGGGGCTCGATCCCACAACACCGGGATCACACCCTCAGCCGAAGGCAGACGCTTAACGACTGAGCCACCCAGGTGCCCCTCCAGAAATGTATTTTTGACAGGAGCTTATATTCTCAGAGTCACCTTCCAAAGCCCCCAAGTATGCGTATATGTATGTAAATGCTTGGAAGCTTCTTATTTACTATAAATGAAAAAGTTATTTATATTCATTTATGGTTTACAAGTCATTTTCACATGTATCCTATAAACCACCTGAAAATGTTGAGAGGTAAGCAACCTAGGCATTACCGTCCCCATTTTGCAGATGAGAACACTGAGGAACAGTACACATTCCCCCACTAGACAGTGGGAGAACCAGGCTTCCCCACCCAGCCTGTGTTCCAGTAATCCCTTCTACCTATGTTGTTTGGATCCACTGGCAACCTTTAGTAAGAGAGTGACAGCAGGGCTCCTAAATGTTTGGTAAATCAAATGAAAGATTTTCTGAAATCAGAGCATATGTCAAAGTCAAAGCCATGATTAGGGCTATGAATTTATAAGTCTGTACTTTGTCCCAGCCTCTCATTGTTGGACTTTCCATTTTCTTTGAGAGAATGAGTTTGTTTAAGGTTCTGTTGAACTGGAAAGAAGACACAGAAAGCCAAACATGTCAAATTGTTTACATTAAATGTCTATAGCTTTTTTTGGTTAATCAATTAGATGGGAGGAATCCTTTGACAATGTATACACATATCAAAGCATCATGATATGCACTTTAAATATCTTACAGTTTTGTCAGTTATACCCCAGTGAAGCTAAAAAAATCTTTCAATAAAAAATATCTATAGCTTTTTTATGTCAATCATACCTCAATATAGCATTTTTTAAGAAGACATGGAAAATATGTAAAAAAAATTTCGATAATTTAAAATAAGACTTAGTTGCTAGAGGGACTTTCATTTTTTCTTAGGAAATTACAGACACTTAGATATTTTGCCATTGCGCTAATATTCCCTTCCCATAGTTGGGGTTTTGGAATCTTGGCAGGGCTTTCTTTCTTTCTTTCTTTCTTTCTTTCTTTCTTTCTTTCTTTCTTTCTTTCTTTTTTTTCTTAACATAAATTATATATACTCAGTGTTATGCCGAATCATTTCCTATATCTATGTCCCACCTATTGCCACGACCCTTTTCCTGTTACATCCTGTTTCTATTAAAATGGGTTAATTGGGGCACCTGGGTGGCTCAGTTGGTTAGGCATCTGCCTTTGCCTTGGGTCATGATCCCAGGGTCCTGAGACCGAGCCCCTCATCAGGCTCCCTGCTCAGTGGGAGCCTACTTCTCTCTCTCCCTCTGCTGCTCCCCCTGCTTGTGTGCTTTCTCTCTCTCTCTGTCAAATAAAGTATTTTTAAAAAATAAAATGGGTTAATTAAAATTTTTCTTAAAATTATCAGATGTCATCCATTGTCCTCATACTTCTTTTTTTTTTTTTTAAAGGTTTTATTTATTTATTTAACAGAGAGAGAGACAGCCAGCGAGAGAGGGAACACAAGCAGGGGGAGTGGGAGAGGAAGAAGCAGCTCATAGCAGAGGAGCCTGATGCGGGGCTCGATCCCAGAACGCTGGGATTACACCCTGAGCTGAAGGCAGACACTTAACGACTGCGCCACCCAGGCGCCCCGCTCATATTCTTTAGCTCTTAAATATCGTGTTAAAAGATGACCCCTGCTTCTGGTACATTTGCATTTCCAGTAGCAGGTCTGAGTCCTGAGCACCATGACACCCACACTGAGTGCCAGACAAGCATTTTATGTGTCCTTAGTCCTTCAGTTCTCATGGCTTTTGTGTTGTTCCCATTTTACAGATGAGGAAACAGATGCTCAGAAAGGTATTTAGTCTGTTCCGAAGTCACACAGCTAGAAACAGGCAAACCTGTGATTTGGTCTGTGGTCTGATGTCACATCTGTCATTTCTCTGCCCATTTCCTCAGGCCAGATCTGACCTGGAGACAAAGGTTAATCATAATAGCATTCATGAAGGAACATGATGAGGGCAGCTAACAAATACTGTTAACGGTGCTAGGTGCTGTCCTCAGTGCTTTATTCACGCAGTCCTCCCCATGACCCAGCGGGCTTGCTCTGGTTATCCCCATTTTATAGATTAAGAAGCCAAGGCATATAGAGGGCAAATGTGTTGCCCACATTAAAAAGGGTGAGGCCAGGATTCAAAGTCAGGTAGTCTAGTTCCTGAGTCAGTGCTTGTAATCAGTATCTCTGTCTCTCTTTTTGGTTGTGCCATATATTTTTTTTAAGGAACTGTGATTGAAATATTGGGAGCTTTTACATAAAAATACAGATTTCCACCTTCTCTTGAAAAATCAGAGATCTGGAAACACTGAGTCTGGTTTTCCTCAGGATGCTAATTACCTCGCACTGAGTTCCCTGCTCCCCTCAGTCCGGTTGTACTCTTTCTCCAGTGCTCCCTCTAGACCTATCATTTATGCCTCTGGCCTGGCACTGCAGACATGGGAGTTTGTTCCATACTCTGGCAGGAGGACAAGCCCTCCCCCCCAGAAGCTGAAAGTTCTACTGATTCTTTGGAGAATTCTTATCTCTGTTCTCAAAGTATGATTCTTGTACCTGAATCTCCATCACTGGGTTTTCAACATGCACATTTTGGAACCTTCTTCCAAATCTATTCTCTGTAGTAGGGAGTCAGAATCTGCATGTTAGCATCTCTCCAGGTTTATGTTTATGTCCTCTTACGTGTGAGAAGTGTACATTCTAAAAACATCAGAAAGGAATATATGTTGGCTCCTAGAGAAGTAAGGGTGACTCTTTTAAATCTTACCAAGCTTTGAATTTATCTTTTACTCATTAGTAATTTCAAAATGTTTCTTCCGTGTTGGCCTAATTTCCTTTTTCTACATCAAAATTGTAGTTGCTTTCTTAATCTGCAGTCACGGATACAAACTGTAAAACCAACTCAAATTGGCTTAAGCAAGAATTTAGGGGATCAACCAGTTGAAGAGGCCAGGAGTACATGGAATCAGTGGCTCAATTAGGGCCATTTGGTGACTTTCTCTATCTTTCATTTCTGCTTTCCTCTCTGTCAGCTTAATTCTAAGGCAGGTCTTGCCAACCTGTGTCAAGATGGCCACGAGCACCTACAGCATGAGACTGTCTGCTTAATAATTTCAGCATCAAGAGGTTAATTCCAGCAAACACTCTGTGCCTGACATTCATTGGTTTGCTTTGGATCACGTGTCTGATCCAATCACAAAGGCAAGAGTGATAACACGACTTGGAACCACCACATGACCCAGGAGTGGGTTTAAGTCAGTCCCCACCTAGACCAGCAGGACCTTGAATGGACGGATTTGCAAAGGGAGGTCTGAGAGGGGGTTCTGTGAAAAGATAGGCAAGACGCAGGGCAGCCTCTTCAGTGGTGGTGGATTTTTGGTGGAGGTGCTTGTTTAATACACTAGACATGTCCTCCATCCAAATGTTGAATTACTCTCATTCTCATGTGCGTCATTGGGCACTACTCATCAGAGAAAGCTTTGAAAACAGTCTTTTATTATTCCTCAGTCTGCTTTCAGAAATCAGAAATGTCTACAGGAGAATTACTGTGGGAGATAGAAAACAACTACAACCCCTGATTATTATGTTTTAAAGCTCCATGGAGAATGATGTTTAATATTCTTGGCCTCTATAAAAATTCAGCCAGAATGTCAGCAGTGCTGTTTGTGGATATTTTGATGACATCACTCCTTGATGTTTCTAGTTAATGAGAAGGCAAGGAGACTCACTTCTCTTAAGACCCAAGTCAAATTAGTCCACCCACATGATCCTGTTCTGGGGGTACCTGTCTTGGTTTTCACAGGAACATTCACCTCGCTTTTCCAAAAGAGGCTTGAATCTGACTCACTGGTATAGCTGTGTCTATATTGTAAAGTTTTGTATACTTTCCAGTTGGATGTGCCAGTCTTTGATCTTTGCCACTGTCTACCAAAAATGTTTTAAATAATTGATACAAAAATGTTAATGATGCCACCGTATCTGAGTTTTCAGCATGGACTTTCTTCTTACCCTCCAAGGCCCGCTGAGTAATGAAACCAAATGAGACCTAAGAGGAAGAGTATGGCTTCGTCTGTGTTTCCATGGGCTTATTAGTACAAGAGACTTGAGGTTTTGAGTCATGAATTTGTTTCTTCTTTGGCATTTCAAGATTTTGAGTAATGCATTATTTGAGCATGTCTTTCGCTTCTTTCTTTTTAGGTATAATAAATGTGATCCATCATTTTGATGTTTTCTATTGGAAGAACTTCCATCTAAATAAAATGGAATAGAGTTGATGGCCAGCAATTAGGAAAGAGTGAGGGCTTTTAAGAATAAAGATGCAGTTGTGAACTTCCTGGTTTGGGATATGATTGATGAATTTTTTTCTCTCTCTCTACCTCTCTGCAATTTAACAGCCGATTCTGGTGACCAAGAAGAGCACACTCTCCAAGAAACAGCACTACCCCCTGTGAATAGTAGCATCGTCGCTGCTCCCATCACGGACGCTTCTCAGAAGTTCCCTCAATACCTACCTCTTTGTGCAGAGGATAATTTAGGTCCTCTACCTGAGAACTGGGAGATGGCCTACACCGAAAATGGAGAAGTCTATTTTATAGAGTAAAGTATACCATTCCTCCTCCCTGAAGTTCTCTTCCTTTCTGTCATCCCCCTTCATTCCCACTCGCTGGTGGCTGTGCTGATAAATTACATCTAAAAGGACTGATCATGGACGGGCTCTTGGTTATCTTTTGTACAATTCAACCAGCTTTGTCCAGAAAAACGATTAGCGTAGCATCCCAGTCATTGAGTCTAAGGAGCTTGAAGAAGCATAAGGTTAATAATTTCCCTGAAGAGTGGGACAGCCGCATTTTGGTGTGTATATAATGGCATAGTATATAAAGAATATATTGAACCATTAAGAAAAAGTAACTCTTCTGCTTATTTTTTCTTAATTGGGTTGCAGGGACTTTTTTTGTTTTGTTTTGGTTTGGATTGGTTTGGTTTGGGTTGTGTTTTAAGAGTTCTTCATACATTCTGGATACAATTCCTATATCATCTTTGTGTTTTGTGAACACTTCCCCCCAGCCTGAGTTTTCTTTTCGTTGTCTTGACTGTGTCTTGAGAAGAGCCCAGAGTTCTTAATTTTGAGGAAGTCTGATTTATAGGTGTTTTTCTTTTGTGGGCTGTGCTTTTAGTGTGCTGGCTGAGAAATTTTTGTTTACATCAAAGTTATAAAGCTGTCATTTTCTGCTACCTTTGTTTTAGAAGTTTTATAGTTTACATTCAGGTCTTTGATCCATTTTAAGTTGATTTTTTTTTTTTTAAACACGGTACATGTATTAAAATTTGAGAATATGGAAACCACCTCCCCACCCCCGCCCTGATGTGCAGGTTTTAGTTACTCGTGGTCACTTGGTTCTGGAAACAGATGATCCCCTAACATATTGTCAGATCAGTAGCAGCCTAATGCTTCATCACAATGCTTATGTCATTCACCTCACTTCATCTCATCACGTAGACATTTTATCATCTCACGTCATTACAAGAAGGGTATTTGGGAGAGAGGCCACATTCATGTAATTTTTCTTATCATATATTGTTATAATTGTTCTCTTTTACTATTAGTTATTGTTAATCTCTTACTGTGTCTAATGTGTAAATTAAACGTCATCATAGGTATGTATGTATAGGAAAAGACATGGTATATGTAGGACTCAGTACTACCTATGGTTTTAGGCATCCACCAGAGGTCTTGGAACTTAGCCCCTGTGGATAAGGGGAGATTACTGTACATAGATATGAAAAGTCTTTCCAAATTATAAAACTTATATACACTTATGTGTGTGTGTGTGTGTGTATATATATATATATATACACACACATATACATATATAATATATGATACATATTACCAAAGTTAAACATTTAATAAACAACCTTGACTAAAAATGGAAAAATATACAGTTTAACCACTTAAAAAATCCTAGGTAATATAATTTTTTAATGAATAATAGTCAATTTTTAAAATGCTGCACTTTGGCTCTATTATCAAGATTCTCTGTTAAGCTTTACCTCAGTTTTATGTACTACTAAAAAAGAAAAACGAAATGGCCAATTAAACTATAAAATAAATGAAAATATAAGTAAATCTGTTACACTCAAATGGATTGAAGCTGAAGGTCTGCTGTTCAGTGAAGAATAACAAGGCAATACTGACAAAGAGAAAGAATTAGAGAAGACACAAATTACCAGCATTAGGAATTAAACAGGGAATCACCGCAGACCCTGAAGACATTAAAAGGTAATCAGAGAGCACTGCCAACAAATCTACACACATAAATTTGACAACTCAGATAAAATGGACCAATTTCGTGAGAAGCACGAACTACCACAACTCATCCAATACGGAATAGATAATTTAACTAGTTCTATAACTATTAAGGAAAATGAATTTGTCATTTAAAAACTCATGAAAAAGAAATCTCCAGGCCCAGATGGTTTCACTGGAGAACTGCTCAAAGTATTAAATTTCTACACAGTCTCCTGAAAATAGAAATAGAGGAACATTTAGCAATTATGTTTATGAAGCGATTGTTACCTTGTTACCAAAAACAAACAAGGACAGTCAAAGAAAAAAGAAAACTGCAGAGCTGGAGGCCTGGGTGGTTCAGTAAGTTGAGTGACTGACTCTTGGTTTCAGCTCAGGTCATGATCTCGGGGTCCTGGGATCGAGCCCTGCGTTGGGCTCCACGCTCGTCTCGGAGTCAGTTGGAGATTCTTTCCCTCTGCCTTCCCCCTTCCCACACCCCCACCCCTGGCATGTGCTAAATAAATAAATATCTTAAAAGAAAAAGAATTATACACTATGACCAAGTGGGAATTATCCTGGGAATACAAGAAATTCATAATCTACCATATTAAGATAAAAGAATCACATGATCATATTCATCAGTGCAGTAAAAGTGTTTGACAAAATTCATTCATGATAAAAATTCTCAGAAAAGTAAGAACAGAAGGGAATTTTCTTGACTTGATAATATCTACCAAAAATGTACAGCTCTCATTATACTTAGTGGTAATAGACAAACAAAAAAAGCAAAAAAACTTTCCCTGCAAGACTGGGGACAAGCCAAGGATTTTAGCTCTCACCACTCTTTTTTTTTTTTTAAGATTTATTTATTAGAGAGTGTGTGGGGGGAGAGGAACAGAGGGAAAGAGACAAGCAGATTCCTCACTGAGCTTGGAGCCCCACACAGGGCTTGATGTCACAACCCTGAGATCATGTCCTGAGCCAAAACCAAGAGTCAGTCACTTAACCAACTGAGCCACACAGGCACCTCGGTTCCCACCACTCCTGATCAACATGATCCTGGAAGTTCTAGCCAGGATAATAAATCAGGAAAGAGAAATAAAAGACTTAGAGATTGAAAGAGAAGGCATAAAACTATCCCTGTATGCAGATTATATGAGTGTACACAAGAAATGTACAAAATCACAAAATATGTACAAAAAAAGTTCTACAATAAGTTCAGCAGGATCACAAGATAGAAGATAAGCATACATATATATCTGTATGAACATGTGGACAACAAAATTCAAAATAAAATATAATTCACATTTACTTCCAGAAAAAAACCACTTACATGTGAATCTAACAAAACATATACAGGATATTATATGCTACAAATTGTAAAATATTGATGAAAGAAATCAAAGTCTAAACAAATGGAGAGATGTCCCCTATTCATGGGTTGAGAGACGCAATTGTATAGTATAAATGTCAGCTCTCCCAAAATGGATATACAGGTTTAATGCAAAATCCCATCAAAATCTCAGGTTTTTTGTTAATATAGACAAGTTAATTTTTAAAAATTTATGGAAAGACAGTAGAACTAGACTTGCTAGAAAAGTTTGGTTTTTTGTTTGTTTTTTTTTTAACCCACAACCCTGAGATCAAGAGTCAGACACTTAACCAGCTGAGCCACCCATGTGCCCCTGGAACAGTTTCGAAAGAGAAGAATAAAATTAGAGTAATCAGTCTACCAGATATCAAGACTTATTATTGAGCCACCGTAACAAAGGCTGTGTGGTATTGGTGAAGAAATGGGCACATAGATCAATGAAACCCAGAAACAGATCTACAAATATATCCAAGTAGTTTTCAACAAAGATGCCAGAGCACTTCAGTGCAGGGAAGATAGGCTTCTCACGGTTTAGATTGTTTAGCCGGAAGTAAATAAATTAACCTCATCCTCAACCTCACGCCTTATTCAAAAAATTAACTCACAGTAGGTCATCACAGACTTAAGTTTACGGCACAAGGCAATTAAACTTTTGGGGAAAAAATTGGGGGAGGCTCTAGGACTAGACAAGGAGTTCTTAGACTTGACATCAAAAACATGAACCCTAAAAGGAATCATTGATAAAAATGATGTCATCAAAATGAAAAAAAATTTGCTTTAGAAAAGACCCTAATAAGAGGATGAAAAGGCAAAGTACAGACCGGGAGAAAGTATTTGCAAACCCCGTATCTGAAAATGGTTTGATTTCTAGAGTATATAAAGAGCTCTCACTCAACAGTAACATTGAAAAAATTCAATTAGAAAATGAACTACAGACATTTCACTGGAGAGGATATACAGATGGCAAATAAGCACATGAAAAACTGTTCACCATCATTAGCCATTAGGGAAATGCAAATTAAAATCACAAAGATATCATTACATGCCTATTAGGATGGCTCAAATAAAAAAAATAGTTAATAACAGTAAATGATGGCAAAGAGGCAGAGAAACTATATCACTCATACATGGCTGTTGGGTATGTAAAATTGTATGGCATTCTAGAAAACAGCTGGGGAGTTTCTTATAAAACTAAACATGCAAGTACCATATGACCCAGCAATTGCACTTTGGCCAGAGAAGTGAACACTTAACATTCACACAAAAACCTGGACATATGAATGCTTATAGTAGATCTATTCCAAAAAACCAAGAACTGGAAACAACCTACATGTCCTTCAATAGTTAAACTCTGGGGCATTCATGCCATGGAATACTGCTCAGCAATAAAAACAATTATCAATTTAGTGACAACCTTGATGAGAATTCTGCTGAATGAAAAATAGCAATCCCCAATGATTACATATGTATGATTCCATAGAACATTTTTGCAATGACAAAACCGTGGAAATGGGGAGCATCGATTAGTGGTTGCCAGGGATTTAAAAGGGGTTTGAGGCGGGCAGGGATTCGAAGAAAACCAGGTAGGGCTATAAAACGGTAACATGAGGAAGGATCCTTGTTATGACGGAAATGTTTTCTATCTTGACTATATGAAGATCAATATCCCAGTTGTGACATTGTACTTCAGTTTTGTAAGATGTTACCATTGGGAGACTCTGGGAATAGCGCCATGTGGGATCACTCTATGTTCTTTCTTATAACTACCCTTGAATCCACAATTACAAAAGTGTTTTTTTAAAAAATCACAATTTTTCCTCGCAGTAATGGCCATTTTTTTCTATCTTGCTAGTGTAGGAACAGCTCAGACCATGGGTTCTAGTGTTGGACTCCCTGGGTTTGTTGCCAATATTCTAGGTATCGACACAGTAGTAGCCTTGTACAAATTTCCTCTCCTCTGTCCTCATTTTTGTGATCTGTAAAATGTATTAATATTTCCCGCATAGGATTATCATAAGGATTAGTAAATTGTAACATACGTGAAAAAGAACAGATTCTAGTAGTTGTAACTGGATACAGTTACTCTGTTAACAATGGTTGTTACTCTATTACCTTTCTTTTTCTTTTTCCCTTTCATACAGTTGAGTTGATTTGTATATACATTTGCACATTGTTTTTCACTTAAGCCTTAAGTTTTTTCAACGATCAATAAGACTTGAATCTCAAACAACTGTGGCAGTGTTTTTCAGCATTTACGACCTAAACTGCAGACTTCTAAAAACAATTAAGGTTACTACCTCAATGTCCAAAAAAAATTTCTTTTTCACTTCTTGTTTTCATTTCTGGTTTGCAGCTTGAACTGCTGGCCTTGTAGTTCGTTGGCCCTCCTATTGAACTTGCTTAGTGTGGCCTGGGAGCTGATGCAGAACTTTATCCCGGGGCTCTGAGCTGCTTCCAGGCAGTTCCTCCAGACATTCCCTTGACACTTCTAATGTGGTTGCAGTGCAGTAATTGGGAATATTACTGTACAGTCTCAAACCGTCAAGGCCTCGCTCAGTGTCTGTTGAAACACTTCATCTGGAGTTGGGCTGTGCCCTCCAGAAGGCAGATGTGTTTAGCTTCTTCAAGCTTTGTGGGGGTTTTTTGGCCCAGGTTCTGTTTATGATAGGTGATTCTGGGTTGCCCTCACTTTGTGTGCGTTGCAATTCAGGATGCTGTGATTAATGATAGGTATTAGCAGCTGTGAGCCAATTGCGTGAACCGAGGTAGTTTCACAGTGTCAGGGGAAATCGTATGTCATATAATGAGTGAAATAGCAGCCTTCTTTGTGAATTCCAGCATCCAAGGTTTAAGTCAGAGGCAAATTTAAAGCAAATTGGAGTTTGCTGTTCTGCAAAGGTGAAGACTAAAATAAGTCTAGACAAGGGGAGACAGTGTGGACAAGGGGTGTCATTTGGAACTAATTTTTCAGAAATAAAACTGGCATCACATGCTAAGTTTATGTAACCAAATGATTATACCTTAGATAAGTAAAAAGTCTACCTAAGGCCCTTCCCAAGCCTTTTCAGATTCCAAACTCAGGCCCTCTTCTAAATTGGGTTTGCTGTTGAAAGTAGCTTTGCTCTGGTTGAGGGGAAATGTTCAAGAGTATCTAATTCTTTTGTCATTGAGGTTTTTGCTTTTTTGTTTTTTTCCTTTTCAAATGTATTTCTTGTTTTTGCTTCTCAATTTCAGCCATAACACAAAGACAACATCTTGGTTAGACCCTCGGTGCCTGAACAAGCAGCAGAAGCCTCTGGAAGAGTGTGAAGATGATGGTAAGGGGCTAGGAAGGTCTTGGTTCAAGTGAGCTGGGGGTTTATACACATTTGCAAGTTATAAGGAGTTATATATAGCAAGGTCAACCAGGTCTTAACAAGTGAGTTTTTAAAAGGTCATCCAATTTCTGGTAAGTGACCTGTAGTTTTCAAAAGCAGCAAGAGAATCAGAATTGTTTTAAAAGAACAGTTTGTTTACACGTAAAGGCAGATGCGTGCTAGTATCCCCATTAGAAATAGAACTTTACAGCAGTCAAACTATTTCAATGAAGATACAACCTGTGCCTTCAGGACCTTGGAGAAAAGTCAAGAAAATCTCTTGGAATATTGAAACCAGAGATACTCTAGTTACTTACCTTTTGGATCCTAATCCTATATTATAAAAGTCTTAAAGGAAAAAATCAAGAGCTTTTCTTGAATTCTATGTGTTTTATAAGTTGACATAGGGAAGGCAGATTGTGACTTCTTTGGGAATTTCTGTGTAACTTAGAATATATCCTCATTATCTGAAAAGTACATTCTTCTAAGAAAGAGCCTGAGGTGTTACCCTTAGCCCAGCTCTGCCTGTTAATCTTGAAAAAGAATCAATTGGCTGTAAGAGTTGCTATTTTGAGAAGTTTATTTCAAGGTTTTGGGATTTCTAATTGCTTTTCCAAAATAAAAAAAAGAAAAATTAGAACAAATATGTGCCTTTTCAGTACACCGAAGTCTATTCCAAGTTCTACCAGAATTACTTTATTGACGTGGACGAATTAGAAGGGAAATGGTTTGTTTTGCTATTCATTATTCATCTCTGGCATTTGAATTAGTGGTATAATTATGGAATACGTATTTTACTGTAAGATAATGAAACTTTATTAATTCGTCCTGTGGTACAGAATTGTTGTATATAGACACTTGAGGTCTGTCTGAAAACGTAAGCCAGCAAAGCGTGATACTGCCAAAACCTTGTGCTCCTAGATCCTTCCACTCTACACGGATTGCAGATACCATGAAATGAGCATAAAATTGCGTGTTCATATTTATCTGAGTGACTCCAAATGGAAATACAAATCCTTCTGACTAAGGAGGCATGACTGAGATGCTCGTTTTATTTTGGTTGCTTAGTCCCATTCCTGAAGAAGGAATGGAACACGTGTGGTCAGCTTCATTATTTGCATGTTTAAGGGATAGGGAACTGTCCTGATTATTCAAGTATTATGTTTCATATATAATATAAAAGTGACCAATTTTCAAAGATCAGAACATAAAAAACATTCAACCATAAAATTTCAGGGAACAAAATTTAATCTTTATTTGATGCTTGATGATTGTGAAGGCATTTTAGGCTTCTTATTACCGTAGGACTTCAGTGTTGGTCTCCATTATAATTACACTGAGAACATATGAAAATGCCTGTTAATGTATTTTATAGATGATAGAAACTCCAATCGCTTTTACCAAGAGAAACTTAATGGAGTAGAAGTGATGAGTAGAATTGCTGAATTATTTTGTTACCAAATCTAGTACAGTTGACCCTTGAACAACACAGGTTTGAACTGCACTGGTCCACTTTTATGAGGATTTTTTTTTTCTGTAAATATATTAGAAAAATCTTTGGAGACTTCTGACAATTTGAAAAACCTGAAAATGATTTTTACAGCTTTGAAGTACCAAAAATATTAAGAAAAAAATTAAGTATTGCAAGAATATAGTATATAATACTTACAATGTACAAAAGAAGTGTTAACTGACTATATTATTGGCAAGGTTTTCAACAGTAGACTATTTTTAGTTAAGTTTTGGGGAAGTCACAAGTTACACACAGATTTTTGACTGCGGAGAGTCAATACCCCCTACCCCCTGTGTTTGTTTTTTTTTTTTTTTAAACCCCTGTGTAGTTTAAAGGTCAACTGTTATTTTTCATTCTTAGAATTCTTGTCATAGGTATTAATGATATTATCTCTGGAACAAGTATGTATTCATACCAAATACTGTTAGTTTATGAATTATCCCTTCAACATTAGGATTCACATAACCTTGTTCTAGTAGAAATTATATGCATGTCTGCATGCCTGTATACACAAACAGTATAAATATATAACCAGATGTTACCACTCTGTCATTTATCAGTCCCCACACCTGCATTTTCTGTTGCCTGTTAACACAAATCTGCCTTGTGTTGTTGTTTATGTCGTGACACAAAGAAGAATAACGTTGGTCACAGTATTGCTCCTGTATTTCTTTCTGTTCTCTGGAAGTCATACACACATGGAATGTAACAACATAGTATCATACTTATTGCAAAAATTTTATATATTGTTTCCTAACTCAAAAAAACGATGAACTGGTTTGGGATTTTCATCTCCAGTGTATAACTCCTTTCATTGTTTCTGTTTATCTAATTGAATTAGAAGCCTTTCACCTTGCCTCTGAGCTCCAGGCCAATATTTTAATCTGCCTGGTTGTTAATGCTCTTTGTCTGAAGGATACTTCAAACTCAGTCTGCTTAAAACCCAACTAATGATCTCTCCGCCCAGAACCTGGTCCTCTGTAAGTGTTCCCTATCTCGGTTGAGGGTAAAATTCATGCATACCTAAGAGTCCCCCTTGACCTACTACTTCTCTTAACAGTCATTTCAACCCATCTACTCCCTGAATTTACTTTGCCTCCCAGATATCTCTGGAATCCATTCACTATTTTCTTCAGAACCTGTAGCATCTAGTTCAGGCCACACTCATCTCTCACCCAGACTCTTTCCCACTCTCCTTACACTGTACCCAGAACAGTCTTCTATTTTTTTTTTTAAAGATTTTATTTATTTATTTGAGAGAGAGAAAGCAAGAGAGAGCATGAGTGGGGAGGAGAGGGAGAAGCAGGCTCCCCACAAGCAGGGGGCCTGATGCGGGGCTCAATCCCAGGACCCTGGAATCATGACCTGAGCCGAAGGCAGACGTACAACCGACTGAGGCACCTAGGCGCCCCAAGAGCAGCCTTTTAAAATGTCAGTGTGATTGTGTTATCACTGACCACCCCCTCAAGCCCTATTCACTGGTTCTCTGTCTGCACCATAAATACTCAGCCCTCCGCATAGCTGGTCCCCAAGCCCTAAGTGGTTTGACCTCTAGCTTTTCTCTCTCTTGTTCCTCTCCACTCTGCCCTTCATCCCCACTAGTTCTCTCTTAGAATATTTTAACATTTCACAAACAGTTATTGATTGCCTTCTATAAATCAAGTGTGTCCTAAGAATTTCAGATGTATCAATGAACACAACAGTCAAAATGCCCTGCTGTCCGAAAGCTCAAATTTCAGTCATTCGTCACTTCAAGACTTTTTGTTAAATTGTTTATATCCTTTAGGTTATAGCTCAGGGACTGTTTGCTTGACCTTGCCCCCAGATATGATCAGGTCACTCTGTGCTGTGTGTTACCTTAGAGAAATAATCACGGTTTTAACTTTAGTTTTATGGGAGTTTGGGATTTGTCTCCTCCTCCAAAAGGATATTTGATCTGTCCCTTTGCACAGTGACTGGCCCATAGTAGCTCTCTCTCATTAAATACTTATTGGAGAAATGTATGAACACACCCCCAAAGACGTTATTAAGTAATATTTAAATGGGCATTTTCTCGACAGATATTAGGTAAATAAGATTCCATTTTTCAGAGACAGTGCCAACACCAAAACTTACTGTTGGCAATTGAATCACTTTTAAATCAAGACTTTACAAAGCATGTAGCGCCATGTTGATTACTGAAGTCAGTAATGGAGACATCCATCCGTCCATCCATTTTGAAATATTTAGTACTTGCCATGTACCAAAACCTCCTGAGCGCTGAGCATTTTGCAGTGGTGAAAACAGATTTATTCCCTGTGTTTGCAGAGCGTACAGCAGAGGGGACAGCCACTTGCTCTATAGCTGGAGAGACTTCATGCATGAAATGGTTTGCTGTGTGCTGTTCTGTGTTCTCAGTTATCATACAGCATTTTAGTTACAGCAGGAGGAGGTCAAGCATGGAAAGGATCTTGACTGGTTTTGCCCCCTGACTTATTGAGAACATTTTCATTCTAATATTTCTGAGCTGTTTGACTTAGAAATCCTATACAAACTGAACGATGCTTTCCCGTACTCATTTCAGGGCAGCCTTCAAGCCTGCTTTCCTAACATGCAACATCCTGACATAATTCCTCTAACTCCCTCTGTAAGGTGCTGTTAAGTGTAGTTCATTTTACAATCTGCATTCTCAATTTGACCTCACCTTCCATTTTTCAGGCAGCAGAATTGCTTCTAAGTTAAGTAATGCTTTAGTTGTGAGTATAATTGCCTCACTGATTAGAGGATTATTGCAGGATCAAAAGGTCTAATATTGAAAGGTGTAACAGCTTTGTTTGCCCGAAATAAGGTCTGTAATAAGTGACTTCCCACTTAAGAACATTGAAACCGCAAAGGTGTTTGTCATCTTCTACCACCAATCAAACCCTATTCTGACACACAAGGAAATGAGCCATATAATTATGTTGCCAATATCAGCTTTTACCGTTTTGTGATTTACACTGAGGTCTCCGGTTTACTAGCCAAGCCAGTGAGATAAGCCACAATGCAGGTAAGGACAAAACGGAGTGTTGTGTTTGCTGCTGTTTTTCTGAGGGGAGTTTTCTTTCTTGGTGTTGGTGTCTGAATTTTTCTTTCTCTCTTTTCTGTCTCATTCCCGCTCTTCCTTTGGAGAAGAAGGGGTCCACACCGAGGAGCTGGACAGTGAACTAGGTAAACCCTCCCAGCCTGCTGCTGCTGCGTGACTTGCCCTGAATGCTTTTTGTGTCCAGCGAATTGCTTAATCCTTCAGTTTCTTTAGTTTGCTCTTTCTTCAATGATGATTTTCGTTCCGGCTTACCCCATGAAAGGTCAATCTTACAACCCTTGTGTCTGACTTGCAGGCATCACGCAGAGTTGTAATAAATTGTGTCTACAAAGAAAATGTCTGAGTGCCTTAAGACTAGAAGGAGAGTTAGCAAATTGGTGCTAGTCTTGTGAATTGAGGGTTAAGAAGAGCCTTGAGAGGGTAGGCACTTGCTGTGTGCCTTCATCTCTGGGATGACCTACCTCCACCCCATTTCTTTGTTTGGTGCAGGTGGTTATCTCCATGGCCATACAGAAAAGCAAAGCAAAGCAAAACTAAAAACCCACCAAACTCATTATTTGTAGGAGTAATAGCAATACAGTAATTCTCCTGATCAACTGAATAATTAATAAGTCTTAGTCTTGGGTTATGAAGTCACCAGCCACGTGATGACTTTGTAGATGTAATAAATGGCTTGAAAACCAGATACTGAGCTTCTTCTATGTGACATTTTCCTTAGAATGTGTGTATCCGTGTAAATCAAGTCTTGACTAGTCTAGCTGTTGCAGTTAGAAATAATTTACATTTGCAGATAATGCCAAATGCTTTTATCTTTGCTGTTGGAATATATTGAATTATGTTCTATGCTAAGTTTTACGTTCAGCTTTGAACAGTGTTAAGATTAGTTTGCATCCCATTTGACGTATCTCCTGAAGGATAGATTGGAAAGCCCAGGTTTTCAAGCTAAATTGTACATAAAGCCGTGGATTATTGAACATTGACCATCGTATATTTTTGAGACAGAAGATGGTTTAACATCAATATGAAAAGAACTGCCCTGAGATTATTGAATCAGCCTAACATTTTTGAGATCGCCTTAAGAACCGAAAACGTAAATATTTAATAATACAGATTACTGTTGTCATGTGATTTTGTTTGTGTTTGTTATATAATTGTCAATCGTGGTTGACTGGAATTATGACATAATGGAATTTAGCTCTGCTTTTCTCGACATTGGGAACATATCCTGTTGTAACCAGTAGATATGCCAGCATTGGTTGATAACTATTGAATGGAGTTTATTTTTAAAAGATATTTAAAACGTTGTCCTTGTCATTGTGGGAAGAAGGACTAATTGGTAATATTAAAGTAATTGAAAAAGAACTAGGTTTTTGAGACACACGGTGAGTGCCTTAACCATTTGCCGAACCAATTTAAATCACTCTTGCTAGGTGATTGCTATGTCGGAGTGACTACTGTTGTCTGTGGATGGCTGGTAGAGATAATATAGCTGTGCACAGGGGCATATTTGCTTCTATGGAAGTTTGAATGTTGACATTTTGGGAAAAGTAGTTTCTGTATTTTTTCCCTTATAGCTATAATATCATGGGAACTTTCCTATGCTGTTGAAGATTGGAAAAAAATAAATATTAATGACTGCACATATGGTCATAGTGGTGATCCTGGAAGATGGTTTGGAGACAGAGCATAACTGTCTCTGGGGGCGGAGCAGGCTGCTGGCTTCTGGTCGGGGCTCCCCTATTTCCTGGCTTTGTGACCAGGGCAAGTCACTCATCTTCTCTTAGCTTTCCTTTCCTTATCTGTCAAAAGAGGTTGAAAGAGGGGCTCCCATTGTGTTTGTGAGGAAACTTAATGAAAACGTGTCTTAATATTTGTCCCTGTGATCAGCACATACTATTGTTTCTAGCAGCTTTATTATTTATTAACTAATGCCATCTTGTTGGACTTCTAAATACTTCTCGTGGTACTTTTCCCTTTAATATGAGAAGGAGAAGAATGTGTATGTAGAAATGACCCAAATGTGTCCTTGTGGGTAGAGAGAGGACTCTCGATTTTTGCCTACACATATCCACTGTGTAAAGAGTAGTTGGTATGTGCGCGCGCGCACACACACACACACACACACACACACACGATTTTCTCTTGCATTCATTCCAGATTCTGTTGACAAGCTCACTGCCCATTTTCTTAATAAGAGGGCCCTAATTTCAAACAATAGCAACAATTTGTCAATGAGATTCCAGATGTGACAAGGAAACCCTGTCTGTAATCTGCCTCTGAGAGGTGGGGGCGGTTGGCTTAAGTGTTGGACACAGATCATTTGATTATAGAGTTGTCATTTCTGAACTCTGTTGTTTGAGCTGGGTCAGTAGCTGCATTATGCACTTTTGGTTTGCAGAATTTATCACATGCTCTGCAGACATCTTCCCAGAATTGAAAAGTACTCCCTTTTGGAATTATAGGATTTTTAGGTGCTGACACCAACTTGGAGAGGTAGAGACAAGGAAAATGAGGTTCCCTCCCCACCAAGGCTAAGTCAGAGTTTTGAAATCTGTCTGTGATTGTGAACATAACTTTCAATCTATGTGCGGACACATCTCTTCTGAAAGGAACATAGAACACGTGATGCTTCATATTTGCTTCTGTGCTGACAGTTAGTACAGGATGAGATTCTTAAAGGCAGGGCTAGCTAGCAAGCAGGCCATATAAATCTGTTCTGTTCCTTTTCGGCTTTCTTAGAACGTTGTGCGAAATGTCTTATAGGCATCCTCATTTTATCCATAGTTGACCCTTCAAGTAAATCCAGGTGAAAGGTGTAGTTGCAAGATACTCAGTAACTAGTCTAATATCAGATCTATGAAGTGGTGGAGCGAAGGTTCATTCCCCAGTCTGAGCAACCCCGGAAGGGTCTTAGCTGCCTAAAATAGTTGTGACAGGTAGTATATTCTGGTCTGATATCCAGCAGTTATTAGACATAGGGGCTGACCCTTCAGGCAATATCAAAGTGTTTAGTAAAAAAAAAAAAAAATTTTAATGTCATTATTTTCTGGGCTTTGGCATTTTCTGTCATTCTCAGTTTTTTAAAAGAACCAAAAAGGCGAATTCGAGGACAAACATCTTCCTATTATTAAGTTAATCACCACATTGGAAGTGAGAGATCTCTTTTCAACTGAAAATGAGTTTTAGCTTGGAAAACTGGAAAATTTCAGGAGTTTGCTCATCTGTTCAGGAGATGTGTTTAAATTTACAAACGTCCGGGAATATCAGTTGACCTGCCACATTTCTCAACTCTAGAGTGTAAAGTTGTTGCCTAGACAACAGGACAAAGGTCAGAGGGGGCTTCTTTTTTGGTACCTCTTCAGACCTCTATCAAAGCACTAACTGTATGGGGTTTGAATTGTCTCCTTAGTTGTGCACTTGTAATTATCTTTGTGTTCCGGGTGCCCACCACACCCAAGCAGACAATAGACACTCTAAATGTTGACAAATTGATAATTGAATGAGTTAACATACAGTATTCTGTTACTTTCAGGTGTACAATATAGTGATTCAGCAATTCTGTATATTAATCAGTGCCCATTGTTAAGTGTACAAATGAATTAAATTCTTAATATTTCCTATTTTATCTAAAGAGAGTCAGACCAAATATTCAAGGTGGCAAATTTTGGAAAAGATTTGGTTCAATGAAACATAGAGGGGTCCCCTCACATTTACCCACTCTTCTGCCCCATGCCTGAACAAACGTGTGGACCATGCCCCAATTTGCATTTTTTTAATCTTCGATTTCTCCTTGGAAATATTTTCCTGGTTCATTTTCATTTAAATGGTAATTTCCAGCTTTGTAAGGGGAAACCATTTCCCAGGCATTTGATTTGCATCAGTTCGTAAGGCTTGGTGGATAAAAATGCCAAGTTGTATCAACATCTGCAAATTGGACCTGTCTTGCATTTTAGTAGCTTGTGTCTCCTGGAATTCAAAGACTTCTTTAAAACCTGCTAAGTGTTTTAAAAAAATTAGAAGAAAAGGGGGGAAACCTGTCTCTTTGTTTGCAAATAGATAACATGTGGAGCAAAAACCATGAAATTAATGTCTCTTGATATGCAGCCAAATCTGAGCAAAACATAAACTTTGAGTAATTAGCATGTGTGTTTGGGTACACGCGCGTGACTCCGTTTCAGTGCGAGACTGTTTGTGGCACATGTAAGCCTTATGCCTTGATGAGAGTCATTCTTTGGAAATAGTGACCATAGGATTCCTTGAATTAAAAAAAAAAAAGAATCTAATATTTCAAAATAAGTGAATTTCAAGCGTTTGTAATGCTCCATTCATGTTGGTCTTAATAGCCGACTTCTAGGAATAATGATTCACTTTGGAGTATGGCATTATACAAGCTTGCCGAAACCGTGTCTATATCCAAGTGGCTTTGAAATTAAGTTGAGTAATTGCCGCTCTGCTTGAAAGAATTGCTTAATGACACAAAACACAACCTGGTTGCTTCTTTCACCAAGTCAAATTATCTGGCACAGTGGGCTCTTTCATAGTAGATGCCTACGGTGGCAGAACTCACTATTAGCTAGTTAATGAAGCTCCAGCCTTTGTAGGAAACCTTACAAAGTAGAGCACGGGTGAGTTTTCAGAAAGGCACCCAAACCCTGCAATGCCGTTTTACATGACCATGAGAGAGCAATAAAATCTTCCCCCTTAACTCATGAGTTCTCAGAGGGCAGGACCTGTGTTTCTGCTTTCCTAAGCAAAGTGCTATTGAAGGTGGGCCTGTTTGAATATAGCACTTGAATGCTAGATGCCTGCAATTTGAAAGCCCAACGCCATCTTTTACTTACTCGGCAGCATTTTAATTAGAAACGAAGAAATAAGATGCAAATTTTATTTTATTCCAGGGAGAGCAAAAACAGCACTATTGTATTGAAAATTAAAAGAAACATTAATTTTCATCCATTTTCGTTTGTGTGGTAAGGTAGTCTAGAAATACAATGAGAAAACTGTAAATATTTAAGGTATAAACTAGGCATTCCAGGCAGATTTTAACTATATTTACATTTAAATCTAATTTAATAGTTGAATCAGAACAAAGGCTTCTGGGACTACGTTTTATTAAGTTTTATGAGCTTGTGCAAAATATCAGTAAAGAATTGTTCCTCATGTAGAAAAATACACTGATAAGTAAATATAAGCCTGCCTTCTAGTTTGTTGTTGTTAGGATACGCAGTTTTCATTGGATTTAAGGCATTTTTATGAGTCTTTCTTTTTGCCTTACTCAGCTGTTGAAGATCCTTAGGGTCTTGAAGAATAAGCTCTTCTTGCTCTAAACGTTCATTTATTTTTCAGAACTGCCTGCTGGTTGGGAAAAGATTGAAGACCCTGTCTATGGTATCTACTATGTAGAGTAAGTGGCTATTAATCTCTATTTTAGTTTGTACTCCTCTGTAATTATGTACGTTTACGCTGAAGAGAGTTTGTCATCATTATAAGATACAAACTGATACTAGTAACAACACCATAATAATTTTATAATGAAAATATATATGCATATTTTAGTGAATAAGAAAATATTCAGCAAATCTGAAGATAGTAAATTACGTTCTAAACTTCATAAGGGCAAGATCTAATGTCTTTTTTTTACCACTGTCTCACCAGGACCCAACACAGTCCTGGCATATGGCAGCTACTCACTAAGTGTTAGTTGAATGAATGAATGAATGAATGAATGAATGAATGAATAAGAAAAGTAAACCAGATGAGTAGATGTTATCTTCTGAAGAAGATCCTCTTTGCCTACTTTTTGCCCCGCCCAGGTCTGAACTTTTCAGTAATTACTTATTTATTCATTCAGGCTTTCGAAAAGGTCCAGACACCTTAGTGATGTATGAAATGTCACCCGAATTAACAAAGTAATTCAGAACTGGCCCAAGCGGCAAGACCTTGTATGCTTCTTTGCCTCTCCCTTGCCTGAGGATCATCCACATAGCTCCTGTTTTCCATTTTTAAGACTCTTAAACCCTCCTCATGACCTCCGTAGTATGTACCTGCTTCTAGCACTGGCCACACACTTTGTCCATTCATTAGAACTATCTGTTATTAGGATGATACTGAAAGAAAAGAAGCCCTAGAGATTCGACATTGAAGCAGATATGAGAAAGATGAGAAATAACTAATAAAAGGTCCTTTGAAAGAAACAAATGCTATATAAATATTCTATCATCATAATCCTACCTGGTGCAATGAAGATAACCAGCCGGCTTTCTCTCCTTCATGCTGCTGGCAATGAGAAGTCATCTGTGTCATGCCCTGGTAGTAAGAGCATATAATGGAAATTGTAAAATGCTCAGCATCTTATTATAAAAAATTATGAGCTCAATATAGCAAGTGTCATTGGCCACTATTCACATTGCTACCTCTGTACCTAACAAGAAGGATTTGGTGATTTGGGACATTAGAAAAGCAAGCTCTGTTCCTTCTCTGACACTCAAAAAATGAAATTCCATTGTGCGTCCTGCAGATTGTCTTCCTTTCAGCTGTTTAGTGGGGTTCCTGGCTATTTGGGGTTCCTTTGGAGTTCTCCGTCAACTAACTTGTGCATTCAGAGAGAAAAGGAAGAGGTGATAACAGCTTTAGAGGATAAAGAGATCTTGTTTGAGGGGAGAGTTGTTACCTTCCTATCTGGTCCTCCTCCCTGTGTCTTAGCAGCTCTACCTGCCTGCTATGTTAGACCATTTCTTAGCATGAAATTGCCTATAAGAATTAGCAAGTAAGCAGCTAGTCCTAGGAATGAAAGGTAATTAGTCTCTCCACCCTATTTGACAAGACTGCCTTTAAGAAATTTTTTGGGTTCTGAATACTGTAATCACATAATAGGTATGTTCCCGAACCTCTAATGAAGTATGATTTCGGTGGAAAAAAGAAAAGAATATACGTATGCTTGTATGTATATGTTTGTGTAATATATGTGTATATACATTAAGGCCATGGCAAAAAAAAACACGTATGTGCATGTATTCATTTGTACATATGAAAGTGTGTGTGTGTGCATTTTTGTTTTGCCATGGCCTTATTAGTTTTGGAACCATCTGAAGTATCTGGGTCTTTGTCACTTTGAACACATCACATTTGCTTAGGTTTGCTGCATTTGGAGTTTTTTTGCCTGAGGCTTAGACTTTTAATCCTGGCTCCATGTCTCTTGATCAAAATAGTTGACAGATGTTGGTGGAGCCCTTCTTTGAACTTCGGGTGAGTGCTTCTGCTCCCGTGAACTGCGGTAGGAAGTCACACAGCTCTCTGGCAATGCACGTTACACACAACGTCGTATCTCCGCTTTAATCTCATTTTTTAAAATAATTCTAACCATCTACTTTCTGTTGAATTAAAGCACCTTTCCCTGTAGGGTGCTTCCTTGGACATTTGAAAGAGTCAGTGGTCAACATCCTGGGATTTGAAAGTAGGCAGAGCTGAGCTTACATGCCTCTTTCTTGTTTACTAGCTATGTTATATTAGGTGAGTTATTAACTGCTCAGAAATTTACTTTCCATACCAGAAAATGTGAGTAAAAATGGGCCCTACCTCCTGGCCTTTACTGAAGATTTTTAAATAAAATTCATGAAACACTGGTAGCGTCTAAGCAGTCAGTACGTGGAAAGCATTCACTTCTTTTTCCTCGTCCTGACTGCACACATGTCCACACGGGATGGGCAGCATCTCACACCCCCTACGTTGCTCAGTTCTAATCAAGGGCCTTGGCCAGACTGGCATTTTGCTTGGGGGATGAAGTGTGTCCTAACCGAGTCCTTTCTGCCTCCTGCTGCAGCCACATCAACAGGAAGACACAATATGAGAACCCGGTTCTAGAAGCCAAACGGAAGAAGCAGCTAGAGCAGCCCCAGCAGCCCCAGCAGCCCCAGCAGCAGCAGCCGCAGCAGCAGCAGCAGCCAGAAGGTTGGCTTTCCCTTACTTGTGGGCAGAGGAGCTTGGGGCGAAGCCTGGGCGCTGACACCCCCGTGTGGTCAGAACCGGCCTCTGTATTCACGTCGTCCCGCCTTGCAGCAGACCTGATGTCCTGCAGGGCGTGGATGACCGAGCTTCTGCTGGAGCTCCCTGCCCTGAACCTAGACAGCTGGGGGGGGGGGCGTGCAATCCCAAGGCCCCCCCACTCTCCACTTTAATTTAGAAATAGGCTGTCGTCAAACTGGAGAACTTTCTGTTGCCCCATAATGTTTATAATACCAACTGGTATCTAAATCCAAACTGCTCTGAACACTTTAAGAGGAGTTCCTGCGTATGAAATGAACTTCTAATTTTAGGAACGTGACATGTAGGAATCAGAAAAAGCTGGTAATTTTGAATGCTTTTTAAGAACCTTAAGTTAATTCATGCTCTTTACAAAAATATGAACAAGAATAGAGAACATTAAGTTCTCCCCTGCTGGCTCCCATCCCATTCTCAATGATAAACACTGTGCAGTATCTTTCTAGGATTGTACATGCATGCATATTTTAACAAAAATCAAACCATAACTGATATGTGTGTGTATGCGCACGCATACATATACACATATATATATTAGCTTTGTGACCTCATTTTCTCATTTAAATTTGTTTCTTACACATATTTGAAAGCTGGTTGATATAGATTATTTACCCTCTAATTTTTAAGGGCTGCCTAATTTTCCATATTAGGAATCTCTCCACTTCATTTAGCTATCTTTTTATTAATAGATCTGTTTATTAACAGTCACCTATTTATTAATAGGGTTTTTTTTTTAGTTTTTCATTGCAGCCTTTTAAAATGATAGGCTATTAACTCTCAACATATAATGTGTAAATAGCAAATACATGAAAATCAAATATAATACTTTTCTTATTATAATATTAAATATAATAAATATAGACCACAGACTAGAAGTTGGTAAACCTTTTCTGTAAATGGCCAGCTAGTGGATATTTTAGGCTCTGTTGTTCCTACAGTCTCCGTTACAGCTGTTCATCTCTGCCCTTAAAATATGAAAGCTCCTGTACACGATATGCAAATGAATAGTTGCAGCTGTGTTCCAGTAAAACATTATATATGAACGTTGAAATTTGAACTCCGTGTAATTTTCATGTGTTACAAAGTATTTCCCATTTTAATTTTTTCCAACCGTTTAAAAATAGAAAAACCACCCTTGGCTTGAAAGTTGTATACAGGTAGACATTAGGGCCAGTTGGGCCTAGAAGCCATAGTTGGCCAGCCACTGCCATAGATTGTATTGTACTGGTGTGCTTTTTTTTCTTGTTTTTTAAGTAAGTTCTACACCCAACATGGGGCTGGAACTCATGATTACGAGATCAAGAGTTGCATGCTCTACCAACTGAGCCAGCCAGGCACCCCCTAGACTGTATGTCAGATAGAGTGTGCACAAGTGTATCTGTGTGTGTGTGTGTGTGTGTGTGTGTGTGTACGCATGCACCTATAGGAAAGTTCTCCTTTCTACCCTCATCTCTTTTCTATTTAAAAAAATGTCTTAAATTTTTTTTTTCTGAGCTGGTGAAACTTTGTAGCTTTAGGAAGCGCTCTTTGGGGAATGGGAGTGTACAGTTGAATGTATTAGCTTATCTGGAAAGTGACTATGTACGTCTCAAGAGTCACTCACCGTGAGTTATTTCTGGGCCTCCAAGGTAAGTAGGAGTGCAGTTAGGACACAGGAGTGTTGGTGATGGGTCCCATTTTGGTTTGAGAGATGGTTAGGGGATAGCACTTCAGCCAGCTCCTGAAATCACCTTTCCCACCTCAGACGAGCAAGTTTCAGCAGCTTAGCCCGTGGTTCGGTTGCATTAGAGAAGTTTTTCCCGTATTGGGCAGGAATCAGTTGATTGTATATCTTTCCTGATATTTTTTACTTGGTCTCACTTTGGACTCTCTAGCCAGAGAGAACTGAAGTTTTTATTGTTCATATCACAATATCTCTTTCCTCAAAGGTCTTAGGAGAAAGGACAGACAAAGTTCTTAGTAGAGACACAGACAATCAATGGCCTTAAGAGAGAAAGCGACAGACAGATACATACGCAGAGACACAGAGAGAGAGAACTTGATGTCCTTAACAAAGAGTGGGGTCAGATGTGATTTTTTTTCAATCTAAGCTCTCTGTGCTTGGTTTTATTGGTTTGGATAGTTGTATAATTAAGAAGGTGAACCCTGAGTGAGTTGACTAGTAGCTGGAAGAAAAACAGTACCTCGTTTCTTTTTCTTTTAGAATGGACAGAAGATCATTCATCGCTCGTGCCTCCTGTTATTCCAAACCACCCTCCAAGCAATCCGGAGCCAGCCAGAGAAGCTCCACTTCAGGGTAAAGTGTTTTTATAATGGCTAGGTGTTTAGGCTCAAAAATTTAAAAGAAATTTTTTTGAAGGAATTCGTAGCTCCCACATCATTCCTTTGAGAGTGAAAACCATAAGGTTAGAAATTCTAAATGTATTGTTAATCAGACTTGCCAAGAACATTGACAACTTTTTTTGTGTAAGTTTCTTCAGGTAATTGTAATGCTCTGAAAATGATGACTAATTGCCATTAGGGTTTCTCAGCCTCAGCACAGTTGATATTTTGGGCCAGATAGTTCTTTGTGGTGTGTGGGGCCTGTCCTGTGCATTGTAAGATGGTCTGCAGCATCCCAGGCCAGTAGCACCCCTCCCCTTGTCATGACAACTAAAAATGTCCCCAGCCATTGCCCCCCCCAATGCCCCTGGGGTGGCGGCAGCGGTGGGGGGTGGAGGGGGTAGTAATCCCAGAGTTGTAAATCACTGATTTAGAGACTACAGATATTTAGTATTAGGCTAAAATAAGATAAATAGAAAAGTCAGCATGAGATATTTCAAGATCCTAGTCAACCTATTTGCTTTTGACCAAGATTTTCTTTTAGATATGAAATCATTTGATGTTATTATCTTCTAAATGCTCATCTCCTATTCTTGCTGTAGTTTGGCATTTATGCTTCTTTTATAATGTTTCATTGGGTCTCACTCATTTACATTCACAAAAAGTAGGAGCCCCTAGAGAGGTTCATTTTTGAAAATTGGTAGAATCTAGAATCTTGCTACTTTCAGGCCTCATTACTCTTAAATGATAGGGAAGATTTGGGCGGTTTTTTGTTCTGTTTTTTTTTTTTTTCTTTTAAATAAGAAAAATAGAACAGGCATTATATTCAATAGAGTTGGGGAATGTTTGTGGTACAGACCCATTAAAAAGATTAAAGTTCGTCTACATTCTCTGGGCATTTTTAAAGAGGTATTGTTATGTTAGATATAAAAAGATAAGTAGGAAAACGAGAAAAGTTGTTTCCTTGTTAACCGATCATGTCCAGAGATTGGTAATAATACCAGTTTATGTAAAATAATTTCCCCTCGCTTAGATGCACATTTCTGTGATGCTAATGGTTTTAATAAAGATAGAACACAACAGCTAATAACATTAATGACAACATAATTGTGGCCTCCTCAGTATTTTTTAAATATAAAATTCCTTCTGCCACCTCCCGCTGTCTTCCTTCTGTGCCTACGGGTGAAGTGTCCTGATCCAGCAGCCTGTGGGACTCTCAGGAAGAAGCCGTGTGGCTAACTTGGTTAGACTGTTTGGTATGAGTTTTGCTAAATGCACCACTCAGCAAAACTTTTCCTTTGATCAGGAGTGCACTTCCAATCCTAGCAAGTGATCAGGTTCAAGAGAGTTGCTCTTAGGAAAACTCTCTAATTCCAGTTGGTGCTTAGAGAGAGAGATTTCTGTAGCCATCCCTCGTACCCACTTCACCACCACCATCTTCCAAAAGAATAACGCCCATTTACTGGGGCTGTCTTTATTTACCAGGCACCCATCACATATATTATGTGCCATGGATATTCCTTACAACTTGCCTAAATAGTGAGATTTGTACCACCATTACCTCCATTAACACATGCAATACTCAGGCAGAGAAACCTTTAGCGACTTGCCCAAGGCCACACAGCCAGTGAGGAGTAGAGCGCCCAATCCGAATCCTAATTGTCATTAGGAACAATTACACTTTGGGCTAAAACTGTTTTTGTTTTTTTGTTTTTTTGTCTTTGTGTGTGGGGCAGGGGGACACCTCACTGCATAGTCTAAATCTGTGCCATCTAATTACAGATGCCACTTGCTACATGTTGCCATTTAAATCCATTACGATTAAAAAATTCCAAATTCAGTTCCTCACTTCCACTAGCCCCATTTCAAGGGCTCAAGAGCTCCGCGTGACTAGTGACTGCCTTACTGGACAGGGCACCTATGGAGCATTGTCTTTGCCACAGAACGTACTTCTGGACATCACGGGTCCCGGGTATTCAAGCACTGCTACACAGAATCGTGCCAGTCTGGCTGGGAAGCAAGTCCTTGAGGGTTGTCCCAAGAGCAGAATTTTGGGCCAAGACCCAAAGATCCTGATTGAGTTTAGAATAGGCCCTATTCATGAGTACCCTTAAAAAAGGAGCTGCTCGGGCGATTCTCCTACATAATGAGATCATACAACTGGTGACTTGTCCGCAGGCCAGGATCTCTGAGAAGATGACATGTACCACAGGGCTGCAGCAGAGAGCTCCAAATGCCACTGCTTGCGGGGAGAAAATCGCTTCTTTCCCAAGGCTCCGTTAACTGATGACCCACCCATACATGACACATCATAAAATGTGCATGAACGTGAAACCCTGTGATCTTGCCTCCCTAGTTAAGCATTGAAAAAGGAAGTCAGCGGTGTCATTTCAAAGCTCTGCTCGTGTCTCTATTAAGTTGAAAACATTCTAAGTTCAAAATATGCTAATGGCTTTAAAAAAAAATTCATTCAGTTAAACTGCCAGGCACATTTTCTTCACATTTTCTAACTTTGCCTCTAATAAGGGTGAGAAGCTTAAACACGCCCCCACCTCTTACCCGCCTTCGCAAAGACACGTTACATCTCCTTTCTTTGTGCCGTTGTTCATTCATTCATTGATTCGGTGCACAGGTTTGGAGCACGTAAAATGAATTGGGCAGTGTTCTACACCCCGGATATACAAGCAGAAATCCTCTGGAACTTACATACTGCAGTGCTTGTATGTGTGCTCACCTGCAGTGCGAGAATGAGACAGGTCACCAAACTGATACATAACAATGTCTACCGTGTTGGATGGTGACAAATGCTAAGACAGAGATAAAACAGGAAAGGGGGCTGGGGTATATTGGAGGAGTATTGCAATTTTTAATAAGATGGTCAGAGTAAGTAAGCCTCACTGAGAAGGTGATGGCTGGCGCTGTCTCTGTATAACTGAAATGTGTTTCCCTTCACGCCCTCCGAACCCCCTAGCTGCCCCTGCCTTAAGGATGTAGGCTATTCACACGCACCCCTGTCCTTAATTTTCCGTCTGATAATTGCCGTGGCAGCTGTATTCCCACAGGCCCCAAGGGTCCTTGACACCACCTTTCTGATGTCTTGGCGGACGACCTTGCATGGTGAATGCTTCAAAGTCTTGCCTTTCTTTAGCCATAGTGACAGGTCTGTAGTTTGTCAAGCTCCCCACCAGCCTTGGGACTGCCCCAGCGAGGGGGGGGAGGTTCCTGAGTAGAGCTGTGACTCTGCGCAATTTAAAAGAGCTTTTTTGAGAGCCGGAAACTTGAAATATGCAATTAAAAATTGTATGTGTGCCCAGAGACCTTTTGAAAAGGCTTTTTCGCTATAGCTAACCAAAAATAACTTTCTTTCTCCTGGGTACCAGGCTCTGGTGCAGGGGTATACGAAGACTTTTTCTCCTGGGTGTTTTGTTTTTGTTTAGGTAACACTTTTGATAGAAGAGAAATAGGGCAGATGGGGGAACTGTGGCAAGCAGAAAACAGGAGATAGGAAGTATAATTAGGAGAGTTTAAAAAGTCTAGACATGAAATTATGTCCACTGTTTGGGGTATCGAGAGAAATTCTAGTAGGTTTCTCAATTATAGAGAAATGCCTAACAAAGCCAAAAATTTTGGTCTGTGTACAAAATGTTATTGTCTATATCATCGGGAAAACTCACTAAAACTGTGGGTAGCATGTTTGGAAGTCATTTAGCTGTATAGCTATTAATTTATTTCAGATAAGAACTGAATTTGGAGCTGTATGGCTATTGTTAGTGACTATTTCATTTAGTTTTGATGTTTTGGATTTTTAAAAAAATATTCTAAGCCACATGTCCTCAACTTTTTTTAAACAATAAATTTTAGTAGTGAAAATGTCTGGGCTATTTTACAAATTATTAAAAGATGAAAATTAATAGGAAAAATGACTTAAATTTAGAATTCAGTTCTAAAGTAATGACTCTTCTAATTTTGAAAGCAGTGATTCTGTGCTTTTATCAAGTTATTCTTTGTGACCATATGTTTCCTGGTATTGTCTATGTATTTTCAGAATGTGTTTTCTGTTTGATTAGAAAAAAAGGTTTTTGCTATATTGGTTTTATAAGTAGAAGCCAAGCCCAAGGCAACACCCTGGAAGTTGTATTGCAAACTATAAACTGTAGCAAAACAGAAGACACAAAGACCACTTGATCTTCTGTGAATACCTTGTAGCAGCCCGGTTGTTGTCGAACTACGTGAACTGAAACCAAGAAGTGTTTCAGATGATGGACACCCGTTCCATTTTTTTCTTGTTTTCCTTTAGATCTTCATGCTGAAGCACGATAGGTACCATATCCCACTTCTTAAACAAAGGGCTCTGGGAGCCCCCTTATTACTGCAATCAAGAGAGGACTTTCCTAAGACACCTTAAGCACAGGAGCTCAGAGAATTATCCAGAAGTTGTGTCATTTCTTATTTAACTCATCTTTTCACTCATGACATTCCTTATGCTCTTCTTGTTTTCATCCAGGCAAACCCTTTTTTACACGAAACCCTTCTGAGTTGAAAGGCAAGTTCATTCACACGAAGCTGCGGAAAAGCAGTCGTGGCTTTGGCTTCACGGTTGTTGGAGGGGATGAACCTGACGAGTTTCTGCAGATCAAGAGCTTGGTCCTGGATGGTCCTGCCGCACTGGATGGCAAGATGGAAACAGGTAGAGACGCCACATAGCCCTCGCATTTCCTGTGTGGTGAGACCGCCACCCAGCACCTGAATGAGAGCAAACAACATCATGATTGCGTGACTTTATAAGTGATTTTTAAAAACTCTGAGTCAGCAAGATTCCCCCACTACAGAAATGCATTCCTGGTAGAGATGCAGAACTTCGAAGCCATTTGAACTTTGGAGTACTATTAGGGTGTGATTGAATACAGTAGAGTGCTAATTTACTAAAAATTTAGATCTGTCTGAATAGAAGAATTCTAAACTTGGATTTCTGCAGCGAGACTTTTTTTTAGAAGAAATCACAATGTTCTTTCAATGATCATTATATTCTCATTAGCAGAGAAGACAATAGATGCTACAAGAAAGCCTTATTAGCAGTTGAAAGAAGTAATAGAAGAAGTCTCTTTATGCCCCATGATACCACCCCCTAATCCAGTTTCAGTTCAACTTCCTATTGGTAGGGTCTTATAATGTTGATAGAACTTTTTTTTGCTACCATTTTTTAAAAATTTTTTATTTAATTTTTAAAAAAAAATATATATTTTTAAAGATTTTATTTATTTATTCGACAGAGATAGAGATAGCCGGCGAGAGAGGGAACACAAGCAGGGGGAGTGGGAGAGGAAGAAGCAGGCTCCTAGCGGAGGAGCCTGATGTGGGGCTCGATCCCATAACACCAGGATCACGCCCTGAGCCGAAGGCAGACGCTTAACTGCTGTGCCACCCAGGCGCCCCTACCATTTTTTTTTAACCCCCAAACTCTTCTCTTTTGCAGGAGATGTCATTGTCAGCGTGAACGACACCTGTGTTTTGGGACACACGCATGCACAAGTTGTGAAAATCTTCCAGTCCATTCCCATTGGTGCCAGCGTGGACCTTGAACTCTGCCGAGGTTACCCGTTGCCTTTTGACCCGGATGACCCCAATACGAGTTTAGTGACCTCGGTGGCCATTTTGGATAAAGAACCAATTATTGTGAATGGGCAAGAGACCTATGATTCGCCAGCTAGTCACAGCAGTAAAACAGGCAAAGTCAATGGCATGAAGGATGCCAGGCCAAGCAGCCCTGCTGACGTGGCGTCAAATGGTTCCCATGGTTACCCCAATGACACTGTCTCTTTGGCTTCCTCCATAGCCACTCAGCCAGAACTCATAACTGTTCATATAGTCAAAGGGCCAATGGGCTTTGGCTTTACTATCGCAGACAGTCCTGGTGGCGGTGGCCAAAGAGTGAAACAGATTGTGGACAGTCCAAGGTGCCGCGGTCTGAAAGAAGGGGATCTTATAGTGGAAGTTAATAAGAAGAACGTGCAGGCTCTGACCCACAACCAGGTCGTGGATATGCTGATCGAATGTCCAAAGGGAAGTGAGGTCACATTGTTGGTGCAACGAGGAGGTATGTAGATTTCTTTTGTTCTATGATTTTTCTTTTTTTTAAAACCCAGAATCCATTGTTTAATTTACCAGTCTTCAGGTGGCTTTTGGGGGGCTTTGTAAATGTCTGCTCTTTAAGATCATGTTTATTTAAATATTTGGAAATATATTCAAAATGCCTTCTATTTCCGCCACATGGTAGCCTCTATAGGATAAAGGTTGTGTTTATATATTATGTTATACATGTGCAGCCAAAGTGATACTTTTAAACGTAAATCACGTTGTGCTTTTAAAAAACCATTAATACATTTATATCTCTATATTTACTCTTCTGAACCTGGCCTGCACAGTGTGCTTACAAAATGTGGCTCTTGGCTACTCTTCCAACCTCATCTCGCACTCCTCTCCCCTCGTCACCTATGCTCTAGCCACCTGGCTTCTTTTCCGAAGTGCCTTTAGTGCTCTGAGCCCTGGCTGTCTCAGGGCCTTTGCACTTCCTGTTCCCTTTCCTTGGAATGCTCTTTCCCCAGCTATTCACTTGGCTGGCTCAATCTCATTCAAGTCTCCTCCTGTAAGAGGGCTTCTTTGATTACTTATTTAAAGTAGTCACCCAGGGGCGCCTGGGTGGCTAAGTCAGTTAAGCATCTGACTTCAGCTCAGGTCATGAGCTCAGGGTCCTGGGATTGAGCGCCACGTTGGACTTCCTGCTCAGCAGGGAGTCTGCTTGTCTCTCCCTCTTCCTCTCCTCCTCCCCCTGCTTGTGCTCTCTCAAAGAAATAAATAAATCCTTTTTATAAATAAATAAATAGTCCCCCAGTTCCTTGTAATCTTTACTGCAGCACCCCACTTTTTCATAGCCTTTATCACATCATTATTATTGTCACCACAAGTCATTGTTTTTTGTATTTATTTAGTTATTTTTCTTTGTTGCTCTTGTTTACTAGAAATAAGATCCATAAAGCAGGGCTCATGTCTACATGTTGACAGTTGTATCCCCAGCATTTAACACAATACCTGACTCATGCTAGGCATTAATGAGTGAAAAGATATTGAATGAATGGGTATGCAATTATTTATACTTGATAGGAATGACAGCTCTCCACTGATCATATGAAAAACATATCTCAACATACCTACATTTTAATGAAGTGGTGAAGAATCTCAGAGAAATCTATTCTAACTCTTGAGACATTAGACTGTCTTCTTTCCTCTGCCTGCATCCCTTTCCTCTGCCCCACCGAGAACTCCCAGGACCTCACACTGAGAAATATTTTCCACACTGTTTAAATGTCTTGCTCCTGGATATGTACTTGTGACTAGTGTTGATTGATCACCTCACACCATGGGCCTGAGATTGGTTGTTCCCTCAGTCTTTGCCAACACGATTTGTTTCATGCACAACATATTCTGGCCATCTGGGAAGAGATCAGGAACTAGACTTTTATTTCCTCTTGGTTCCATTGCAACAGAGGAACTCATGTGTCACAGCATCTGTGTTCTCATGCTCTCGTGAAGGTGTGTGTTCTGTGGTCAAAATGACTGGGGTCGTTGGAAAGAAATCCAAAACTTAGAGCAACTGTCTGTGTGAACTGAAATGCTCAGCCAACCCTTCTTAAAAAGTTATAAAAGCCATTGTGCAGATTTAATTTTTTATCCTGTCTTCAGTGACACCATTTTGAAATCTCTTCTTATACCTAGAAAACTTGACTGCACAGATCATTGTTTTTTCAACATTGACTAAAATGTAGTAGAAAGTGACTTGAGCTTCAGAATGATGAAGTGTTGGTGATGATGATGGTGGTGGCGGTGGTGATGGTGATGATGATGACGGCGACGACAATGACAATACCTCATACTTATGAATAAGCTGGCAATTTACAAAGCACTTTTCAAACCCGCATATGCCTCTCATCTCACTTTTACCATGTCCTTGAAAGGTAGGAAGGTGCCAGTCCATAATGTGACTGAGAAGTTCAGCTCAAATCTGTGGTTTCCAGTTCAGTGCTCTGTCCGACTTAACTCTGAGTAACATGAGTTTTGGCATAATTGCTGATTTCTGTGGCCAGCAACTTGAAAATGTTAGTGGTTCTTGGTCCATCAGGGTGATTTCTGATTTAGCCACTGCTCATTTGTTGGTCACAAACCATCCTGTTCTCCTACCTGATTTATATGCTCCTTCATTTCATTTGTCATTTCATTCTTTTTTATTAGATTCACTTTAAGGAGACCAAAAAATAAAGACTCCTTACAGCAAACTAACTTACCACAGTTACTGGAACCATTTTGTAAGGAATATGCCCAAACTACCAAACAACTGATTATAGAAACATACCCCTTGATTTCAAATATGTTTGCATTCTCCTTAATTTCTAAGACCTTTTTGTTAATGCCATTACATTTTATAAACTTAAATTAACATGGAAAGATCCAGAATATATTGCCACATTAGTCAACATCTACATAGTTTATTCCAGAACCTGAGTAATTTAAAATCACTATAACATCAGCAGTCTTTAAAATACACCATCTGCCTTGTGTTTGATTTATGAATTGGATAGAAAGTTGGTACATCTGCATTTGGTAGGCCAGCACCAGCTACTATTAATCTTTCTAGGAAGCATATAAATATATTTGTTTCTGCCATATATTAGTTATTGGAACTCAGGCTGACATTTTAATCACCACTCCTGTATGGTGGGGGTGTCAATGAGGAGGTTTGGTGAAGCAACAAAGACAGCATCTAGGTTGAATGAGAAAGTAAATGGCCACTTCACTGATTCTTTCTAATGAATCTCATTTCTGTCAAAGCTGCTAGTAAGCAGATTGATAAACTCATGATTCTTGTGAGTCTTGGGAATTCAAATCTTGAGGATGAAGCTTTCTATGCTTTAAAGAACTGGCCTTTTCTACTTTGGGACAGAACTAGCTACCTTTATATTTTGTTTTAATTCTCAGTCTCCTCATTTTTGATATCTGTTCTTGTCAAGATTGGGGACATTTTGATTTTTGGTATTTGTTTTTCCCCAAGCTGGAAATCAAGCAGAGGTTGGAATATCGTGTGTAAATTTCTGGGATAAGACAGTTTCCTGTGGTCTTCCAAAGGAAGCTGATCTTGAATCTTGAGTGTCTCAGTGGTAATTCCTGTTTTCTCCCTTTTAACAAACTGTTTTTAATGATGTATAGAGAAAAGAGCACAAGATTCTAGAGCCAGATGATGCAAGTTTCAATCCCAGGTCCTACTTTCCTTGCTTTGTGACCTTAGGCAAGTCATCTGAAAAAAATGGGAATAATAACACTTAATTTGCATGTGCATGATGGAGATAAAATATGATAGCATTTGTGCTAATTGCTGGCATGGAAGTAATCGCAATAAATCAGTGGTGTTTTACTGGTATTATCTAATATCAGAAGCAACTGGAAAGGGCTGGCTTTTTATTTTGAAAAAGCAGGGGGTGGGACAACTAGTTGGCTCGGTCACTTAAGCATCCGACGCTTGATTTCAGCTCAGGTCATGATCTCAGAGTACTGAGACTGAGCCCCACATCAGGCACCATGCTCGGCAGGGAGTCTCTTTCTCCTTCACCCTCAGCCCCTCCCCTGACTGGTACCCACAGCGCACATGCGCACGCTTTCTCCCTTTCTCTCTCTCAAATAAGTAAAATAAAATCTTAATTAAAAGAAAAAAAAAAGCTCTGCCCAGATGTGTAGGATATTAAGCACAGTGCGTGACCGCCCGGCATCTTGTATTTTTGTAGAAGTGCCATGGGCGATTCTGATGTACAACCAGAGTTGCAACCACTCTTCGGCTCCTGCCCTCGTGGATCTTTCCTGTTTAGATTGTATGACCTCTAACTTGGAGGACAATCGGGTTATAATACTAAACAGTTATTTTCACTTCTCAATAATACCCTTCTTTTAAAGTCTATAAGCAGCAGGTTGCTTGGTCTTTCCTAAGGCCCATTTCATTCAGCTTCGTAGTCACACCTGATACCTTTAGAAGCATGATACAGAGATGTTAAAAGCCAAAAATGAGATATGGAAGTGGTGGTGGTGATGGTAATGATCACGTTCCTTCTCTCATTGATTGAGTACTTGGCATGTGCCGGGCTTGTTACCACGGTGTAGACACACACTTAAATAAGACCTCATTGCACCTGATTGTATGACTGCCTTGCATGGCCATCAGTCTGCATTGGGATTCTGAGTGGCGTCCTCTGGGAAAGGAAGGCAGGGATTGCTAGCCCCTACGCTAGGAAAACAAATGAAGAAATGATGTTTGCTTTCAGTGTCGCAGCGTCACGGCTGAATTTGCTTCATGTAAAGCAAAGGGGAAATTTCTGGTTTGGTTGGAAAAGTATGTATAAGACTCCGCCTTGATTAAACCACTTGTGATAAAACAGTAAATACTTCCACCATGTGCCAGGCATAGTTGCCTCTAAACATCATTGTATCATTGTATCATCATTTAAAAGAGCCCCATGAGGTAAGTAAAATCTTTAGCTCCATTTAGGAGCAAAGAATGCAGAGGCCCAGAGAGAGGACAGTGATTGACCCAGAATCACGCAGCTGGCTGGTGGCAAAGCCATGGTTTGAACCCCAAAGTTTTGGTTCTAGAGACTGGGCTCTTAACCACTATGCTAAGCAGCATCTTGGCTTATAAATGAGGGACTTCAGAACTGTAACTATTAAGGAGTATATCTTACATATAAAGTCATGAATAAGGTCTGAAGTCTGTGGACAAATTGATGCCACTTAATTTTTCATCAAAATGTACCGATGATATTTAGTTCATTAAATCATCATTGATCCCCGTAGGAAAAGCAATATCTAATCTCCTCATCTGAGCCCACCATTAGCATTAGATACTTGTGTGTTTTTCCTTCTGAAGCGATTCAGAACCATCGCAATTAGAACTGCAGTGAGCAGTGTGCCCGAGTTAAACCCGG
This sequence comes from Ailuropoda melanoleuca, assembly GCF_002007445.2. Taxonomy (NCBI): domain Eukaryota; kingdom Metazoa; phylum Chordata; class Mammalia; order Carnivora; family Ursidae; genus Ailuropoda; species Ailuropoda melanoleuca. The sequence continues at coordinate 32,020,821 of NC_048221.1, read as the reverse complement.
GTGATCAGGTGCCCCTCTTCTCTTTGCCCTCTGGTCTTGGGCTGGAGAATGAATTGCAAATTGCACCGCTTAAGTGTGTGACTGCCAGAATCTCTCAAATTGAGCTGCAAGGCCTCCAAAAGGGGAATTCAGGATATCCTGATCCTGATGGAGTTCTGCATATTCACATCACGTTCTGTCAGCTGTCCCTCTCTGCATGCCCCGGCTCCACCTACCTCCCACTTCTTCCCTGGCCTCTGGCATCCATCATATGGTGCCTGGCCTTGCAGGGGGCCTTGTAGCCCATCCGAGAGCTTCCCATGGTCCATTCTCCCATTAGCGTGATTGAAAGTCACTTGAATCCCGTCAGTCCTCATGTCAAAACGACTTCTCATCATCCGGGGTCAGCTCCAAGGTCCTATGCCAAGGCCCTAAGCACTTGCCCTTCTCTCTCTCTGAATGTTTCTTCTTCAAGGAAGCCACAGGGCTCTCCCACTCACGTCCTTCAGGCTTCAGCTCACAGGTTCTTTCCTCCAAGAAGTTGACTCCGACCTGCCCATAGCAAATAACATAGAACCCCAGCATCACTTTCTGCCCTGTGCTTCTCCCTCATGGCACTCACACTTCCTTGTGACCTCCCTGAGAGCAGGGACTTGGTCTCAGTCACTACGTCATCCCCGACACCTGAGATCATGCCTGGCCCATTGTGGGCTTGCAGAAGGTCATATATGTTCAATGGGAAATGGGAATTAACATCAGACCCTTTGATTTTATAAATGCTGATCCTCAAGAGAACTCTGAGTTGAGCACTGTGGTTTTTAAATTTTATAAGAATTGTTTTAAGTTTTTATTTTAAGTCCAGTTAACATACAGTGTTATATGAGTTTCAGGTGTACGACAGAGTGATTCAGCAGTTCCTTACATCAGCTGCTGCTCATCACAAGTGCTCTCCTTCATCCCCGTCACCTGTTTAATCTGTCCCCCACCCACCTCCTCTCGGTAAACATCAGTTTGCTCTCTACAGTTAAGTCTATTTCTTAATTTGTCTTTCTCTCTTTTTCCCTTTGCTCATCTTAAATTCCATCTGTGAGTGAAGTCGTATGGTATTTGTCTCTCTCTGACTTATTTCACTTAGCATTATACTCTCTCACTCCGTCTACATCTTTGCAAATGGCAAGATTCCATTCTTTTTTATGGCTGAATAATATTCCATTGTATATAGATACCACATCTTCTTTATCCATTTATCAGTTGATGGACACTTGGGCTGCTTCTATAGCTTGGCTATTGGAGATAATGCTACTATAAACATAGGGGAGGGGTGCCTGGGTGGCACAGCGGTTAAGCATCTGCCTTCGGCTCAGGGTGTGATCCCGGCGTTATGGGATCGAGCCCCACATCAGGCTCCTCTGCTGTGAGCCTGCTTCTTCCTCTCCCACTCCCCCTGGCTGTCTCTATCTCTGTCAAATAAATAAATAAAATCTTTAAAAAAATAAATAAAAAATAAAAAAGATAAAATAAAACAAAATAAACATAGGGGTGCATGTGTCCCTCTGAATTAGTGTTTTTGTATTCTTTGGGTAAATACCCAGTAGTGTGATTGCTGGATCATAGGGTAGATCTATTTTTAACTTTTTGAGGACCCTCCATACTGCTTTCCACTGTGGCTTTACCAGTCAGCATTCCCACCAACAGTGTAACGGGGTTCTTTTTTCTCCACATTTTCGCTAACACTTGTTGTTTCTTCTGTTGTTGATTTTAGCCATTCTGACAGGTGTGGGGTGATATCTCATTGTAGTTTTGATTTGCATTTCCCTGATGATGAATGATGTTGAGCATCTTTTCATATGTTTGTTGGCCATTTATATGTCTTTGGTGAAATGTTTGTTGATGTTTTCTGCCCGTTTTTTAATTGGATGATTTGGTTTTTGGGTGTTGAGTTTTGTAAGTTCTTTATATATTTTGGATACTAACCTTTTATTGAATATGTCATTTGCAAATACCTTCTCCCATTCTGTAGCTTGCTGTTTAGTTTTGTTGATTGTTTCCTTTGCTGTGCAGAAGCTTTTTATTTTGATGTAGTCCCAATAGTTTATTTTTGCTTTTGTTTCTCTTGCCTTAGGAGACATAACTAGAAAAAACTTGTGACAGCCGATGTCAAAGATGTTACTGCCTGTGCTCTCTTCTAGGATTTTTATGGTTCTCACATTTAGGTCTTTCATCCATTTTGAATTTATTTTTGTGCATGGTGTAAGAAAGTGGTCCAATTTCATTCTTTTGCATATTGCTGTTCAATTTTCCCAACACCATTTGTTGGAGAGACTGTCTTTTTCCCATTGGATAGTCTTTCCTGCTTTGTCAAAGACAAGCTGACCATATAGTTGTGGGTCCATTTCCGGGTTTTCTCTTCTGTTCCATTGATCTGTGTGTCTGTTGTTGTACCAGTACCATACTGTCTTGATCATTACAGCTTTGTAATGTAGCGTGAAGTCCGGAATTGTGATACCTCCAGCTTTCCTTTTCTTTTTCAAGGTTGCTTCAGCAATTCAGGGTCTTTTGTGGCTCCATAAAAGTTTTAGAATTATTTGTTATAGTTCTGTGAAAAATGCTGCTGGTATTTTGATAGGGATTATAAAAAAAATGTGTAGATTGCTTTGGATAGTGTAGACTTTTTAACAATATTTGTCCTTCCAATCCATGAGTAAGAAATATCTCTCCATTTCTTTATGTTGTCTGCAGTGTCTTTCATCAGTGTTTTATAATTTTATAGTTTTCAGAATACAGGTCTTTAACCTCTTTGGTTAGGTTTATTCCCGGGTATCTAATTGTTTTGGGTACAGTTGTAAATGGGATTGTTTTCTTAATTTCTTTTGGCCACTTCATTATTCGTGTATAGAAATGAAACAGATTTCTGTCGATTGATTTTGTATCCTGCAACTTTACTGAATTACTTTATCAGTTTTCACCATTTTTTGATGGAATCTTTTGGATTTTCTGTATATAGTATGATGTCATCTGCAAATAGTGAAAGTTTTACTTCTTCCTTACCAGTCTGCATTCCGCTTATTTTTTGTTGCTGTTGTCTTGAATACTGTATTATTATAGCTAAGGAGACAGGCAGTGGGAGTTTGACCACCTCAAAAACACAGAGCAAAAAGATGACAGAGCCTGAATCCCAATCTGGGTCTGTTTGCCTACAAACCTCTCTGTCACAGGCTGCTTTAAATGCCAAGGAAATGCATTGGTTGGCATGTCCATAGGCCAAGATACTGGAAGAGCATTTCAGTGAGTCATATTGGTCCAGTTGAGCCTATTCTCCAGCATCCAGTTCAGTAGTTACTAGCCACGTGTGACTGTTTAATTAAAATTAAATACAAAGTCAGATTCAGTTCTTCAGTCCAGCTGGCCACATTTCAAGAGCTCAGTAGCTACCTGTGCTATTATGGAATGTTTATCCTCATAGAAAGTGCTACTGGTCAGCTCTGCTCTAGGGGCTTTGATTATTTTACCCCCAAAAGGGGATGTTCAGTATGCTTTATTTTACCCTTTTTCTTATTGTTATACCTTTGAATGGAAGAAAGATATAGAAATTGAAGGCAAGTCCATGGGGAGTAGATATCTTTAAAAAAAAAAAGATTTTATTTTAGAGAGGAGGAGAGAGAGAGAGAGTGTGTGTGTGTGTGTGTGTGTGAGAGAGAGAGAGAGAGAGAAGCGGGAAGGAGCAGAGGGAGAGGGACAGAGAGTCCCAAGCAGACTCTGTGCTGAGCAGGGAGCCTGATGCGGGGCTCGATCTCATGACCCTGAGATCATGACCTAAGCAGAAACCAAAAGCCGGGTGCTCAACTGACTGAGCCACCCAGGCACCCTGGGAATGGATATCTTTTATATAGATAATAATAATAATAGGTCCTATTTATTAAATCCTTCCATGTGTAAGCAGCAGTCCAAGCTCATTGCATGTGTTAATTGGATGATAGGGGGTCAGCAGGAATTGAGACTCAGAGAACTTAAAAGACTCACAAGTATTAGCACTTGGGGCTGTCTGCTCTGTTCCAGTGAGACAGCCTTATCAAGTTTTAAGGAGAATTACAGGGCCTCCATCTAGCTAAGAAATATCTCATCTTTGAATACTGGACTGACATTGTCTAAGGAGCTTAATTTCAATTGTTTCATAATGTAAAGTATCCTGAATCCAAAAAGGGGAAGAAACTTTAAAACATGGGAAAATTCACCTTATATGTATATTTATACACACACACACACACACGTTTATATAAATGTATAATCCGCCACATAGCTATCAGCAACTTGCAGTTTAGCAAAGCTGTTTAAAAGGGAAGATGTTGATGTTTCCTTGGTGTATTTGATTCGTTATCTCCAAGTGATTGACCTCCCTGCTTACCTATGATGCTTAGTTTCCCTCACGGTTCTGCAAGTCAAGTCCTCTTGTCCGATCCAGCACCCTGCCTCATATCTTCCTAGCTCTTAAAAGTTGTTCATGTTAAAATTAGCAAACTTCCTTGCCCTTCCACAGTGCTGAACAGGAGGTTATTTGCATATGCTAGTAAGGGGCCTTCTGGTCTTTATTACTAATACAGTTTTAAGTAGCTATTTTGGTTTTATTGTCATGGTTTAAAGTTATCAAGGATTTTATTTGAGAATTCTTTATAGAATGTTAGGTCACATTTATATTCGAGGTGACCTATCAAGAGATGAGATAAATATAAAAGTATCTCTATTTTGGTTCAGTCTTTCATTATACAGTGCCTAAGATTGTCTCCCACTTTGAGCATCTTCAGGAACTCTGGGTTTTTTGGTCTTAAAATTTTTAAAAGAATTTTGGTCTTATATTTTTTAAACCTAAGCAGGCTTCATTTACTTGCTCTCACATTTATACAGTTTTAGGCTTGATTGGATGGTTTTGGTTTTATTCCTGTTATAATGCACAGCGGTAGACACACCTACGCTTCTGCCCCTCCCCCCCGTTTTTGGTAAAGGAATGCCTCAACCTCCTTGAAGGTAAACTCAGCACAACGAGTTATTTATTTGCTTTTGCACTTTATTTATCACAAGTGTGTGTGTGATTTATAATTCTCATTAAGGAGTGGTGACATCCCCTCCCCTTTCTAGAAGTGTATTGGAAATTCAGGTTTGTATTCTTGGCATGGTTAGCAGGCTGTAGAATTATCATTCTGTACTTCTATGAATGGGGATGAATTTGAATGTGAAACAGTGGCTTTGTTTTCTCTTTTGAGGGGAACATGGTCTAGGCACTGGGAATAGAGCAGAACAAGCCAGCTCCTGATTTCATGAAGCTTTATTCTAGAGTTAGGAGAGGTAGGGCAGAAATAAACAGATGACCAGGAAACTACCAGCCAGAGATAATAAAGCAAAACCAAGTGAAGTGAGCAGAAGGTATGGGGTTCGAGTGAGAGGGCTCCTTTTCATTGGGTGAGAAAATTTGACCCCAGTGAAGGAAGCCTCAGTACAAAGGGAACAGCCATTCCAGGAAGAGGGGGCAGTTAGTGCTGAGGCCCTATGGAAGAAGTAGAACGGAGGCCAGGGTGGCTGATGGAAGGGGAACAAGGGGCATGGGGATGGCCCTCAAAGATTGCAGACTGGGACCAGGAGTTCAAATTTCATTTTCATTGTGAGGGCCAGTGTCAGTGAAGCAGGGAAGGGACAAGCTCTCGTTGACAGTTTTTGACAGTCCCTCACATTTATGTATAGAATGTATTCTAGAAGAACAGATGTGGAGGAGGAAGGCCTCTCAGGGCCACTGCAGTGGTTTGAGAAGAGTGTTAGCAGCTTGGACCAGAGTGACACCAGTGGTGACAGAGGGAGCAAGGAATTTAGCGTGGCTTTAGAAAAGCCAACAGGACTTGAGAGGGGTCTGCATAATAGAGGTCCACAGATTGCTCCTGTAAAGGGCCAGATGGTAAAGACTGTAGCGTCGTGGGCTCTGTGGTCTGTCCCTGCCACTCTACTCAGTTCTTGTAGCAGATGACACATAAGCAAATGGATTACTCGTGTCCCATGAAAACTAATGTTTGGTCCACAGGCTGTAGTTTGCCGACCTCTCCTGAAGAAGGAAGGAGAAGGGGAGGAGCCAAAATTGACCCCTGGGTTTTAGCCTGGACACTTGGATGGACACACAGGCCATTTGCTAGGGTTTGGCTACTGAAGGAAGAGTAGGTGGGCCTTGAACTCAGGACCCCAGGGTTCCTTCTCATGCATGTAAATTGTGGAATACCCATGTGACATCCAAGTGAGCAGAAACATGGGCAGTTTGCTGGGGTCTGGGCTTCCGTCATGGCAAGGTTAGGGCAGGAGAGCTCCATTTATGAGCCATTTGTCCTATCAATGAGTGTGCTTCAGAGTGTGAGCTGTATGTAGCTGTTTTTCTTTGGTCGAATTTCATAGTTCATAGCATTTGTGACAAGCTGCTTCCCAGCTGAATTATTCCTGGTCTTAATCAAGAATTGAGTATATCCTTTGTGCAAGCTCTAAGATAAAGAGAGAGAAAACAAGGGTATTCACAATGTAATTAGGGAGACAAGGTTAACACATGAATTTTACCAGCAGTTACATGTGAATCTGTGGCACAGATGTGGATAACAGGTGACTCAGGGAGGAGAGGGGGTTGACAATAGAGCCCTTTTGTATGACAGGAGGCTAGAGGTGTCTCAACCTCAGCACTATTGATCTTTTGGGCCAGATAATTCTTTGTTGCCCCAGGGTTCATCTGGTGTGTTGTAGGACAGGTAACAGCATCTCTGGTCTCTACCCAGTAGATGCCAATAGCATACCCTCCACACCCCACCACACCTGGAATTGTGACAACAGAAAAAATGTCTCTAGACATTGACAAATGACCCCTTGGGGACAAATTTGCCCTGTATGAGAATTACTAGACTACAGCTTGGAAGTATAAAAAGCATTTGGAGTTGCAAACTGGTAGTCCACGGGCAATATTCGGTCTGACCCACTCATGTATTTTTCAGTAGTCTCTTTTAAAATTTTTAAAAATTTGAATGTGTTTACTTGGCACCAATAATGCCAGCTTGCCACAGGCCTCCCATTTCCTTTTGTCTTCCACCCAGCCTGGCACACTCTCGCCTGTGTCTGCGTGTAGCCCACAGGCAGCTGAGTTTGAGACCCAAACACAGCATGCACAGACTTTCCATGAACGCATTTTCTAGGAATCAACCTTTTGCCATCAACATCTCAAAATTCTAGGAACTGGCTAGCTTTCCTTCCTTTTTGGTTTAATTTATACTTTTTTTTTCTTTTCAACAAAAGGAGCAAAGTATCTTCAGACCGTTTTTTCTTAACTTTGGAGTTAATTTTCTTACTATCTCACTTTGGTTCCATGTGAAAATTAGTTTATTGGTTACCACCTCCTGTACGAGGGACGTTATTATGGTAGCTTCTCTCTTCTCTGATAATAGTTTTGTGACCTTACTGAATTGAGTTTCTCTGTATTGCAAGAGGTGTCTTCGTAGCCTCTGTACGAAGCGTTTTTCAGTTCTGAACATTTCCAAAGCTGTGATCTAAGACAAAGTGTTTACTCTGTTAATATTTTTTTCACCTTCCTTCATTTCCCTCAAATTAAATCACACGTTCTTTACCACCATCTGGAATGAAGTCGTTGACATGGTTTTGATTGAGCCTGTCTTAGCATTGCCACCTTCAGTTTTAAAAACGTTCCCCCATCTATCCCTTACCTGGTGTTTCCCCTGTTTGTATTCCTGCTCAGATATTAATCATGTCCCCTATCTGTGAACATAATCCTGTTGGGTTCAGAAATCTTGGTAGAATCGTAATGTCTTTGAAAATAGCGCTGGGTCCTTGGGAATCTTGTGTTTCCACTGGCAACTTGGAACATGCCTTTTTTTGTTGTTACCTGGGTTTATTTCATACTCCAGTTCTTATTGTGTTTTGAATGTTCTCAACGTTTTTTGTTTCTCGCCATGTGCGGTCAATGCTGTTCATTCTTTCTTTCGTTCAGTGAACTTCAGCACTGTGCTAATCCCTCATTATGGATAAATGACATGCAAATAAACATTTAAAATACACTGTGGTTAGTCACACCCTCCCCATTTTCTCATGGTTAATTCTTTTTCTAGAAATCTCATTGGATAAATTATCTTTGCCATGAAAAATGCTAATATATATTTTTTGTGATTTTAATATTTGCAGCAAAATTGTTTGAAAGATCCTTTTGCACTGTATCATAGAGCAGCAGTGGTGATAGCTAGGAAGCTGCAACATGGACCAGTTGTAAGACTCCATGAGAGAGGGAGTCCCTTTCTGTCCCTTGTGTTGGCCATCAACTCACCTAGTGCAGCAACCCGAGTTTTTATTAGGCTTGTATTTTGGCAGTTGGTATTTGCAAGGGCTCTGGCATGCTGTATTCATCTAAAAAGCTGTATTTTAAAAAGCTTTTGTATAGTTGCATAAACACTAATCAGTTCTTTAAAATCATTTGGAGATAGCTGGAATTAGGTCGGTGCTCCCTTAGATAGATATGTATGTTGGTTCTAATTTTATAAATCTTCTCTGTGATTACTTGTGCCATAGATACCATGTACCAAAATGGAAAATGATTGCATTAAAGAATCATAGAACTACCCATTGATTAATAGGATTCTTTGTAGTTTGCCCCCCTGCAGAACAACTTTCACTTAGACTTGACAATTGAAGAAGGAAGAAACAGTTGTTTTTTAAGGATGTATTTATTTATTTTATAGAGAGAGAGCATACACAAGCTGGTGGGGAGGGGGAGAGGGAGAGAGAATCTCAAGCAAACTCCCGCTGAGTGCAGAGCCCAACTCGGGGCTCGATCTCACGACCCTGAAATCATGACCTGAGCTGAAACCAGGAGTCAGACGCTTAATGGATTGAGCCACCCAGGCACTCTAGAAATGGTTGTTTTTTAATCTCATAATTTCTCGAACTCTGCACTGTTGAGGTCTTGGACTGGTTAATTCTTTTCCTGTGATCACAGGCTTCTTGGCAGCATTCCTGGTCTGTACCCACTCCGTGCCGGTAGCAGCCTCTCCTCCTCCCTCATGGGAATATCCAGCAGTGTCTTCAGACTTGGCCAGTGTCCCCGGAAGAGCAACATCAGCTTTGTTTGGGAAGCAGTGCTCTCATCCCTTTGGCACCCATCTTGTTTTTGCTATTGGAAATGCTATGTTCTACTTTTTTTTTTTTTTTTAAGTGTAAATGAAATCAGTTTGTGGTTTACTTTTGGTTGAACTTGGATGGAAGAAATTTCGTATGAGAATTCCCCGTTTCTTCTCAGTCATTGCTTCTGCTCAGGAATGGCTGTAGCAGTTTGGCCCGTCGTCAGAATTACTCTTCTGTCCTCTTCTCTGCCGCTAGCTAACAGTGCATCCTGGGTCATCTGTGGGCACTGTCCCTGGGCCTCTGCATTGCCATCCAATTGTACCTTCCTCAGCACTGTCATGAGGACAGAACAAGAGGAGGGCTTGTGGTGGCTGCAGTGCTGCCCTGTCCTGATGGATGCTCTTCTTGGTCCTGCAGATCAGATTAGAAATTAAGAGAAAGGAGGTGGAGGGGTTACGCAGGTGGTCCTGCTTCCCAATACTTCTGGCATAATTTTCTGCGATAGAGAAAAGATAAGGGAAGGTAAAAAAGAGGAACCTCGAGGGAAAGTAGCTGGGGCTGTGTTCCTTCTGATCTGTCATGATGTGGTTTTCCGTAAACAGTGAAATGAGACAGAAACAGTGAAATCAGGACAGAACAGTGCTAGTCATGAAGTTTTTCCAAGGTGCAAAGCACTCCCCTTTAGAGATCATATCCTTCCTGTGTTTTATTTCCGCTGAAATATACTTTTACTTATGGAATGGTAGTTGATTGTTATTTGTCCCCCTTTTTAATAGTTGTAGTTTACAAGATAAGGAATTGGCAGATTGTGGTCATTTGCTCAAATCTGTTTTATGAAAATTTGGTGGTTTATAAACAGGGCAGGAGGCCCTCAGGAGGTCAGGAAGACAGGAAAGGAGGGAGAAGTAAAGTGGGTTACTCTGAAGTAATCCAAACCATAGGAAAGGCAATGGGAACTTTCCCCTTCTCTAACGATTTCTTCCATGGCCTCTTACTTTAGGGGGAAGCTACGTTTGGGTTCAAAACCAACGATTGATTGACAACTCTCCTAGGGGTTGCCCTTACATAATAATATCTTTATCAGTCAGATTCTTCCAAGAATTCTTTCGTCCTGACGATGTTAACTCCAATAGCAAGGGAAAATTTGGGTAAGCCATGCCTGAAGCACCCCGAAATATCCATGGCTGATTTCTTGTTTGTAAAAAGCAGTCTCAGAAACTTTACGATAGCTTTAAAAAATCCATTTCCAATGTGTTTTCTTGCATTAAGTTCTCCATCTGAGTTGTCTCTAAGCCTGATTAGAGCAACAGGAACCAGCCAAAATCAGGAGAGGAAGCAAAGGATTCTGGTATTCGATCTCCACTGTGAGAAATTTGTTGAGTATCTTCCACCCTGAAAATACTTCCTGGGTGAGGATGTATTTCATTTCCAGTGTGAATTTCTGTTACTTACCTTTTCCTGCCGTAAATGCAAAGTACTCCTTCAAGGCAGTGCCCTGTGATACATCTTGTTCCCAGACTAAATAGTTCATTAAATAGCCTTGCAATTCTTGAATTTCCCCTGCACCTTAAATGTGCCTGACCTATAAAAACTTATTTCTAATTGAGATTCATCCTGACAGGGACAATGTGTATGTGTTGGAATATGGGGGGGGGTGAAAGAGATTCCCATATTCTGCCTTTAAGCAAATGCAATTGGCAAAATGAGTATTGACTCACCGAAACCTGAAATCTAGTAGTTGAACAAAGCCTAAATTTCTGCTACTTCCCATAGCTTATATGGGGCAGCAATTCATTAGAAATTGACAAAGTCGAGCAAATAGCTCTTTTTCTTCGTAATTCACATAATCACTTAGACCAGTTCAGATATTGTTTCAGCAAGAAGATTTTAAAGACATCTAATATCGCCTTGGGAGATGAATGGGGCTGTTCATCACATGTCCTTTGCTCTTTGTAAAAACCTGACCCTTCAGTAAATGGCTCTTTAGGTCTGACTCCCAGACAGTTTGAATAACGTAGTGCTGCAGGACTCCCAAGTTGGATCGCCTTGCTGTTGTTAACCATGACCTGTGTTTTCCAAAGCTAATACGGTTTCCTAAATTTAAGAGATTGAAGTGAAGTTTGATATGGTGCTGGATGGCTTCAGTCACAATTAAGCAGTCTGGTAATAAAGTTAATTGAAATGACCAAATTATAGACACCCTTACAGAGCAAATGGGAAAGTTTCCCTCCCATTTTGCAAAAAGTACGTGGTGACAGAAAAGTGATTGTCACGCCAATAAGGCTGTTAAAACTGCTCAAGAGATTCATGCATTTAGCTGAAGGAAAGGACCTGAAATATGATTTTCCATCAGTGTCTACTTGTTTTTTGTACGGAAGGGGAAGGCATCTGGAGTCTTTTAACCCAGTGTTGGCATAAAAGTTGCTTTTCTAAGGAATGGATGTGAAGGTATCCTTAACTGAAGAATTACTGACACTCTGAAAGTGTCCCAGAGAACATATCCATTTGCTGGAGCTGAGAGCTGTGGGGTTTGGGGTTTCTTTGTGAGTCTTCAGTTTCAGTTGATTCTGAGACCCGAGCCATCCGTTGTGATGGGAATTTAGAACACAAGGTGGCACAAGAGGGACTTTGCTCTCTGCACGGAGGGAGGCATCTGTGAGTTGAGCTGAGCCTGGCAGCTCACCAGTAAATCAAGGAGCAGCCCAAGGATGGAGAGCTGCTAAGTAGTCACAGCAGCAATGATGATAATCAAAAGAAAGACCAAGCTGCCCCTCCCTTTTGCCTCATCAGCCCTTCTTGCAGCCCTCAAGATACAAATGCATTTCATAAGCTCTGCACGTTCACACATTCATCCAGAAGGTATTTGCTGAACTGGGGACCAGATGCTGTTTTAGGGAAGGAGACTAGCCCTACAGTCATATAGACCAAGTCCCTGAAATGGAGACAATAAGTAGATGAAAACTATTAACAATATAAACAATGGACAAGTAAACAGAATAATCTGAGAGAATCACAAAGAAACTGGGCTGTGTGAATAAAGTGAGGGGTACCCGGCTGGCTCAGTCAGTAGAGTCCATGACTCTTGATCTCGGGGTCTTGAGTTCGAGCCCCATGCTGGGCATAGAGATTGCTTAAAAATAAACTCTTTAAAAAAAAGAAGAAGAAGGTTGCTCACTGCGGATCTGCTGATGGCATGGATCCCTGGGTGGCTTCTCAGAAGTAACGACATCTGGAGAGAGATCTGAGTGATGAGAAGCCGCACATGGAGGTCTACAGGCACAGTGTTACAGGCAGAGGGCACAGCCAGTGAAAATGTCCAGAGGAGTCGAATAAATTAGTCCAGAAGTGGAGAGCGCCAGTCTGGCTGGAGCATGGGCAAGGGGAAGGGTGGTAGGAAATGAAATCACAGAGACTGGCAGGCTGAGATCGAGGAAGGCTTTGTGGGACACGGAGAAGAGGAAGAGTTTATAGTTCATTGAAACTGTGTTGGGAAGCCACAGAAACATGTATCCTGCAGACCATATAATCTGATGTATGCTGTAGAAAGATGTTTCTGGCCTCTATGTGGATAATGGATTAAGAATAAAGCAGAGATCAAGTCTTAGGTTCTGTGGTCATCTAGGCAAGAGAGGCTGGTGGCAGTGGAGATGGATGGACATGGATGGGTTCAGGATACATTTTGGAAACCTATGTGGTAGGAAAAAGAAGCCTCCAAAAGGGCCTTAAATTTCAGGGGTTTGGTGTCCTCTAAGGTTAAAACAATTCAGGATACTCTCCTGGATCTCTTTGTTGGTCCTGTGCCTAACTTACATTGCTAAAAATAAAGCAGCCAGGATAAAAATCATCCTAAAAGTCAGTAACCCTGAAGAACAGGATCGTGGCATGTATTTTTTTCAGCCTAGAAACTTCTCAGCACCAATTACAATGATAGGTTTCCCTTCGGGGCTAGTGACCTTAAAATAAGGGCCCGCACTGCATCCTGTTTTTCCAACCCAGAAGAAGAATCCTTATTGGTTTTTTCTTTCAATGAGCTATTTTGAGCTATTCTTTTATAATCCCCCCTACACATCTTAAGCAGCTAAAAGTCAAACTTTCAGCATTAGAGGAACTGCCTTGGAGCTTCCGGGCTACAAGTAGCATCTCTTATCCCAGGAAGACCTCAATGAGCAAGGGAAATAAGAGAAACAGGTAACAGGGCCAACCCTTAAGCATGTACACAAAAAGCAATTCAAATTTGAAGTACAGGTGTTAGGAGCGTCAAGCTCTCTGTCTGATAGGTAGAGAGTCTTCCCCAGAGGTAGAAACATTGGCCGACTAAGATAAGACCATAGCCGAAATACCCAAATGACAAATATTTCCAACCAATATAGAGTTAGAGAGCTTCCCTGGAACCAGTTGAGAAACTGGCTCAATTCCACCCCTAAAAAAGTAGACCTTGGTAGGAATATTCTCTGGAGAAGAAAGATTGGCCTCATGGTACATCATGACAAATTGGTGGTCTTTTTCAGTTGACAAGTTCTTTTTCTTTTCCCTTCTGGAAAGAAGACGCCGTAACTCACTCTACTCACTCCATCTTTTTCCTGCACCCAATTTTTTAAAAAAATTGTGGTATTAGGTAGTGTTGGAATACATATGCAAGGTAGAAAAAGCTCCTACCCACTTTGGAAACTATACTTCGTAGGGCTTGGCGGTCAGCCAAACTGTTAGTTGTGTAGATCTAAAGACTTGCTTCATTGCTCAGAGACCCATCTTGTTATATTTTTTAGTATGTATAGCTCTGACTGGTCAATGATTTAGGTACTGTGACTTGGGGTAAAATATCAGAGACCATGTTCAGAACCTGGTTGGCTCTACCTAGATTCCCATGCTATCTCTAGAAAGGGAATTCTGTTCCTAAACTCACATCACAATTATGGGTTCAAGATACCTGACCTGTTGACCTACAGGATGATATCCATGTATCCATGAATTTTTACAAGTGCATTTTTTACATATAAACACCCCTTCATAACAGAATGTGATCCAAAATGGATTAAGCATCTCTGAATGGGGCTATATAGTTCAACGTTAAAAAGCACAGTCTTGGCATTAGACCAAGTCTCCACTCAGCTGCTCGCCTGACTATGTGACCATGGCCATGTTACTGAATCCTCAGTGCCCCAGTTTCGTTATCTGTAAAATAGGGATGATATTAGTACTTAATGAAGACAGCAGGTAAGAAGAATAAGTGTTATGTCACACAAGCAAGCTCTCAGTTCTTGTTAGTTAATTTTACTCTCAGCTCTAACTTTTTTTATTTTTTATTTTTTTAAAGATTTTATTTATTTATTTGACAGAGACAGAGACAGCCAGCGAGAGAGGGAACACAAGCAGGGGGAGTGGGAGAGGAAGAAGCAGGCTCATAGCAGAGGAGCCTGATGTGGGGCTCGATCCCATAACACCGGGATCACGCCCTGAGCCGAAGGCAGACGCTTAACCGCTGTGCCACTCAGGCGCCCCTCAGCTCTAACTTTTGAAGACCTCGCCCCCGCCTTTTTAAATATACAAATGAGAAGAGAAGTCAAGGTTTTGACCCTTTGTGGTGTATTTCACAGGTTTTGGGGGAGTTCACAACAATAGCACTATCTGTGCTGTTTCGTTGACACCATTTCTGAAGTGACCATTTACCTCTCAGGAATTGCATGATGACAGTACTTTGGAGTGGCTCAAAGTATGAATGACTTTGGGTCTCTCTTCACCTGTGCCATGTGCCAGTTCAAGGCTTATGACTCTGAGGTGAAAGGCCCTGTAAACTATTAGCAGCCAGCAGACTTGCAAGGCATGTATTTCTCTTTGGGACGTATTTATTAGGCTGAAGGTACTGTGTCATTGAAGCCGACTTCTTTGTCGCTGCAAAGCTGTGCGTCTACGTTCTTCTTACCAAATGCCAGCCGACACACATCGGGGGCTACTTACTTACTCTATAGATCGGAGGGCCAGCCATTTCTCTAAATTACGATGGCCAATATTTCATAATGACCATGATTAGGCCCCCCCAAAGGAGAGAATGTCTTCATCTTTTTGGAGACATTGGGTCTGATGTCTTGTTCTTGGCAGCTGCTATCATATTTGCATTGAAATATTATACCACAAGGATGAGCATGGTATTTGACCAGAGGAAGAAGAAGAAAAAAAAAAGCAAGCTCGTCTAAACTAGAACCATTTTTTAAATTTTGTTTTATGGATTCAATTTTGGGATATACAGCGTTTTGTAAGGTCCTTCAGTGAGAATGTACTGTAGTTGAAACCTGGCCTTAAGTTTATGCTGGCACACTGATTTAGCTTTAAAAAAAAAAAAAATTTAAAAAGCTCATCATCATTTTTCAATCAAGCATCAATCATTTCCTATTGCTCCCAACCTCCTGACCCTGTGATTAAATGCCAGCCCTCCTTCAGCGTTAAGCTCAATCCCCTCTGCCCCCTTCTTCACATTGGATTAGCTTTCTTTTCTCATGCTCCCCAGAGCGATCATGCTTCTTTCCGGCATGGTGCTTAGCACTGACCATGCTCAATTATCGCTGTTGCTTTTTTTTTCTTTTTAAAGACAGACTATGAACTCATCCAGGTCAGAGCCATGTCTGATTTACCTTTATCTCTTCAGCAATGCTTCGGCAGGCATATGGCAGAGCTCAATAAATCTTGTGTGGGTGAGTAGGCACGTGGATGGTTCCTTCTCGTGATCCAGGTCTTAGCTCAGATACTGGCTCTTCAAGAAAGCCGTGCTTGACCATCCGGGGTAAACTAGCTGCGCACCCCAGGCATGCCCTGTTCCATCATCCTGCTTCGCTTTCTTCACTGAAGCTATTCCTCTGAGATTATTTGCTAAATTGTATATTCTCTGTTTTCCCACAGATTGTGAGCACTGTGAAAATAGGACCTTGTAGATCTTACTCATTGCTTTAATTCATGCCAGCTCTTGGCACATAGCAGGCCTTCAGTACAGTTTGGTTCAGTGAGGGAGTGAGTTTTCCCTAATTTCCTTCCAGTCCCCAGTGGAAAAAGTTAGGGCTGAGTTTCTACCTTTTTTCAGTTTTCTGGACTGTCCTTAGCATTTTGTCAGTCGGGTTAAGTGCAGCTTAAATTTAATCATGATTTATATATTTTGTATTAAACCAACCAGCCAAACAAAAAACTAGTTGGTAAAGATGGTGCAGGTGGCCTTTTTTTTTTTTTTTTCTTAAGATTTTATTTATTTGAGAGAGGGAGAAGCAGGCTCCCAGCTGAGCAGGGAGACTGACAGGGGGCTCGATCTCAGGACCCTGGGATCATGACCTGAGCCGAAGGCGTATGCTTCAGAGACTGAGCCACCCAGGTGCCCCATGGGTGGCTTTTTTAAAAGGGATACTAGCCATTAATGTTAGTTGTGTCGAGTCACGGGTTTGCAGTGAAATAATCATCCCTTCTGCGTGGCTAGGGAAATCTTGCACCTTCCTGCACCCCTCCACATCTGTACCTCATGTATCTTTTAGTATTTTGCTCCATCCTCATACTGTCCCTTCCCCACTCACTGCCCATAAAAGCATTACCCTACTAGGTGCATTATTCTTTCATGCAGCAGCACTTTTGCTGGTAGATAGCCGTGTTCTGCAAAGTTCTTTAATGCAGTTTCCCTCAAAAAATTTTTAGATGTGCCCTTTAGATCTTCCCAAGAAGGAAGAAGAAGCAAGCAATGCAACTTTTCTCTTTCTGCTTGATCTTTCTCATGACCCTCTCTGTTTGCAGATAAAGTATTTTATATGTGCTGTCCTTATTAGAGGCGCAAACAGTGCAAGTCACCCTCACCCTGGGAGTTGCATCTAACACCGTAGCTGCGTGCTTGGACATGAGGATTTAATCTGAGGTTCATAGACCTCCATAGCATTGGCTTCTTAGGGTTACTGGTTAAGGTTTCATAGACTGCTTAAAATTATATGCGAAATTGTGTGCTTCTATTCAGCTCTGCTTGAGAGAGGCTCTAACAGCTTTTTTTATCCTATTTTCAATCAAGGCCATGGCCCAGTAATTTATAGCACAGACACTTGAGTAGAAATGGTAGTCATTGAGCCAAGAGAGAGCTAGAACAAACTCCGCTTATTTTTTAATCTAGCGCTGCACTGAAGCTAATAAATACATACCATTGTCCAAGCACACTGAGTAATGCTTCTCTGTTAATAATCATAGTTGTATGTAAAATCTGGAAAACTTGGGAAAGCCTGAAAATAAGAATACAAATCACCTATTAATCCTAGCATTCAGAAAGAATATTTTAATACATGTTCTTTTAGTCTTTGGGTGCGTGATATATGTGTGTGATATATACATATACCTATTTTTTAACAATGAGCTTATATTCTATGTACAGTTCTATCCTGCTTTGCACACATTATATCCATCACTAAATGTTCTTCACTGTTCCCATTTTTAATGGATTCATAATTGTTCATCTTGTTGGTATAACAATGTTTGCCCAGTCCTCTGTTCTTAGTTCAGATTTTTGTTTCCAAAATTGTTTCAAAAATTGTTCCAAAAAATTTTTTCCAATTTTTATCTTCTTTAAATAAGACTATGTTGAACATCTTTTTAGATAAATCCTGGTGAGTCTCTCTGATTGTTTCCTGAATACAGACTCTAAATGGTGAGATTACTGGGTTAAAGTCAGCTATAATTTTGAGTCCAGCATTTAGGATTATGTATTGATGTGTTTTAGAATGAGAAGGAAAGTTAGTGGGGTCTGAGATGAAAATGTGCTCAGGAGTAGTTTTATTCTGTTTGGAATCTATGAGTAGCCCCAGACCAAGTTCTCAGTCTTCTTTCTGTGGCTTTCAGTGGTCTCCATTGAATTAACTACCTGATTGCTTCAATCAGTGAATCACTCTCTCTCTCTCTCTCTCTCTGTCTCTGTTTATCTGTCTCTCTCTCTCTCAATATATGTAACCGTTACGTGCTCCTTGCACATTGCATTACCTAATTCAACACGAGTGCTGTTTTTAATCAAACATTTTGCAATGCAAAATTCTAAAGAATCCCATGTGTTCAGTGACATGTGGATTAGTGACATAGTGTGTGTTAGAATGCTGAGGAAGAAGCCAAAATGTTTCTATTAAAATGCTTAAATCTAGAGATCAAGTACAAAGCAGAATGAATATCACAATGAAAAAATGTGAATTGATGGCATACTGCATTTTTATTACTTGTAGATCCACTTTGCTTAGGATGGTGACTTTAGAATTCACCCCTTCAAAGCCTTTGGCATGATTTTTCTTCATTCTTCCTGTGGGTGAGGTTGGTTGACATTCTCACTTCCTTTAACCTGGAGGAAGTTAGGTCCAAAGAAGTCTGATCTCTTTCCTACAACTCAGGCTTGTTTATCTCTGTGCTGGAAGGGCAGTGCTTGGCTTGTGTTTGGCTTTCCCTGGTAGCGTAGCTGAGCTATCGATGTCTTCCCTGTATCCATTTTGTCAGCGAGAAACACGAGTCTTAATCTCAACAGCAGTACTTAAAGAAACCGTATGTATACATTCATTTGGGGGGAAAGTTAGTAGTTCTTGGAGGATGTAGAGGTCAGTGATGGCTCTCAAGATTTGGAAGAGCAGTAAAATGTTCTGAAATTTGCTGCATTCATCTTACATAAAAAGACAGTATCGGCTTTTTTAAATTGTAGTATCTGTTGGTGTCTGTGTGTGTGTTCATAAATAAATAAAGCTTTTCTTGTTGTAGAAGTTACTAAAATAGGTAATAAAACCATCCATGATCCCGTGAGCCAAAGAACACACTGTTTTGGCATGAAACCTTCTAGTCTTTGTTTCCAAATGCATATCTATTCCATTATATTTTTTCTTTTTTCATATAAATTGTTGCATACACCCATTACAAAATTTCACCGAGAATAACATTCGCCATTTAGTTCTAGGAGAACATGTTCAGTAGAATAGTTTATGGTCTTGATATTTAAAAGGAAAGAGTTCTCTTCAGTTATTTGGTCAGATTCCAGTCACTAGCAGAGAATTTGCCATTTGTTTTCTCCAAAAGGACATCTTTTTCATAGGGAACTTTGGAAATTCGGGTCCCAACATTTCTCACTTCTATAAATCACACTTAGACTCACACTTTGAATATACCCTTCCCCATAAAAGTTTTCTGGGACACCTTTGAAATAGCATTTGCTACCTTCTAGGTTCTAAGAGCAGGTGGTACCATCCATAGACTTTCTCGAAATTTCCCTTCCTTTCTCTGAAGGAAACTGGTGAACCCACGAAGACAGGTGTGGTCTCTTCACCTATGCCTCGTTCGTAGCATGTAACACGATGTGTACAACACAAGGATCCTGCTGCTCCTGGGAACCCAAAGTGTGATTTGTCTTAGGAAAACCAGTGTCTTGCTGGCAAGTGTGGGACCATGCTGCTTTCTGTCCCCCTTCCAGTGCTAGGTCTTGGAAAATTCTGCTACATGGTGACCTTTTCCGAGTATTTTCCATTAGGTCTCCCAGCTGTTTTCAAACCATCTGAGTGGTTTTGGCTAAAGTACACTATAAATTGTAATCAGGAGCTTTGTTCCAGCATTCATATTCATTAGATTTTAAGATTTAATGACTATGTGGACTTAAAGCAAATCCTTGATTCTCTTTTTTAAAAAGCACTCGAGTACAGGCTCTCCAGTGTTGACATTTTGAATACTAATTTGTGGCCAGTTTTGGCTCCTATAAAAGGGGTGGCTTTTTAAAAAGAAGGTAGCAAAGAGGAACAAATTCCTCTTTAAATTAGAAGAAGTTTTTCTTATTTGTTATAAAATACAACTTGTGGTGCCAATTGATCTGGGATCTTTTGGAATATTGTATGAACTGCTTCCTTGGAGGAAGCAGACTAAACCTGTTATCCAGTATGCTGTAGACTGGTCGGTTTTGTACCATTAATGGAAGGGCCATTAATTAATTAATGTTTATTTTTAGATAACTCTTTTATTGCCTCAGCAAGATATGAATATGGTGTTCTTGATAAAGAGTTCTAGATTAAGGCCAAGTCTGCTTACGCTAGCCCCTCCGATCCCTGCCCCTCCTTGCTCACCAGAAATTGCCCAGTTATCAGTTTGGTGTGGACAGTCATAGAGAGCAGACCCTGGGCATGTGTTTGAGTGTCTTTTACACCTGTCTCCCCCTGTACCTGCCATTCTGCAGTGTGCTGCTTGCATTCAACATTGTGTTTTGGAAACTGTCCATGTCACACACAGAGATAGCTCATCCCATCCCTTTTAACCTCTGCAGACTGCCTTATAGTTTGGCTGTTCCATCGTTTATTTAGAACTCTAGCCCTTTCCCGGTTTCCTTTATACCAACAATGCTGCAGTGAGCATTCTTGTACCTGCATCTTTCAACGGGCGAGCATTTCTCTCTGATAGAGAAAGAAAAGTACCTTTATTTTATACGTGAAATCTTAAGAGACAGGGATTTTAAGATGGTCAGGTTTTTGGGGTTTTTTTTTTTTTTGAAGATGTATTTACTCTTAGAGAGCAAGGGGGAGGGACAGAGGGAGAGGAAGAGAGAGTCCTTAGCAGACATGGAGCCTAATGTGGGGCTTGATCTCACAACCCTGAGATCACGACCTGAGCCAAAACCAAGAGTCTGACACTTAACTGACTGTGCCATCCAGGTGCCCCTAAGATGGTCAGCTTTATACATGATAAGCAGAATACAGATCAAAGCTATTTTCCCTGACTCCCCCTTCCTACTTGGAGATTCTGGACACATTTTTTATAGAGGGTCACTGGGATCCTCGGTGAAGTCAAGTCTGGTAATAGCTAACCACAGTGAAATGTTTTTTCTTACAGTTAGCTAAGAAGGTCAGTCTGAATTAGGAAAATATCTGATTTCAAAGACGTAATATTATACAATTTTGAAGTCTGTACAGTGACCAATGCTAATATAAGTTAATAAAATTCCCTGAGGGAATCACATTAATGAACACATAAAAAGCATCTAATAATTTTAAAAGAATAATGACACAACTAAATTGCTCAACACAGTTATTCTCATCCATAGGTAAAATAGTTCCCCTACAACGGTTTCTGTATTAGCATGTTGGGCAAATGACTTTCCCTAGTTAGAGGAAGGTGACCGTAACCACTTCCTTTCTGAATGGTGTAAATTTGCAAAGTAAGGTGTCATGGTTGACGTTTGAGGGGCCTACTCTGTGCCAGGTATGAGGCTTTCCAGTTTGTTGTCCTCATTGTCCAAATGGTCCTAATCCTGTGAGGTGAGCCTGAGTATCTCCAGTTCATAAACTGAGGCACTGAAGCAACCCACTCAAGGCTGCCTGAGTTCGCCCAGCTTGAAAGAGTAATACCCATAGTCTCCTTAGATGTGGTCCTCAGACCTCCTGTCAGAATCTCCCAGAAGATTTGTACATACTGAGGGGGGCCCAGGAATCTGCACTTTTAACAATTCTCCAAGTTTTCCATATGTACTCGGAAGTCTGAGAGCCCCTTGGCCAGACCATGGTGACCTCGTTTTGGTGATGAGATGAGCCTTGCCAGAAGAGTGTCCTCAGTGCCTCTGGGGACGAGTAATCCATGGCAAGTCATGCCTCACTTGCAGTGGGCACGTTAGCAGTGCTCCTCTGGTAGCTTCCTCCTACTCACCCACTTTCGTTGCCTCGTGTTACTTGTGCTGAACTTAGCACAGCTCACGGTTTGACAAGTCATTTCCCAAAGCATCGAAATCATCACACTACAGAGGGATCATTTTCTAAAAAAGGTTCAAGTTGCCAGTGCAAAATCATCAGATCCCAAGTCTGTATCTTTTGTGCCCAGTGCAGCTGGAATCTGCATTTCGCATGCTAACCCTCGCTCAAACCAAAAATAACAAATAAATAAAAAATGAGAGGGCAGCTTGCAGAAATGATTACCTTTGAAACACCATTATATGCTTTTATTTTTCCTTTCTAGCCCTCTTTTGCTGCACTCCCCTGTTGGCAGATTTCCCATATGGCTGCCCCTAATCGCTGCTGACTTTTCTAGAAGTGTGAGGCAATCACCAGCCCCTTCCAGCTCTCACCCTCCCATGAAGGACAGGGTTCTGGAAGAGCCCGCTAGGATCAGTGAATACCTTTTTCTCCTCTGCCTTTCTCATCTTCTCTCAGCTCCATGAAATTTCTCATTCACTCCCCAACAATCTGCTTTCCCCTTAAGGGTCTGACCCCAGCTAGCATCCTTTCCAAGCTAAATAGGAATGTGCTTGGATGACTGACATGCACAGAGAGGTGTGCCCATGATCTGGAGGGGGGTCCTACACCAAGTTGAATTTGTGTTCTCTGCTGGCAAAAGAGCATCCGTCTTTGTTTTGGTGTTCAGCTCATCCAAATAAAGAAGACATTTCCTCTCCTGAAAAGCAGAGGGGGGAAGAAAGGAAAGGAATGACCCAAAAAAAAAAAAAAAAGGAAAGAAAAATTTAATTTTAACCATGTACTCCTCTGCAACTAAATATACACCCCTTCCTCTGTCCTGATTGGTCCGCTTCAATTGACAAGTGGATCGTGTGGAAAGGAAATATCCTGGACTTAATTGTAAGTTAAGTCTCTCTTAATCCAGAAGAGCATTTGAGATTCTGTCCAAGTGTTCAATTTCCCAGGCCGCTGAGGTCTGTGAATTTCTTTTCCCAGCCTCCAGGCTGCTGCAGTACAAGCCAGCATAGCTAATGCAGATAGATCTCCTGCCTCTCGCTCTCCTCCTCCCTCTGCTTTGATTCGATATGAACAGCCTGGTAACTCCGATGCTGGGGAGAAATCTGACATAACTCTGCAGATGGCTAGGTTGCCATGAAACACCTGGGGATTGTTCTTTAAGGAAAAGGTAACATTTATATGCTAATGATTTCTTCCCCTCTTCCTTCCTTCTTGCATTTTTTTCCAGGGTTGCCAGTTCCCAAGAAGAGCCCAAAGTCGGTAAGGACTTATCAGTTACTTGGTTCTTGTTTGGGGGGGAGGGGACTGGTGGTGGGAAGGGACGCTGCCTGGCTTGATTGACTTCATGAAATGTGTTTTAGAGTAGGTGGGGGAGACAGTAGCCTGGGCTCATTTTATTAAGTTCTGGGGGTCTGTTTGATAGAGAAGGTATTGGGTTTGTCTTTAACTGTCTAGTGGTTTGTGGGCAGGCTGCAGAAGCCAGGTTAAAGAATGCATGTTTGGAATCTTCTCTGTATAAATGCATTACAACTCTCATTCAAATGGATGAGTTTCTTCGCTGGTTTAACTTGATACAAATGCTATTGTTTCCTTTGGGAGGGGGGTAGGGAAAAGCGCCACCTGCTTCCTGAGTAGGGTTGCTCTTAACTGGTGTTTCCATTCGTTCACATGGGCAGATTCTCTCCTTGAGCTTTCTTATGCACTGGATGATGAATTATTTACAAAATTAAAAAGCCTGCAGGTTTAAAGAAGAATTGCTGTGCCCCATATATATATATATCCATGCTCACATGGAACAATGGTCACTGCCCCGGCACTGAGAATAAGACATTTCCTTGCTGTCGAAATGTCCTTTGTTGTTTTGCTAGCTTTAGGAGCATTATGCTGCAGGTATAGGATTCTTTAAAAAAAAAAAAAATCAATGTTTTGCTGTCCTTTCTAATCTGGTTTCCCTGAAGATGCATTACCTAGTTGACATGTTAGCTAATAGCTTAGAGGCTGTGGTGTTTTGCTTGGTGGTGTGAGCTTCTGCTCCCAGGGCACTGACAACAAATTAAAATGCTACTTAAAAACTCAAAATCTGGAACTACGATGCCTGTAAAATTGATCTGGGAGAAAGAAGCTTCCCCATTCACTAACGTTAGATAAAGAGGGGTACTTCCACGTGGCTTAGACTATTTGGGGGGTGGGAAAATTTACAGCTTTCTGCCATCCGAGAAAGGAAAACCTTTAAAACTTTGCAGCTCACGGGGGCTGCAGCAGGATTCTTTGCACCTGTCTGCAAGCCTGGCGGCGAGAGGCAGAAGTTTATTACGGAGATGAGAGAGGGAGCTTCCTGCGTTCTTAAGCTCTGCTCCTAAGTTGTCCAAAAAGAAAAACCTGCAATAATTGATGGGACTCCAGTGGCACAGGGCTGTGGCGACTGGAACATGTGACTCTAGGGCTGCTTTCCTTGTCAGTTTGTGTTAACGTTTCAGCTGAAAAGTGCTGGTAGGTGTTCACATCGGAACCATGGAGATGCCAACGCACGCTTGTGTGTGTGTGTGTGTGTGTGTGTACATGCACGCACATGGCATATGTGTGTCCTCGTCCCTGGGTCATAGTGAGAAACCTGTTCAGCCTTCAGAAAAAGAGAAGCAAATCTGGAAGATGTGTCACATAAGCTTCAATTAGCCAGCCTTTTTTCTTCTGCACCCTCAAGTGTGCTGTGTGATGCACGGACTTCTTTTACACACCCCACGGGAATGGGGTCTTCACAAAGAGCATCCTGGGGGCAAGGTAGCAGTTTTGCACGGGGAGCATGACATCAAGTAGCAAGGCGTTCTTTTCGGGTTTGCATCCTGTTTGAACTTGGCTGAAGGATTTTTGTGGATTTCATCTGCATCTTTTCTTCCCCAAAGTGTTTTGGAATTCACTGCTGAACTTGAAGGGTATCAAACAGGTATAGAGCCTGTATTCACCAAGTCAGTTAAGAGAATTCCCTATGACAGTTTATTTTTGTAGAAGCCGTGTCATTAGCAAGCAGCAAGCCAATTACTCCGGCTGCATTCCTAGGAAAAAAAGCGTTCTTAACTGCTTTGCCCACAGTCTGCTGGCTCTTAATTACCACAAGCTAAGAGACTGGTGTGTTGCCGGGTTTGGAAAGAACAAGCCCCCCAGCCTGGGGCTTGTCCATACCTGATTTCTGTGCCAGGATGGGGATGATGGTTTTCACAGCATTGCTGGCACACTCTGGCAGCTGCTGTACAGAATTGGGGACTATCAGCCAAGGTCTGCTGTTGCCAGTAGAGCATTGCTAACATCTGTGATCCGTGGGAGCTCTGTACAGGTGGGTTGAAAGCTGGTTCCCTTCCCCAGTTTGAATTTTGATGATGTCCTGCCAGAGAGACAGATGATGATGGGATTTCTCTGGTGGGTTTGGGGGGAACCAATGGGCAAGCTGGATGTCATGGCTCCCATATAATGGCAAATAGGGTTAGTTGTACAGGCTATGTAATGAATGCACTCGGATTGTGCCCGGGTTGTAATATGCCGAGATTCACCTTTAGTTCTGTGAATATACTGTCTTAACCCAGGACCATTTTCCTTCTCTTAGCAGCTCCTGACATTGTTGGCTGGCTCATGTGACTGACAGCTTCCTTTTGCCCTCATACTTTTTTTTTTTTTTTTTTTTTTTTTTTTTTTTACTGTTTTCAATAATTAAGTAGTTGGGTTTTTATTAGAACAAAGGGACTTTTTGATCTTGTTTCCCCTCCTGGCCAGCCTCTAAGCTTACTCTTCATAAGCAGTTTCATCTACTAGATTTAGTTTAACTGTGGAGGTTATGGGTTCTATACTTATTGGGAACAATGGCGGTGTCTTAATAAAATGTTATTAATTTAATACCTGGACAGCCATAACATTAGGAATTTTTTTTGCCAAATGGCAGAGACAAAAATAAGACCTGTTTGCTGTTAGGTTTTAGACCTTGTGAGGAAACTGATTCTGAGGCCCAGTTTAATCATCCTGACTGGAAACTTATTTAACTGAGCTCTCATTCTGAATCACACATGAGGATTTTGTGAATAAGAATTTTAAAACTCTAGGGGCCCCTGGCAGGCTCAGTTAGTAGAGTGTGCAACTCCTGATCCCGGGGTTGTGAGTTCGAGCCCCATGTTGGGTGTAAAGATTACTAAAAAAATAATAAACTAAAAAAAAGAGAATTTAAAATTTTAAATGTACACCAAACCCTGAATTTTAAGTCGTCATTCGCTTCTGTTTTCTCACTAGTTCATTTCCGAACTATTACTTCCCTTTCTCCCTTCCTTCGTCAGTCCATCTATCCATCTATCCATCCATTTATATAGCAATTAGTATCAAAAATCTAGTAAGTGTCAGATTTGGTGTGAGGCACTGGAAATACTATGATAAATAATTTGGTCATGTGCCTTTCTTCGTGGAGCTTACAAACACATGATGTTTTGATTGCTTCTTTGAAAAGAAAGGACTCATCGTCTCAAATCACCATAATTTTTATGCACTTGTTTCAGTAACATGTATTTAATGAGTATCTTCTCTATGCCAGACCCAGCGCCAGTATGCAACAGGATCTAACACAGAAAACATTCCTGTCCTCGTGCGGCTGGGGAGAGACAAACAGTAGCCATATAAACAAGCAGATCTGTGCGGAACCTCTTCACGGGCATAAAGTCTGAAACTTTCACAGGTTCCAAAAGCAGAAAGATAGGGGCACCTGGGTGCCTCATTCAGTTAAGTGTCCGACTCTTCATCTCAGCTCAGGTCTTGATCTCAGGGTGTGAGTTCAAGCCTCACACTGGGCTCCATGCTGGGCGTGGCACCTACTTAAAAAAATAAAAATAATAAATAATAAAAATAAAAAGCAGAAAGATCATGTAGAACCTGGGACAAACGTAATGAAAATCACTCAGCTCTTAATTACAATAACATAAGTTAAATAGTCCTACAAAGCCAGAGAAAGGACCAAAGGTTGAGATGCTGTGATTGAGCTATGGAATTTTTCCGAGTTCCCCAGCAGCCTGAGCAATGTAGGAAACCATATATACTTAGTTGTTACTGTCAGATCAAAGAAAGCATTTCATATTCATAAAAGAGACAAAATTTTCCCAGTTAAGTAAAAGACTTCTTAAAGAAGATTTTCATATAGGGGACACCAAATATTGGAAAGACCAAGGAAACCCGTTCTCTTCACCGAACTGTTTGCAGCAAATGCAGCAAGCTGAAAGGGAGCAATAGTGACAGATTTCTCTTCCATTGTCCTCTGTTCCTTTTCCCCGGAAGGGATCCTAAGGACATTGCTGACAACCAGTTGTTAAGAGATGTGAGGGAGGGATCTCTCAGGGAATGTGCCTGGTCAGTGAGCCCAGCCTGACTCACTGAGTTTTATGTATCCTGCCTGTTTCTCAAACTCCCCTGGTTGTCTTAGCACCTCAGAGCCACTTGTCCCACAACTAGGCAAGAGTACAAATCGTCAAAGCTCCTGCAGGCTCCCAGGAGAAGCAGGGAGTGGTAGAGGGAAGAAGGACTAGGATTGTTTCCGTAAATCTCCTTGCCCCTCAACTTCTCACAGCGACCCATACCCTCAACCCCCTGGAGCCTAGAAAATAGACTTTGCTTTTGTATTTGATTTCTTTAAAACATTCCGTGTGAACCAAAATTCATTTTCATATCCAGTTGCTACTCTTCTTCTCCATTAATTCCTCTCCTCTGCCCTTTTAGAAGAGATTATTTGACATAGACCCGTAAAGGATAAAAGAAAGAGACAAGGACCATCCTCTGCTTTGGCTTGGATTTGAGTCTCTGATTTTTGCACAACCTTTAATGACATTGGCCTAATATCTCATCAGCACTTGGAGTTTTTCCTGTTGTCCGTGTAAATCACTGCAGTGGCCTTCAGTCTTGGCAGATAAGTGAACTGTAAATAATTTTGCTTTAAAATGGATCAATTTGTCATTTTTAAGCCACATGAATTCTTTTCATCATTTAAGCTCCTAAGTGCTGTCTGTATTCATTTGCTCTTCCGAGCAAATATTTTCAGCTCACTTTGTAAGTACCTTCATTTTGAAATCATTCCGTGAAATACTGATGAGTTGATTTTTTTTCCCCATTTCCATTTATAAAAACCACTGCATCTTCCCGATTTCCTTGGCCTGTCAATAGTTAAGAAATCATTCATGCTGGGAGATTGGTACAGTTTTATTTTAAAAGGTCTTATGACAAGTTTATGGCTAGTGTGTGGCCAAGGACTTTTATGGGGTTTTGAAAATTGAGCCCATTTCTTTCGTCCTAGTCAACTGATCTGATATTTAAAAATAAAAATCTTTCTTCATAAAGATCTGAATAGTGGCAGGAGCTCGCATTGGAAATATCCATCTCGATATGTGGCACATCTTTCCAACTAGTTGCTCAAGCTGGAGAGCTGGGAGGTAGAAATCCCTGTTTCCAAGAGGTCCTCCCCTCCCTCCTCCTTTTGTCTGCCCTCCACTCATCATTCAGCAATGCCTACTGAATCTGAACCAAAATGTCTTTGACTTCACTTATCCCCCCCCTTCCTCACTGCTCTTCCCTAGTGTAAACCACCTTGCGTCCCTCACATAGACCGCACAGGAGCCTCCTGACCGGCTCCCTGCTTTGACTCCTGTCCACACCAACCTATTCACCCTTCAGTAATCAGACCAAACTTTCTAGAAGTCACTTGGCTCCTGGCACATCTCTGCTTTAAATTCATTAGTGAATTTCTCCTCCCCTGAACTGAGTCCCAGACTCTTGAAAGTGGTTCACAAAGCCCTTGCAGTATCTGGTCTCCAAGCTCCTCTCACGCCACCCTCCACCCCTGCTGTGTCACCCTGCCTTCTCTCTGTTCTTCAGACAGTCCAAACGCATTTTTGCTTTGAGGACTGAGCACGGGCTACTTCCATTAATGGCCTGTTCTTCCAGAAGCCTCACCCTATCACCTGTCTAAAAAACATTGCAATATGTTGTTATCAAACTGTTATGATTATTTGATTAACATCCATCACACACACACACACCCCTCTAAATATGCAAGTATAAATTCTAAGAGTTTAGGTGCCATCTCTTCCTTTCTTATCCATTGTATCCCTGCGAATCTGGCTCATAGGAACTCATCAGTATATATTTATTGAATGAGTGAATAAATGCAATGTGGGTAGTTACTTAAGGGGGCCTAGTCTGGATGCTCTGTCATTTGTGTGCTAGGTGCTTGCACAGTGCTAGTATGCGTAGAATAACAGACTTGAAAACGTATCTCTAACTACAGATACTTTTCTTTGGGTCAGTTTCTCACTTAGAAAAATGAGGAGAAAGACAGTCCTATCAGATGCAACTCTGATCTGGTGCTATAACGAGTTGAGAAGCGAATTTGTTCTCATGGGCCAGGTCTTCCCTGGGAGGTAATCCAGTCTGCCTTGAAGGGGGCGTGTTGACCTTCATTTGCGAGATACGTAAACCTGACTTTTCTCCTGGACAGTTCTGGGCTCTAATGGGATAAAAGACCACATCACAGCTAATTAGCATGCTCACAGAAAGTGAAAAGGAGTATTTTGAACTTTTGCACAAACACACAGAGCATAGCTTCAAAAAACTTAGAGTACCAAGATATTAAATATAGAATGCATCTGCAAATTAAGTAGTTTTCATAATTGAACTTAGGAAGAAACAGAAAGTGAGGCTACATCTTACCAGGGGAAAATCCAAACAGCCACCAGATTAGTGTGCATTAGCCCATTAGTGTGGGTCAGAATGTGTCATTTAGTGACAGCGTTAGTGGTGGCATCGTTTTTTGAGCGTATTCTCAGGGTGCTGCCTTACTTTTGTTTTCCAAATTTAGGAACAAAGTTTAGATGGCGTTTAGAAGGGATGCAGAAATGCAGTTTCACAGACAGTTTTACAAACTCATTCCACATTCTGTCATTTTGTGTCAAATTGGACCAAAGTGAGTCATTTATTGGGAGCAGAGAAAGGGTGTTCAAATTTGAAAAATGGCCCGAGCCATTTCTGGTAGACTTCATTTGCGTACTCTGGTAGTGGCAAAGCTGTGTCTTCAGTTAAACCCGAGTTTCCCAGGTCCTCCGTGTCAAAGATTTGTTACGGTGGGACAGCAATCAAAGGGTCTTGGGAAGCCTTGAGGTGGCAAACATAATCTGTGCACACGCATTTGTGGGCATGTGGGTAAAAGCATGTGTGCAATCTTAGCGGGAGAAAAGTCCAGCCCGTTATCGGATTCTGTCAGTGGGGCAAGGTTGCCAGAAAGAAAATTTTCTCCAATTCAGAAAGAGGGAGTGAGTGGCTGAGGTTATAGTTCAGTTTCCAGGGACGACAGAGTGACCCCAGGAAAGAAGAGTATGACGTTCCCTCAGGTAACCCTGCAGTGCTGCTCTCTCTGGATCCCGGGGAGGCTTTGTGAAGGGGAATCTCAACACGAGGGAGCCTGAAGCTGCAGGGGTGGTGACTGACTAACTGTGAAATGAATTTAGTGTCAGTGGACCAATCCCACAATCTGGCATTTGCCACTCATTTGAGGAACTAAAGTGGGCATTTGAATGGAGGGATGCAATTCTCTGGGTGAACTCAGAGGTCCTTTACCTGTTGAATTATTTGCTTTTATATTTAAACTATCTTTTCTCCTCCTTTTCTGAGAGGAGACCAAAAACAAGACATGACCAAAAATAAAAAAGAAGGGCACCTGGCTGGCTTAGTCGGTGGAGTGTGCAACTCTTGGTCTCAGGGTTGTGAGTTCAAGCCCCACACTGGGAGTAGAGAGTACTTTTTAAAAATACAATCCTAGGGGCGCCTGGGTGGCATAGTGGTTAAAGCGTCTGCCTTCGGCTCAGGGCGTGATCCCGGCGTTACGGGATCGAGCCCCACATCAGGCTCCTCTGCTATGAGCCTACTTCTTCCTCTCCCACTCCCCCTGCTTGTGTTCCCTCTCTCGCTGGCTGTCTCTATCCCTGTCGAATAAAGAAATAAAATCTAAAAAAAAAAAAAAATACAATCCTAAAAAAAAATGTAAAAAATAGAAAGTAATGTTCTCTATTAATTCTCCTTACCAAGGTTTATTTAAAAACAGAAATAGCTTTGGGGCGCCTGGAAGGCACAGCGGTTAAGCATCTGCCTTCGGCTTAGGGCGTGATCCTGGCGTTATGGGATCGAGCCCCACATCAGGCTCTACTTCTTCCTCTCCCACTCCCCCTCTCCCACTCCCCCTGCTTGTGTTCCCTCTCTCGCTGGCTGTCTCTATCTCTGTCGAATAAATAAATTTAAAAAAAAAAAGAAATAGCTTTAAATTTTGTCTTGATTATAACAGGCATTATCTATATATTATAAAAAGTAGACAATACAGGGAAGTATAAGGGGGGGAGAAAGGCACCTTGAACCCCATTTTTTTTCTTTCTATGCTAGAGTGTGCACACCAAAAATGAGCTGATGCTGCATGTGCTTATTTATAATGGAGACCCTTGTAAAGACCACAGTGAAGAGAAACACAGATTTCCACCCACATGCAGAAGAGAGTGGGGGATGTATCTGTCATGAACATTTTCTGACTCTGAACGTCTCCAGCATGTCTCCAGGGGAAGAAAGAAGACAGCTAGTGAGCTTCCTGGGGAAGAAATCGGAGAGCTGGCCCCAAAAGCTGAGTTTGCTGTTAGGGAGGACTGTTGGAAGTTAGCAGAACCAGGTTTTATTCCAAGTCCTTGGAGTTCTAATCCATCTAGGTCCAATCTGAGCATTTCGTCCTCAAAAGGGAACAGTGGTGATATGGGGGATGGTGGTGGCTGTCCCTGCCCAAAACTCAGTGTATTTTCCTGGCACCTTCACCAGAGTATGTGGTCCCCTGGAGTCTGAGCGAATTGAGCCTCTCCTAGTTCTACCAAGACCTCCTTGGTAGTTTAGAATACGGGCCTCAAATTTCTCCTGCAGGCACACCAAATACAATTTTAGGTGGTCTATCTTGCCTTCATTAAATACGTACCCAATTTTCTTCAACTTTGAAACCTTGCCAAAATCCATACTCACATCTGTAATCTGTAATAGTCAGGGGTAAATGAAGTTTTTGTCCTCCTCGGCTTTGCTTCAGATACTTACTTCAAAGCAAAGGCTAGAAGGGGAGGGAGTCAAGGGGCTGATATTTAAATGAAGGGGACCTTGAAAATTTCCATGTAGATGGGAAGTGAAAGGTGAAGGATACCTGCAGAGAGAGTGAGGAATGGTTTTGATAGGACTGATTGAAAGACCAAGAGGAAGATTCTGATGCTATACGGAACTTGAAGGAACTGAAATGCTCTGGGTCAAAGATCTTATAAATCACTTAAAAAGCATAGCTGTATAGGTTCTGTAAGAGAGGGTGGAGATACCCCTTCTTGTCCCTTTACGATGCTCTTAAGCAGATAAGTATAGGGACATAGCATCTATTAAGTGAGAGGCAGGATTCCAGAGTTTTTCTTTTGAATGGGGGAAACGAAATACCTGGGCTTACCAGCATCTTTTATTCAAGAAAATAAGAACTGAAGTTATTTCATATCCTACCAAGTATTTTTCCTCCCACTAGGTTTTGCTCTCCATTCAATCAACATTCAAAGAAAGAGCATTTCATAAAATAGGAAGAGTCTTTTGCTGAGCAGGTTTTAAGGAACAGGAACCTGCTTATTCTATTGAAATTTCATGAAACTCTTTCCCTTTGAAAACTGCTTGGACTTTGGACAGGTTGCAAATCTAACAAGGCTGACCTCCTGAGGTCAACCCATATATAAAGTTTGATCTTGATTTTTAAGCAACAGCAGTGTCAGGAGATCAAGAGGTGAAATGCAATGCCTGCACAATTGATTAGCTAAGAATTATGGAAGCTCTTCATATGATAATTACTTATATGCTTATAAGTGCCAGTGCACACAGAATGCTAGGCATGTTTTTTTAAAGGTCTCATCCCTTTCCCTTATAGTGTAGGACTTCTGGCAAACCTTCTCGTAAAAGTTGGGCATTTTATTATCGAAAGATACAAAATGAGAAGTCCCAGAACGTTTTTAGCCCTGGTGGTATTTCTTCTGGATGTTATAGCCTTACATTTAAATCACCCCTGGTATTTTGTCTCAACATATTTTGTCAAAAACACAAGGATGTTGAAGTGATTGATACATGTCGTATCGCTCCCCTGAACTTCAAACTCATGTACCCAGTTGCTATTTAGACATCTCCAGA
The DNA here is from genome assembly GCF_002007445.2 of Ailuropoda melanoleuca. Classification (NCBI taxonomy): domain Eukaryota; kingdom Metazoa; phylum Chordata; class Mammalia; order Carnivora; family Ursidae; genus Ailuropoda; species Ailuropoda melanoleuca. Next base: position 31,987,786 of record NC_048221.1, on the reverse strand, counting down.
TGGATGTCTAATAGCGCAAATTTATAAGTCCAGAACTGAATGCTTCCACCTTCAAGGACCCAAGTAATCACCCCATCATCTCTCCCGTATCAGTAAAAGGTGACGTCAGTCTTCGAGTTGGATCAGCCACCCTTCCCCCCACTTTGAAGCCATCCTTGGTTCCTTTCTCTCATAACTTCCATGCAACCTATTAACCAATCCCTTGGTTCGACCTTCAGGATGTGTCCAGAATCTGACCGCTTCTCTCCATCTCTGTCACATTACCCTGAGCCAAGCCATCATCCTCTCTAACCTAAATAATTAGAGCAATCTCCTAAGGTCTCCCCACTTCTATCCTTGCCCTAGGACCTTTTAAAACAACAACAGTGACAAAAATAAGGATGCTAAATTGATACATCTTGTAATACATGTGCCCAGTGTCTTCGCTGGGAACCTGCGATGAAAATTGAATTTGTTTTCCGCTACAGCCCAGAGAGCAATATGGTTTGTGATTATGTCTTTCCATCTGGTCCGCCCCTCTCTCTGTCTGCCAATCACCTGGGGATTTATCTGCATGCAGCATTAGCTGGAGAAAGATGGAAGCCAAAATGTTGTTGATATATTTATGTATGTGTGTGTAGACGTGCTGAACAGAGACTAGCTGATGGAAACACCCACTCAGAGAACCAATAACAATCTTCTCACCGTGCTTCTCTCACTCGCTTGCTTTCAGCAACCGCTGGAAAGAAAAGACAGCCAGAATAGTTCTCAGCACAGCGTTTCCAGCCACCGGAGCCTGCACACGGCCTCCCCAAGCCACAGCACCCAGGTGCTCCCTGAGTACCCACCTGCAGAGGCCCCCGCTCCAGATCAAACCGACGGCTCTGGGCAGAAAAAACCAGATCCTTTTAAAATCTGGGCCCAGTCCAGGAGCATGTATGAAAACCGACGTGAGTAGCACCCTGGCTCCTATCTTCCCCAGACCCCTGCCCAAGGCTCCAGCTGTCTCTTGAGGCTTCTTGAAAATAGATTTTCAGTGTATAAACGGGGTAGACGTAAATCACAGTGAGAGGCGAAAGCTTCTCAGAATAGTGATAGAATCTGCTGGATGTTCATGAAGGATCCATTATGTGTTCAGTTTGAGGTGGGCAAGATGGGGATGGTGGTCAAATAAAGGGCCTGAATAAAAACAGATTTATTTTTCCCTTCAGTTAAAAGAAGTGGCAGATAAGAGCTGCTGTCAATGTCATTAACTCTTTCCCGTGTAGACTGTGGCATGTTCTCGTGAAACAGCTCTGATGTACAACAGGACATAAATATAATTGGTTTGGATTGCAGGAGTAATGAGAAGAGATTAAATGCTTTCTTAGTGGTCTCCTAGTTTTTAAGAATACTAGTCATTTTTTTTTTATCATCATTCTTTTTAAACATTCCCCTTAGAAAGGGAAAAAAAAAAGCAGTGAGTGGTTTGTGCTTTAATTATTTATACTCTGGTTAAGTGTGTTCCTTCGGCTTCACCTTTTTGATAACTATGAACTAATGATGGCGTGCATCCTAACTTTTTGGCCCTTATAAACCTAACATTGCCTTCTTGTTTTATTTCTTACTTTTTATTATGAAATGATTCCAAAGACTGTCCACGGTAAATTATAATCATTTATCCTACCGTTATCAACAGAAGCTCCCCAGGTGCTTGAATCTTAGGGGATGCAGACGAACCCCCACTTGGGCGGATGCTATAACTGACGTTTTCTCATGAGTACGAATGATTGGTCAGGATGAGTCCACTCTGGAGGTGGGAGGTGCACTTCATTTTCTCTTTGAGGCGTGGGATTGGAGAGACTGTTTAATGAGGTCTGGTGAAGGGTCTGATTAAAAGTAGAAGAGAGAAGAGAATCGTTCTGCCTATCCTCTTTGTGCCCCCCAGCCCCCAGCCCCAGCACAAGTTTTGCTAATGGCTACAGCCATGCTTGTTTCTCAGGCAAAGCCCCCATAACCCCACCGTCTTGCCGGCCCACTCAGAATCTTGGCTATGAAGCCTTTCCTTTGCCGTCTGGAGCAAGGCCAGCATCCCTGCATGAGGAGGAAAGTTGGCCACATTACTGGGTGAACTTCAGCAGTTAGGGGGCACGAGGCAAGTCTGGAGTCATGATGATTACCAAATTTTGGAAGTCACTCAGGAGTCCCTCCATCCTTTTCCTCCTCAAGGGAGAAATATTGCCTTTTTACTCTAACAGTGTGGGGGATTAAATAAGCGGTTGTGGCTAAGGGTGCGCTATGCTGACAAAAGCCAGATAATTTGAGTAGGAATTTATTTAGTCCCCAGTCTAGAAAGACCCCTAGAGTATGCCTGAGGGTCAGAGGAAACGAAGTTCCATGTGGAACGTCCCTCGTAAGCATGAGTTGTTTAGTATGAACCTGGGTCTGTTCTCACTGTGTCTTCTCACTAATTGTAGTGATTTCATTGAACAAATGTTTTCCAAAGAGGGATATCTTCACATTTCTTTTCACATTTCTCTCTAACCATGTGGCTCCTCCAATCAATGGCCCAACTTCAGTTGATGTTGAGATATTGCTTTATTGACCAAGCTCCTGCTTTTCTCAATACAGTACACATTTATGACTTTCTCATGTGTGAATCTTTTTGTGATAAAATATTTCGTGTTCTGAAATGCTGGTGGGGCATCGCGGATGGACAGACCATCCTCAGGCATCCATTTAATAGGAGACTCCCACTCAAATGCCATTTTCACCTCAATGGAAGCAAAATTCCTTAAGAATTTGGTATTGACTCCAATTTTCCAAAAATGCTTTTTTTTTTTTTTACCAGAAATAAAAAGTAAACTATGTATTCTTACCCCACAGCTAGCTGCTTATTTTTAAGCATCGGAATTATTCAGGTGGCTGCCAAACCGAAATATTTGGAACAGGGCCAGTTTTGTCTTCACTTTCTATAACATCTATGGATTAGGATCCAGCAGCACAAATAAGAATCAATTTCTTTTTGGTGATTGGGGACTCCATAATTGAGTGATCATAGCAACCTAATTGATGTTAAGATTCACATGGATTTTCCCTCACCACTCAATGAGGGTGATGATGAGACTTTTCCCCCCAATGGTAATTATTTGGTCTCTGTCAGAGATTTTCTTCTTTCACAGTACCTGCAAATGAACCTACATCAATCTTGTCTTTTAATCAGTATTTTGCTTTATCCCAGGTCCGTTTCTCCCGTTGCCTTAGGTTGCTTTTTATCTTGTCTTTTGCAGGCGAAGGGGGGGGTGGAATAGAGCATGTAACCTTGTTAGATGTGATTCCCTGCCCTTCCCCCAAGACGTACCGAACATCATACTCCAGGAAAAAACAGGGAAGTTGAAGTCCAGACTAACGCTTCAAATGGACCCATGTTATCCTCTTTTTATTTTGAAAATATATTTGTCCTATATTTCATTTTATTGTGAAAGGCAGAGTGAAGAAGATTAACACCATCCCTGATCAGATTCCTTCACATGGTCTAAATGCTGTGCAAAATACATATTCTCGAAGGGCCATCTGTCAAAACACCAGTGTCAGAATGAATCAATATGAATTGCAGATGTGTTAATAAATCCCTTTGAAGGGCTTAAATGTTTAATTAAAAACAAAGGCAAGCATGGAAGTCCTTTAAAAGCCATGTTGCCTGCTTTGTCTTTTCTCTAGGAACATATCAATTGCTCACATGTCTTTAAAAATGACACTGATGCAATCTAATCAGTAAATGTTCAGGAAGACCAGCTGGCATATACTAGTGTGTATTACAAAAGAAAGTCTGAAGCTTGCCGTTGAAACAGCACCTGTTCACAAAATAGTTTGGAAAGAAAAAGTCAAAGCTATTTTACCAACGTTGTAAACCTGTCCTATTTGGGAGAAACATACTTACACATTGGGAATCGGTCAGTGGGATCCTTTATTGTTGTGAGTTTAAGGATGTTGGCTGTACTTCTAGATTTTAAGAGCTGTTATGACAGTTCTTATTTGTGTTTTGTTCGGTTCTTGGCCAGATTGGATGATTTGTGTCTCTAAATAAAACACTACTTTGGGGGCGCCTGGGTGGCTCAGTCTGTTAAGCATCCAACTCTTAATTTTGGACTGGGTTGTGAGATCGAGCCCTGTGTCGGGCTCCGCACTGAGTGCGTTGAGCCTGCTTGAGATGCTCTCTCTTCCTCTCCCTCTGCCCCTCCCCCTCCCTCTCTCTACCTTAAAAAAAAAAAAAGACTACTTTGGTTGAATTGCCAAGAGAATTCGTCTGAACAGGTATTAGTGCAAGAATGAATTCCACTGGGAATCTGACACTTCTTTAAATAAATGCTCTAGTGTGGCAGTAACAGAAGTATACTTAATTTCTTTTTTTTTTTTCAAAAGGAAATCAGGGTTTAGACAAACCTAAAGTTCATGACATGATTAAAACAAGGTCATATGAAAATGCATACTTTAGAGTATAATTAAAAATGAAGAGTCTAAGATGGTAATGGTGGTTGTATGAAATTCTCAGAGGAACAACTCTAAATACCAGCTTTTTGACAAGAAGAGCACCGTGAAAAAAGGGGGAAAAAAAAAAGCCCGAAATCAAACTATAGTCTTTTAAAATCCACAGCAGCCATGACCTTTACTGTGAAAGCATAACTGCACGTTCCTTATCAATCAAAACTAAATTACAATGAACTAAGAGAAAGCACATACATTAAGCTTTGCAAAATTGTGAAATTAATATTCCAGCCATGTCGCCTTCGCCTGCATCGGGATTGAGCAAGGGGGAAAGAGAAAGAGAGATCAATTCCACGAGTTTTGGAGAATGTCAGAGTAAGGATCCGCTGAAAACTTTTATTTCTCCATTATTATTCATACTGTTTGATGTTGCCATTGGTCCCTGGGGGGGCTGGGGAAAAACTCAGAAAAGGGAAGGAAGAAAGAGAAGTTCCATGAACAGAAGTGTTATGGTGCTCTTGTTGACCAAGCACAGACCAAAGACAGGATAAAATAAAAAGTGATGGGCACATTTTATCTCAGTCTGGAAATTTGTGTCTGTAGTAATGGAGACACCAGGAGGTTTCTCTGCAAACCTGGTGATTCCATTCTTTGTAATTATCAAAGGAAGTCTTTTGACTGCTTTGTTGAGTTGTCCCTGGCATTACCAAAGGAGGTAACTGCTGACATTGTCTCCTCAGCAAGGGCTTAAAAAGGAAGAAAACTGGACAAAGTTTTCTTAGTTCTTTTTGATTCAGTCTGACTCAAAAAAAAAAAAAAAAAGGTGATATGAATATCAGAAAGATAATTCTTCCCTGCTGCCTCCTAAAAGCTCCATTCTTGTGAAATCTGCCTGAAATAAAGAAGAGAATAAACCATTTTGGGGGAGTGGTCTAGAAACCTCAGTGCCCCTGGGAAGAAGTGGCAGCAGAGAGCACAAAAGAGAGAAATTCTATAATTCTGTAACATGGTTCCCTGCTGATTTATCACCTGTATCATATATTTGGGTACATGGAATTTGGTGGAAGAATGTAATAGTTAAAATGCCAAAGTCAAGGTGACAAAAGACTTTCTTTGTAACACGTCTGTGTTGGTGTATCGTGTTTGTGTCTGTGTTTTCCTAGCTCATCATTGGCATCTTCAACATCCTTGGTGTCCTTGGGCATCTTCCTTTTCAACAGGAAGCCCTTTAAATAAATTTGCCATTTCCCCCACTGATTCTGAGAGAGATGCAAATGCTATTTTCCTATGGACTAAACTGTATGATAAGCCTACGTCTTTTGGCCACAACCACCCATCCCACGACATCTGTTACCTAAATGAGCAAAGAAGGAGGAAACTTGCTACCTTTGGTGTCACTATAGCATGAGCAAGTGTTCTTGTGTTAAATGATGCTGAGAAAAATGGGTAGGGGCTGGAAGTCTCTGCAGAGATCCTTCCCTTGTTTGCAAAGGGCTCAGCCGACTTAAGGCCGACTCTACCAGGAACCTAGAGCAGGCCGGAAAGCACCCGTGGTCTATTTTGGAAATAATCCTCCCGCTTGAGTGAACCCAAGACAGAGTCCCAACCTGATTTAATTTGTTGTTTCAGTGAGGCTATTAGAGCAAATACGCTGTAGCCAGCTACTCGAACAGAAGGAAAATATTGTTACCTTAGCGTGCTCAAGAAAATATAATTCTCAAATTGTGTTTAGGGGAGTCCTATGATGTAGCTTAACTGCACATTCCGTGGAGTCTTGCAGCTTAGCCTCTGCAATTATAATAAAAAAACACTGGGCATAAAGCACCGTGTGTAAAAGCCCACGGCCTTAAGATAGCTCAGGCAAAAATATTGGATTCAAACTTCTCTGACTTGTATTTACCTGTTCATTTAGTTTCTTTTCTCTTGGTGTATTCATATACCATACATTTGAAGGTAGTGGGTGAGTCACTCTTGCCAACTTGAAATCTAAACAACCACCTTCTTCTTCCATACCCCACTGTACAAAATTGAAGAAGATGAGAATTCAACTCTCAGGCCTACAGTCCTTCAATCCCAAACCCAATTAATTAAATAAACGAGAAAGAATGTAGAACAGTATTTGAAAATCTCCTTTAGGATTCACTGCCACTAAACCATTTTTTTTCTTTAAATAAAAGATGTGTCCTTTTAAAGACCATAAAACAAACTCTTGTATATGTGAAAATACTAAAGAAGAATTAAATAGAAATAACTTATTACCTTAGTTAAGTAGCAGAGCGGTACACAGAACAATTTCAGGTAAATCTCAGGTATAGTGAGCATTGTCTTACAGAAATGATTTTTCTTCTAATAAATGAGGGTTTTATATTAAAGCTCAGGCCATTACTGAGTTTTAAGAGTAAAATATCAAGTTATTGGACAATAACTTAATACTTACCATTTTAAAATATTATAGGCAAATTCTGGAGCAAAGCAGTCATACCACTGATAAAATAAGAAAATATGGAAAATTGACATTGAACGGTTTTGTAGTCACCATTCATGTTGAGAATATGGAAGGCTGGCTCCTTTTTGCTAATACTACTGAAGTCATAATAAACTTTGAAAACTGAAAATATTAGTATGCTCAAGAGTAACTTTTGGCAAAAATGATCTAACAAAACCAAATTATTGGGCTGCTGATCTTGATTACTCGGAGAAAAAAGTGACATTTTTAAAAAACTGAAAACTCTTTTTAAGTCAAGCTGTTTTCTTTCATCCTCTACTTGGTGTAACATCAGATGACTTACCAGGGCCTCTAAATCCTAAGAGCGAGCTTCTGTTTCCACGGTCACCGTGACTCAGCGTGAGCTCCCTCCTCAGACATGGGCAGCCACTCTGTGGTCCAGCACATGATGATTTTAATTTACTTAATTTCTCTGGCAACAGTACCAAGGACAGTGGTCAACACCAACTTCTGGCTTAGTCCGGGATAATGGCTTGGGCTTGATTAGGAATTATCAAACAGTGATTAGTCCTTTGAAAAAACTTGGGACTCGGTGACCGGTCCCACTGTTTCTGCCTAGTGTCCTCTGTTATTTTACCCATCCAGATCATTTTGCTTCCTTCACTGTTGGAAAGCTGTCATCTGCTCAAGCACCATCAGGATTATTCCTCTGTGTTCGCCTTAACGGTATGATTCCTTTTACCAGAGAAATCACTCCTCTTCCTTCTCTCTTCTCTGCAGTTCCAGACTACCAAGAACAGGACATCTTCCTCTGGAGAAAAGAGACTGGATTTGGATTTAGGATTCTGGGTGGAAATGAACCAGGGGAACCTGTGAGTCTCTTGTCTGCTTCTTCCCCCAGTGCTGTTTTCTAAGATATCAAAGCAAATCAGCAGCAGTGGCAAATCACCAAGATTTGGGTCCAGCTAGACGCAACACGGACTGTTTCATTTCGAGCAGTGTGGGTTATTCGTTGGGTTTTGTGGAGCTCCTTTTGTCTTGAGGAAGAAGAGACAAGTTGTCTTCTTTAAAGTTTATATTCGTGTTTATAAAAAGTGGCAGCTCCAGCATCTGGAGCTCCCCATCAAAGAAAATGAAAACAAAAAGCAAAATAATAGGCGTCAACTAATAAAACAATGGCCTGATCCTTCTGGCCAAATCTGTTAAATCGGCCAGGAGGGGAGTGGGCTTTGTATCCCGAGTAGCTAGTGCATAGAGAGCACTTGACAGGACGTGAAAGGTCAGAGGAAGTAGGGACCGCGGTCTTTACAAAAGTGGAACAAGAACTCTGAACAAGAGTCAGGAGACGTCTAACCTCCCTGGTCCTCCGTTCCCTCACCTTTAGAATAAAATTGTGTAACATCGCAAAAAATGTTTTGAAAGGACAAAAGAGAACTAAAGATAAATACTGTTAATTTCTCGTACTAAAAATAGCTGTTATTTATTAAGCACTTAACTACATGCCAGACCCCATGCTAATGGCTTTTAACATATGCTTTATCATTTCTCCATCAAATTCCAGAATTTATCCCCATTTGTCAAATTATCAAAGACACAGAAGGGTTAATTCCCTTGTCCCAGATATAGCATTAGTAAGTGGAGGGACTGGAAAGGGTCTGACTTCAGGATCCACATACTTAATCACCCTTTTGTCAAAGTTCTTTGTAACTGTCAATACCATCTAAAGGTAGTTACAGCATTATTATCTAGTGGGGAAGCAAGGAAAGCACAAATATTTTCACTAAGGTTTAATGAACGGTAAATGTAACAAGACACTAACTATAAAGACTGCTCTGCATGCAGCTTCCTAAAGTACAGAAATGGGATGTCAGAGCTGACTTTGCTTGATTCATTGCCTCACTGTGCAGTATTTATTGTGCATTCCTTATTGCTAGGCATAGTGCTGGACCTTTAAAGAACAGTAATATTACTATTGTAATTTCCAGAGTTTTCTAGAAGGAGGGTTTTGAGGTAAACAGAGAAGGAGAAAAGGTTTTGCAAATAAAGGAGTAAAGTGATGTATTTCTGCAAAGGGGAAAAAAGAGTGAGTCCTCACCAGACCGTAGAGAAAGGTCAAGGAACCAAGCAAGAAATAGTTACTTTCAGGACACCTGGCTGGCTCAGTCAGAAGAGCATGCAACTCTTGATCTCAGGGTCATGAGTTAGAGCCCCACGCTGGGTGTAGCGATCACAAAAAAAACACACACAAAAAAACCAAAAAACCCCCCACAAACTTAAAAAGAAATGGTTACTTTTCTACCATTTAAGAATTACTGTAACACCTATCACGATGGCCTGGTACCCAGTGGGTGCTCAGTAAATGTTTATAGCACGGATGCAGACATGAATGAATGAATGAATTGAACTGTTCTCAGAAATGTGAAGGCCATCAGTATAATAGTAAACCAAAAGGTCAGTGTTTCATCCATCATCCAATTATTCAACAGATTTATATTGGTCACATCGTACCACTGGGTGCTGCTGATACGGACGGCCGCCTGAGGTCTGGGGATGAATTAATCTGTGTGGACGGGACACCGGTAATTGGAAAATCACACCAGCTTGTGGTCCAGCTTATGCAACAAGCTGCCAAGCAAGGCCACGTCAACCTCACAGTGAGGCGTAAAGCGGTGTTTGCAGGTATGTTTTCCATGTATTCCTTTAGACAGTGCTTTGTCATTTTATGCACAGAAAAGACCCCCTTCCTGTGTCTGCCTCCTCAAGTATCTATTTTAGCAAATCTTTGCAAATGTGATTAAGCTCAGACTTTCCAGATGGTTTGCTTCTCTCAAAATCCAGCAAAACTACTGTCATTCAAAAGTACTTTAATGTGCCATTCATGCACGTTCAGCAAAACCTTCTGGAAGAGGACTAGTTGAATATATACTACACCTCTCCTCATCTCCCTGCCAACCAGAACTTAGTCACCTCTTCAAGTGATGTTAATTCTCAACAAAAGAGGTCATTATAAAAGGCAGGAACGCTATAGCTTCAAGGTACAAGAACAAAAATTAGTTTTGTGCTGCCAAATAAGCTCATAAAAAAGTCAGTGATGCCTTACTCCGTTCTTGCCTGTCATAGGTAAGAAGCCAAGGTTTGTTTTCTCTGTAAGAAAGTTGTAGAGCTGGCCAGTTCGTGGCCATCTTTGACTTCTTCCTCCTGCCTGCAAGCTTTAAAGGACTTGAGTTCTCAAAACACACAAACCCCTTCCGGCTCAACTCAAATAAAACCTTCCCTGTGAAACCCTCAGAAATTCCCTCCTCCTTCCAACTGCCTTCCAATTTTGGCATTTCTTCCTTGCCATTTTTGTGAATCATGGTTTACTTTTGTATCAGAATCTGCCATTTTGAGACAGCTCGTTGTGTAACTGTCTCCTTCCCATTCACTCACCAGCGTCTTGAAAGCACACACCACATGGGTTGTTCACTCTGTCTGCAGGCCCCACCTCGAAATAGTTAAGACAGAATGCAGAAAAAGCAGATTGTTGTATTGCTTGAATTACTGAAGAAATATGACATGAAATATTATCATTTCTTCAGAGCTTTAATATTTGTGAAACAGAGACTTACCAAATAAAATTAACTGACCCTTTGTTTAAAAAAATTGTGTAACTCATTTAAATGGCATATAATTAATTACAGAATTGAGATATCAGATTCTAGTGTGAGAGTCCTACCTTACTGAAACCGTGGAAAACGGTGTTAATCAGTCATGCATTATGCCCATAGAGCTCATTTATGGCCTCAGAATATTTCTTAAAATGGTGTTTTTATGCATGTTACTGACATGCAGTCAGTAGCAGTCAGTTAGAAATGGCTTTTGAGATGGGATGAAAATGTTCGATTTCACTGACTCGGATAAAAATAATAGAGCAATGAGATTTTACTTTGTTTCAGATGTATTTTTTAAATATTAAATATTTGGGGTTTTAAGCTCTGAGTCAAAGGCATGTTAAATCTATAAGAGACATTAGACTGAGTACAATAAGCCGGTCACAAAAGAGCAAACGTGATATGAACCCACTTATCAGACAGACCACAAATAGTCAAACTCATAGAGACAGGAAGCCAAATGGTGGTTGCCAGGGCTTGGGGGAGGGGAAAACGGTTCATTAGTGTTTAATGCGTACAGAGCTTTAATTTTGGAAGATGAAGAGGCTCTGGAGGTGGATGGTGGTGATGGTTGCACATTGCTGTGACTGGACTTAATGCCACTGAACTACACACTTAAAAATGATTAAGATGGTGAATTTCATGTTATGTATATTTTTACCCCAATACAAAGAAATATATGAAGGGAGAAACTTTCAGAATAAATGTTGTACCCAAAACTCGAACGTAACATTTTGTTCTGAGTGTCAAACCTGGGTCATTCCTGCTTATTATCCTGGCTATTTTGGTGTGCTTTATCCCATCACCCGATGAAGCAGTAACCGGAATTCTGAGGAACGCTACTGTACCCAGGAGTGCGATCAGAGTAGACAATGACATCTGGAAAGTAGGAAGAGAAACTAAGTATACCCCCAACGGGTGTTGCCAAGAATCCCACAGTATGGTAACTTGAATGGTAAAGTCAACGTGCACAGTCCGGCCTGCTGGAAAAATGGAACGCAATGCTGCTTGGCAAGCTGGTCAGAAATGTGATTCTCGAGACGTGCGCTGAGGTCTCTGCAGTAAAAGTGGGGGGCCCCATGGGTGCGACGACACCTGCGCTTCTGCTCACGTTCCTGTGGTTCGTGCCCCGGGAGGCAGTGCAGAGGGGGCCCCTCTTGCAGCCACGTGGAGCCCGAGAGCGGATGCTGTCTTCAGAATGCTCTTGTCCCCGGGGGTGTTCTTCCGTGGGCTCCTGGCGGTAGCTGGGGCACAGGAGCTGCGTACCGGAGAAGGGGCTGGGGTCTCCTTGCTCGCTGTGGCGCCAGCAGCGGGCAGGCCGAGCAGGGCATGGCTGAGTCCGGGTCTCTCTCTCTCCCCTGTAGCCCCCAAAGCCGAGAACGAGGTGCCGTCTCCGGCCTCCTCCCATCACAGCAGCAACCAGCCGGCATCGCTGACTGAGGAGAAGCGCACTCCGCAGGGCAGCCAGAACTCCCTGAACACAGTGAGCTCGGGCAGTGGCAGCACCAGCGGCATCGGCAGCGGCGGCGGCGGCGGCAGCGGCGTGGTCAGCACGGCCGTGCAGCCCTACGACGTGGAGATCCGGCGTGGCGAGAACGAGGGCTTCGGCTTCGTCATCGTGTCCTCGGTGAGCAGGCCCGAAGCCGGCACGACTTTCGGTGAGTGTCCCGTCCGCTCCCCTGGACGTTCCCAGGACGCCGGCCGTGGCGAGCACGGTGTGTTGCAAGGGAAAGATGGCCAAAATCTCATTAACAGAAATGCCTTCCTGCTTTTCGCTTCAGGTAATTAAAGTCTTAATGGGGGATGGAGAGTCTGTTCGGTAGCTTTTCCCCTCCTGAAGGTTGAATTTTTTTTTTTAACCTTTCATCTTCCATGGAGAATGCGTGTTCACACGCTCACAACTTCAAGCATAAATGGAATTTGCATGAAATTTGAAGAGCGACCCCTTGACAGTGTAGAGCGAGAAATCCTTGGCAAAGAGTGCCTTTGTGAGGTTCTGAGGAGGCTATCATGAATAGCAGAAGCCTCAGCAGGTGGGGCAGCTTTTGGAATGAGCTTACGGTTGTGAAAATGCCTAGGGAACAGTACAAGTGTAAAGAGTAAACATCATCGCATGAAGTGCACAGGCCACCTTATCTGTGTCCTTTCTCTACTCTATCCCCCTCTGAAATGTTGAAATATTCGATAATATTTTTACCATCGTCTGCTTAAGAATCTAGTTAAGATCTGAGTGAAGAGCCATTTGTCTTCACTGCCCTTGAATTCCAGCAGGGCTGATTTTCCAGGCTTATCCGGATGTTGGGGGTTTCAGCAGAGTATGGAGAAATCCAGTTGTCACCCGCTCAGAAGGTTAACTGATGGGTATACTAGCAAAGACAAACAGGACCCACATGATTCCAAGAACCTAGTAATCTGTGAATCTATTTCCTGGTAGAATGGATTATAATAATGTACCCAGAAATGATCCATTCTCTTCGATAGATAAAAAGTCACCTGTTAATCCCCCAAACCTATTTGCTCATTAATATGGAATAGGATGGGAGATGGGGAAGGGCTGTACAGGCCTTGAAATTTACTCGGCTCTATCCCCAAATGACTTGTCCACAAGAGTCTGATGACCTGTGGCCCAGGTCACTGCTGGCGAAGATCAGGCAAGGTGCTCCGTCCCTTCAGCTTTCTGATCCGGTAGAACTCCCTTTACCTTCATGTAGTCTTTGTATGTTGCTTCCTGCTAAAGCCGTATGCCCTGAGGTCTGTTTGTTAGGAGACTGAGTCAGTCGGGTCTACGCATGTATGGCTGCAGTAACAAATGCCCATTACTAACAGTGCTTTTGGGAGCTACATTAATAAAGTTATCACAGCATGTCATGAATGGGATGACTGGACACCAAGGCAAGGTTTTTTGGGTTTTGTGTGTAAATTAATTTGGGGGACTTTTCTGCTTAATTTAAAAATATAAAGAAAGGCAGAGGGGGGAAGAATTTCCATTGCTTTCTTCAGATCTACAATTTGATTGTCCCCATGCACCCCCTGATGTTCTCAGGATTTCAGAATTCTCGGTTTCACTTTTACAATGAGATAGATATGTCAGGTGGGAGGCTCTGTGTTATTTAATGAATACTGAATGTCTTCTCACAATTTGGTCTTTGTTTTCCTCTGGCTCTTACAATAAACAAATTCAACTTTCCCCAATACGGTGCATGAGACTTCTGTTTCAAACTGTGCAGAGCTTTCCTCACTCCTGCTGTTTGATACCTTTTCTCATGTGATTTGTCCGTGGAGAGGGGCTAAATTTAATCTGGACCTTCGATTTGAGTATGGAAACCCACCAAACCTGCCTTTCGGATTCCAAAAGACCGTTTGCTTCCTTTTTAAAGGTTCTGTGGCCTTGGCCTTACATGCAGTGATACACACTCAGGCAAATATGCTGAAATTCAAAGAAATTATAATGCCTTTCCCCGCACATTTTATCCTCAAGGTCCAAATTATGACAGAAGCGCCTACTCAGTGTCAGTGTCTCCCACGTTCATTTTATCACCCTTTCCAAGGGGTGACTCACCTGCATAACTAGCTTCACAGTCCTCAGAAAGACAAATTCTCAAAATAGGTAAATAAGCATTTGGCTGCAGACCCTGTGTCAGGATTCAAAGTCAATCTCCCACCACTCTCCAGAAGTTAGCAGTACTCGTGGTTGTGACATGGGCTGCCTCAAAGTGCACAAAAAGCTTTCCTCTTCATATGCACTTTTCCTGGTTTTCATATTGTAGATGTACAGTAAATGACCATGAGAAAGGAAATGATCAAAGGAAAGGGCTGAGGAAGGATTTGAACCTACCTTTGGCTCACTGTCCTTAGTCCGAGTAGATCGCAGGTTTTCAGAGTCCTTTGAGGGGATTTTTGTGAGGAAGGAGGAGGATTTCAGAGCTAATGAGCCATTGAGGCCCTACCCTGAAAGCATACACGATAGGCTGATTGAAGAAAGGTCATAAAAAGAAAAATAGGGATCAAGGTTGGGTGGCTTTGTTGGCTCCTGTCTTGTAATTATGCCTTTTTCCTAAAGCTTTCATCACTCTGGAGAGAAGGCAGCAAGACTAAGTGTTTGTCCATTAGGTGTTTTCAGAGGGAATTTTGGTGGTAGCCGACACTCATGCCTCACCAGACGCCTAGTGATTATTTTTTCTAAATGGAGAAAGAACAAAACATTGGCAGAGGCTTAAACAGCAGCTGGCAAAAATGAAATGAGGTGAATACGGAATGTGTAAAAACATCCATCCCAGCTCTGGGCTTCACATTTGCAGACCCAAAATAAGCCAACGGCGAGTTATTTTGGGGCTCTTGAGAATCTCTGAAGTGGCTAAACATCACCAATTTTGTCAGTGATCGAAGGAGGGAAGCTGGGGTTTTCCCCACATTTGGAGCGGGGCAGGGAGCGTGGCGAGGAGCAGCCATGGGGGGCAGGGAGCACCTCCCACACAGGCCCTGAGTGTTGCCAATGTTTTGACCATCAGGCACAGAGCTCTCCTTTAATAACATTTGCTTAATGCTTTAATTAATTAACACTTAACCTTTTCTTTCCCTTTTCAACCCTTTTTCTCCTCCCTTCGCTGTATTCCCACATAACTTTAAAAAAAAAAAAAACAACTCAATATCAAAGCAGGCAATGCATGTGTGGCTATGCCTCACAAAATAGGTCGGATTATTGAAGGGAGTCCTGCTGACCGATGTGGCAAGCTGAAAGTGGGAGACCGGATCCTGGCAGTGAATGGCTGTTCCATCACCAACAAGTCCCATTCAGACATTGTCAACCTAATCAAGGAAGCAGGAAACACAGTTACCCTCCGCATCATTCCCGGGGATGGTAAAGTATACCTCTTGTGTCTCTCGTTCTCTCATTCTCTCTCGAGCTCTTTCTGGGCCCCTCTCTCTCTCTCTCTCTCTCTCTCTCTGTCTCCCTCTCATCAGGATCCATGTAATTGAAGAGTGTTGATTTGGAGACAGGCTTACCCAGCCCTAACTGAGCATATCCATCCTACAAATGGAAGCCATCATTACTAAACCTTACCCCCCCCACCCCCGCTTACGTAATCCTCTTTCCCTGTGACCCTGTCTTGCTGCAGATACAGATACTGCAGAAAATCTTAACTTTCCCCATTTTATTTTGGTTTTGGTACCCTTGTCCTTAAAATGAAAGAGTAATTTGAATACAGGTGATAAAGACCCTCTGATGTTCTCTCTGAAAATGATTATAAAGTTTTTTTTTTTAATCACTAAAATTTAACGATATGAGGGGTGCCTGGCTGGCTTAGTCGGTAGAGCATCGTGATTCTTGATCTCAGGGTCGTGAGTTCAAGCCTTATGTTGGGTGTGGAGCACACTTAAAATTAAATTAAATTAAATTAATAAACAAAATAAAATAAAATTTTTAAACCAAAATTTAACTGTATGATATGATATCACAAAACCTACATAATGACAATTCAGAGCCAATACTTTTTTTTTCCCAGAATAAGTGAATATATGAAAGGTTTTTGTTGAATAAGAGATCCTTAGGGTTTGTGCTTACTTGGTTTGTCTAGTTGTTGCATGTGGATGAAGAAAGAGTAAAACCTCTTTTTTGATAGGTTATATCTGCATTAAAACAGGCCTAGTCCTGTTTGTTAGTTTGCTTGATTATTTGGTTAAATTCAAATCTTGTTTCTTTTACACCATTGGTGATTCTGCCCCCTAGGAGACATTTGGCATTGTGTGGAGTGGGTGCTAATGGCATTTAGTGGTTAAAGGCCAGGGATGCTTCTAAACATCCTACAGGATACAGGATAGCCCCCCCACAGTGTAACGTTATACAGCAGAAAATATCAAGACTCGTTATTCATATCTTTTTTAAGATTGATTTATTTATTTTAGAGGGAGAGAGTGCAAGAGTGCATGGGAGGAGCAAGGGTCAGGAGGAGAGGGAGAGAGAGAATCTCGAGTAGACTGCGCTGAGCACGGAGCTGATGCAGGATTTGATCTCACCATCCTAAGATCACGACCTGAGCCCAAATCAAGAGCTGATGCTTAACCGAGTGAACCACCTAGGCGCCCCTCTCATTATTCATATTCAATAAAAATGAAGTTGATACACTGATGTCACTAAGTATAGATTCTTCAGAGGATTAAGTCCTAAACACTGACTTCCTTCTAAGCAGACTTTGCCTTTGGGAGGAAAGTGATACTTGTCTCAAATGTTTCAATGTCTCTTTTGTTTGCTGTTACTATACATGTTACAAAATAAAATACATATTCTAAAAGTCAGTATTTCTCAAGAGAAAATGTGGTTTAAGGAGATAGCGTGATAAAAATTCTGTCCTTGGGGCACCTGGGTGGCTCAGTCGGTTAAGCATCTGCCTTCGGCTCAGGTCATGATGCCAGGGTCCTAGGAAAGAGCCTCACATCTTGCTCCCTGCTCAGCGTGAAGTCGGCTCCTCCCTCTCCCACTACTCCCCCTCGTTCGTGCTCTCTCTGTGTCCCTCCCTCTCAAATAAATAAATAAAAATCTTTAAAAAAAATTCTATGTCCTTAATCTGTAAAATAAGAAAATCAGAGATTTTATCTGAAAGTAATTCACCAAATGAATTTTTATAGTTGCTAGAAAGCAATCCCTCTTAGTTTCAAATTCAAGTGGTGTAAACTGTGCCTTTCAGAAAAAAATAAATCGTAAAGCAAACAATAAATATTTGAAAATTGTTGGTTCCAAAACCAGAGTATTTTCTCTGAGCCAAAAATACCCCATACCAAATGTGGAGGGAAAAATAGCTCCTTGATTGCTGGTCTTCTTCACCCTGCCTCAGATGCGTGGTTAGTAATTTACCATGTGGTTTGGAGTCCATTCCACCAGTTCACCACTCTGGAAGACAATTACCATTTAGGAATGTGATCACAGATTGATAGAACATAGGTTCCTAATGGAAAGGATGAAGGAAGCCAGAAAAATTAAGGGAGAAGTAGTTGAGAGAGCCAAATATAGTATATAAATTTAGACACATCTATCTACATGCCATAAGGAGATTTCAAAAAACTAATCCAGAAGAACGAGACACAGGCATTGACTTGCTTTGTCTATGTCGGTCAGTCTTTTTTTTTTTTTTTTTTAAAGATTTTATTATTTATTCAACAGAGATAGAGACAGCCAGCGAGAGAGGGAACACAAGCAGGGGGAGAGGGAGAGGAAGAAGCAGGCTCATACCAGAGGAGCCTGACATGGGGCTCGATCCCATAACGCCGGGATCACGCCCTGAGCCGAAGGCAGACGCTTAACCGCTGTGCCACCCAGGCGCCCCGTGTCGGTCAGTCTTAATGTGGAAAGGATAATGTCCAAAGAAGGAAGGAAGGAAGGAGAGAATAAACTCCTTGAGGGAAGGGCTTAGAAAAAAGTTTGAAATCAGGGAAAGATATAAATATGCAGAAGCAACTTATACTACCGTGCACATATTAGGTATTGACTTAACTTAATAAAGTGTAATGGAAAAGTTTTGGAAAATCTGAACACCAAAAAACATAGTGCAAGGTGAATTATCCAGTAGCAGTTGTCAATAAAAAGGCATTTTTTAAAATTTAAGTACTTAAAAAATATAAAATTCAGGTAGACATACCACATACTCTCTTGGCTAGAAGAAAGTAAACATGACAGCTGATAGAATGTAGTTGAGGACCAATGGGCTGCCCAGGATGTGATTTCATCCCAAGGTACTGCAGCAGTTCATTGCCATGATAATAAAACTCTTCATCAATTATTTTGTAGATTTCAGAAGCGAGGTGAAGGAAATCAGGTCTGACAGAGGGTAGATTTCTGATGCTCATCTTTTTAATGGAGCCAAAAGTGGCCATCTTGGAAAATATAATTGAGGCAGGGGAGTTGGCTTTCTGGAGAGGTATTAGAACAATCAAGAAGTTTGCAAACATCTAGAAGACAGAGTGACCATTAATGAAGGTCTGATGAAGATAAACATGGCAGATCACTTCGTCTCTGTGAAGGTGTTAGACATGGAGAACTGTAGAATAAAAGGGAGCTTGTGTTAGGGACCTCTGTTCTCCTTCACACCTTTCACACTAATGGTTAATCACGTAGCCCAAAGAGAGCTTGTGTTGCGGTCCTTGCGAGGAGACTGAAGTTCTTAGAAATTCATGTTATCCATAGTACTGTTCTCAGAAACCCTAGGAGGCACTTCAAGAAGATGAGAAAACGTGTTCTCTTTTGGACGGTGCTCAGAACCCACTCAGGATCCACTTCTTTCCCTCTCTCTTGCTGCCTGATTCTTTTTTCTTGTCATTGCTCACCTGGTATTTTCTCCAACTTACTTATCTCTGCACTTTCCCTAACTCTGCTTCTCCCATTTCTCCGTGCCCTCCTCAGCTCCCCATCAGTCCCCTCTACAAAGACTTGGAAACATGACTTCCCTTTATTTGGCTTACTCTGTTTCTAGAAGGCCTGCCTTCGAAGGTCTTGGACAGGCCTAGATCAGGGGGTCCTCACCATCTCTGCCTTTACTATCTTTGGGACCAGAGTGGGAGGTGCAGTGGGGGCAGAACATTTTCTCCTATGTGATGTGGGCAAAGGATAATAAATGTGTAAGGGCAGCACAGAAAGGCCCAGAGACTAGCCGAACATTTTGAATCTGAACTTGAAATTTGACAAGTCAAACCACACACGTTTCCTACCACTTGCCTTCTGTAGAAATACTCTCTGAAATCTGGGTGGGAATGAAACTCTAATCAGACAGGGCAGACCCTTGACTTACTCAGACTGACACAGAACCATCAGTATGAATCAAGTTCTAGATAATCAAAATATTCATAAGCTTAAAAATCAGTTACTTATGGTAAGTCTTAAATTTGTACTTCAGATCACTCTCATTCAAAGTATTTGTTATATAGTAGGTAAAGGCATGGCAACCTGACATTGCTGTTTCCTTGGCAAAGGCATAGAAGAGTATAAATATCTTAATAGAAGGCTTTGTGGATACGATAGCTAGCAAAGGGATAGGGCAAAAGGAACAGGGTTCCAACCACAACACATTTTTTAAGTCTCCCAAAGCTTCGAATATTTATGGGATTCAAATTTTCAAACGCTTCCTTTAGCATTTATTACATGTGTGTTTCTGCATTCAAATATTTATGAACGGAATGATTGTATCCTTTGTTGATTTGTTTGGCTTTGTAGTGCGGATTCCGTAAGGGAGGCTGAAAGTATTAACATGGGGGCTAGGTTGGAATTGTAATCACTTGTCATGGAGATATTGAAACCCAAGGTAGAAGCTCTTGTCAGAAGTTAGTGCCCTGATTTAGCACAACACCGTGACAGTGCCTTGAGAGCCAGGATATGCTTTGCTTGAGACATGATTGCTATGGAGAGTGTAGTACTATCCCTTTTCATTCCTCTGGGAGAGCTAAACTAGGTGTAAACCCTGTTTAATAAAGGATGTAGGATACTTTCTGGAATTTATCATAAAAATAACCAATCTGTGCATCTATCTTTGAGTTTTAAAAGTCCAGTACTTGGACATCCATTCATAATACTGTGCCGGTTTAGGCTCTTCTATCAGGCCCTTGTTATATGGGGCAAGTTTTATTTTGGGATGGAGCTACAGATTTGTGATAGTGGCCTTCACCTCTGTATTTTAAAAAGCTAGAGAGAACGTCAACACGTAAAGTCTTGGTGTAATTCTAAGACTTAAAATTTTAATAAAATAAGTATAACTTTATTGATATTTAAAAAGCATCCTGGAAATCCAGGGTTTGCCAAAAATTATTTAAGTGCTTGGAAGATGGCTCATGAAATCTAGAGTCAAAGCAGAGTATTTTGTTTTTTAATTAAGCTGTGATAGTTGGTGGTATTTATGCAGTAAAATAAAGGCACTGCTTATTTGAAAGGAACACACCAGTTGGATATATTTCTACATATCACACCAGTTAGATATATATTGATACCAACACATAATTCCCTTGTCAATGGAGGTAAGACTCTGGATGACTTTGGACATGTTACCTACCTTTCCTAAGCCTTAGTGTCTCCATCTGTAAAGTGGGGGAATAATTGCACCAATTTCATTGAGTTGTAGGAATTAAATGAGATAGTGCTTGTGGAAATGCACTTAGCACAAAGCTTGGCACTTTGTAAATGATCAAGAAATGGTGGTGGTTCATAGATTAAGAAATACAGCAATAGGAGGAAAATTCAGTGAGCTCAAATAATCATTTGCATATAAATGTTAATTTTTTTAAATACTTAAAGTTAATCTTCAGTCCAAAACAGATTTGCATATAAATATGCAGAAAATAGCAAATGAAAGATAGGAGGAAGATTAATAAAAGAATTCTATTTATATGTGTATTGAGTGATTATCTGTCATATCTCATCAAATCGTGAAAGCACAGAAATTAAAAAAACTGTTTCAGAATGGGATCTGATCTGCCTTGAAAAACCCTGGCTACCAAGAACATACAAGAATTCGAAAGGGGAACTCCTGCACAATTCAGTAACTATAATCACTTTAATTACAAGGAAACGTTCTTTTTGGTATCCTGATTATTATTTCCCCATGGCCCGAACAATCTTGTGATTTCCCAGAAAGTCTCCATAAAATTAATTACAATGAGCAATATGAATTTTTTTTAAAGGACCAATACATGGGTTGATGAAACTTCTGGTGAATCACATCGATAGAGAGTGCAGTCTTTTAGTCCATTGTCCTGACACAGTGGGTGTACTTTATGGAAAATCACATAGATTTATCACCTTGGTTGTGCCAGTTAACTGCACTCATAAAAATGTACTAATAATATGGTTTTAATATTGTGATAACAGTAATAAATACATGCTCCCAATAAAAAATGTGCTAATCATCTTTTGTATAGTTTTTATATGCCAGGCACTATCCCAAACACTTTGCTTTCAGATAATCTTTACATGAATTTTCTTAGATACTCCTGTTGTCCCGCATGTACAGAAGAGAAAACCGAGGCATAGAAAGATTAAGGGACTTTGCATAAGTCCCAGCCAGTAAATTGCAGAGCTGAGGGTGCACACAGCCAGTCTGAGGCTGGAATCTGACTTCCTAATAGGACATTATGCTAAGCCACCTCCTGTGAAGACTGAGAAGCACCACCTCCCCAGCTCAGGGGGTTGCAAGATATATTGGCATAGTAAAGGCTCAGAGGAAAAACAAAATATAGACACACAAAAACACTTCCCTCTATTTCACCCATTATTTGTCATCCTTAATTGACCACATGTTCCTTTCCCTCAGAATCTGTAGGTTTAAACAGATAATAGGAAACATGAATTGGATTCACTTTACAGTTTACTTGATCCAGTTACATTTTCTTATTAAACTTGTGCCTTAGCTCTCAGCATCATGGGCTTTATAGGTGGCATATAAACCGTTAAAATCATAATTCAACTTTCTCATTTTGCAGAACGTTTACGTTCCCATGATAATAAATCAAAAGTAGGAGTGGTGGTAAAGGCTATAGGTACAATAAAGGGGTATGGAGTGCTTACTGTATGTCAGGTACTTTACTAAGCTTTCCATATACTTTTATCAAAGAGAAGAATTACATTATCATCCCCTTCTATCAGATGAGGAAAATAAGGCATACAGCTAATGAGTGGGGGAAGGGGGATTGGATCTCAAGCCCGTGATTTTAACTATGTCACGAAATAAAATAATAGGAAGCCTGACCCAAGCTGAGTTAATATCCTTAGGAAATTAAAATGGAAGACAGACCACAAGTAATTGGGATTTCTGTGATATCCTGTCACCCACGATTACAGTGGAGAAGAGATGTAGTCCAGGTATCCCAGGTGGGAATACTTAACACATTTTGACTTAACACATAGAAACTTTGTTATACATTATGGATGTATATATGGAATCTGCAAGCATTAGGATGCCTACTATGAACCACAAGACTCCTAGAAACTTGCAGACTTCATTGCACACTGTGAATTAAATAGGCATTCGTAGGCTAATCTTAGAACCTAATGACCACATTTAGTATTTTCTTGATGAGAAATGAATGCCAAGTTCCAACAGTCAGCCTAAAAATAAATATTAAAAGTGCAACTTGCTCATAGTTCCTTGCCATCTGCCTTGATCTTAATGGAGAAATAATTAGTAAAAGGATATATAACCATTACTATGTAAGTGATTACATTTTAATATAGGCACGTTGGTATGAAGTCTATAGGGCATGCTCATGAGCATTTTCAAATTCTGGATCTCCAAACTTCTAGAGATTAATGAAGTTGCTTATGAATGTGGTTAGTGGAGAAGAAAGTCAATTTACATAAGAATGTAATCATATTCATTACATTAGGGTGGCTTCATGATTTATACAACTTATATTTACAAACTCTGGCTCTAATGCAAGTTTTGAAATTAATTTTTCATCGATACTAGATGAGATCTGTGAAGAACTCCACATTTTCAGTTGTGCTTCATTAAATGCCCTGGGGAAGAAGGTAGATGTGTGTGTGTGTGTGTGTGTGTGTGTGTAGTTAACAAGATGTTAGCACACTTCTGATTTTAATATTCACGTGAGGAAATCAAGCAAACACACTAAATATCGCTGATAAATTGCAGGAAACATTAGTAGAGACATTTACTATTAGCCTCTAACATTCTGGGAAAAAGCCGTGCTGGTGCGGTGTTTTGATGGGACTGCCATTTTTAAGTGTCGGGGAGGGAGGGCGAGACACCTCCGTTGGCTACAATTCTTGAGTAGCATGTTCTGGGGCAAACTCTTCAGTTCATCTGTGGGGATATCAGTTGGGAAGAGGGTAATGGGGACATACATGCCTCATATCACAGAAGATCTTAGAATGGTTCTTTTAAGTCTTCCTTGTTTAGAAGTTCAAGTCAGAACTGCTTTAAACAGTGACAGAGAAACCAGACTTGTCATTCAGGTATGGGACTTCTGCACCCCTCCTGGTTTGATGATCTCTTCTCTGGGGCCCTCATTCTGTTATGTCCTGTCTCTCCCCACAGAGTCTTCAAATGCCACTTTGCTGACCAATGCAGAGAAGATTGCCACCATCACCACCACACACACCCCTTCTCAGCAAGGGGCCCAGGAGACCAGGTCAGACATCGCTTTAGTTGCTTTTGTTAGGTTTAAGGGAAAAAACTAACTCCTGGCCTGACCATGCCCGTCCTTGATTTTTTTTCTTCTTCCATTTCCCCATGGTTTGCTTTTACATTTATTTCTCTCACTTCGGCAGGAATACCACCAAACCAAAGCCGGAATCTCAGTTTGAGTTCAAAGCGCCCCAGGCAACACAGGTGAGGGCCGTTCTTGTTTTTTCTCTGTTTGCTTTGTACATTTCCTTCCAACTTTCTGAAGCTATTTTTATGAGCTATCTTTTATAAGATATCCTCAATTAAAATAAATTGCCTTTTGTGAAAGGACGTACTAAATATGTACTCACATGTAGTTGTCTAGGAAATGACATTTTATTTTACTACCTTTGAAAAATATTCCTAGATATCCTTTTCTAGGTGGGAAAAAACAAATCAAACACCATGATTGTCTCAGGGACTGGCCATCAGAGAAAGCAAAATCACTAATAGCTACTCACAGTATTCATACTTGTTTTCGTTAAGGTGTTTCTAAGCCTTGTGAGTTTCAGGTGGGACCCATAGAGCTCACTGCCTGTCCCACAGGGTGGTAATGGGAGGCACAAACATGCAGGTGAAGCACATTTGGGAAAGATTAGGGGATGGTTAAATGGGTTCATTTTGGCTGGTTTTCTCAGAGCCTTCAGCAGTCCACTCATGCTTCTCCTCAGCCAAGGTAGCAGCCACTCCCCAGATATGGGGAGGTCGTTGTTGGTATCCTTGTGATAGACACTGCTGTCATTTTCCAGGCGTGGGGCACGGAGGCTGAACATCCAGCACGGTGCAGGGATGGTATCATGTAATGACTTTTCCTGCCACAAATACAATTTGTGGTCTCCCTGATTAAATTTTAATATATGCATGTTGGTGTGCAGGCTACAGGCTCACTTGTGAATGTTTTCAGATTGTGCATCTGCAAACTTCTAAGATGAACGAAGATTAATAAACAATTGAGAATCTCCAAGAGAAGGGTAGAGACCGTGCCCTTTCGTCAAATCACTATGACAGACAACATTTGGGAAGAGATGGGAAGAAATATGGGCAGATAAACACTCCCCTCCGAATGATTGCCTTTCGTTTTTTTTTTTTTTAAACAGGAGCAAGATTTTTACACTGTGGAACTGGAAAGAGGAGCCAAGGGATTTGGCTTTAGTCTTCGAGGGGGCCGAGAATATAACATGGACCTCTATGTTCTGCGCTTAGCAGAGGATGGTCCAGCAGAAAGGTGTGGAAAGATGAGGGTAAGTAGGAAGAGGAGTCCGGACAAATAAGTCATCTGCAGTGACCTTTTGACATTACGTGGCTAGAACTTTCTTGTTCCCGAGAACTGCATTTTCTGCTGTTTTCAGGACACTCTAAAAGCATGACTCCCACCCTAGAATAAATTTCTCCCTAAAATATAATTGGTGGTAGCTGCTCAAGTTAGGGGCGCTCTTCTAACTCTTCAGGGTGGACTGAAGGATTGAAATTACTTATAAATTTACTGAAGTAAATACTTTCTCAATCTAGTCCCATAGTTCTTACGCTTCATCTCATAAGGCAGGCACATCACTTCACAGGAAATCCTAGGTAAACCAGGATGCTTACAGAGCAGGAAAGGCGTGTAGTCCCGGAGGTTCTGGGTGGTGAGCTCCATGCCGTCTCCAGCGAGTCACCAGCTGTGTTACCCTAGCCTCAGGAGCAGGTCAACTCTGCCTCAGCGAAAGACCCGCGCTCAGTGGCATGAATATTCATGGTTGCTCTGTAGTAGTCAGAACTGCAGATTCAAATATACACATGCCAAAGGAGCACTCTGTTCTGTTTAGATATCTAGTATCTGTTACTCTGCATGCACATGTCACTTTCCGGGGGGGTTAGGTGGTTTAAAAAAAAAAATCGTCTCGTCATTATAGAGAGGTCACTTAAATTGAGCCATATGCATAGGGAGCAATTTGCTACAAATGGAAAGAAATCAAGACGGCCAGGTCAAGAAAGGAAAAAAGCACATGGAACTGGTCCAGAGCAAAGAGGGGAAAAAGTGACCAAGGGTAGGGAACTTAATATTTGTACTTATGCATAATGTTGCTTTTTAGTTTTCTTCAGATTGAGTTTTTTTAAAAAATATTTATCTATCTACCTACCTATCTATTGAGAGAGAAAGAGCTGGGGAGGGGCAGAGAGAGGGAGAAGACCTCATGCCAACTTCTTGCTGAGCTCAGAGCCCAACACGGGGCTTGATCTCATGATCTGAGCTGAAATCAAGAGTCAGAGGCTTGATCACCTGAGCCACCCAGGTGCTCCCAGATTGAATTTTTAATGAGTGGTTTTTTTTTAATTGAGAAAGTAAACCATGAATATCGCTATAAAAAATTAGTGAAAAATGGTGTATATTAAAATGTAGTTTCCAAAGTCAAACTGTATTACCGATTTCTTGTATATTCTGTTATGCATATATATGCACAATTTGTACACAAAGGAATAGTGACACTGTATATTGCTTTTGTTTAAATTTTAAACACATGGGGTATGCTTTTCCATGTCTTTGCTTACTGAAAAAAGTTTCTGATTGAATGAACTATCATTATCATGGTATTTTGTATTATGCTGTGTAGTTCACAAGACACATTTATGTGTATTATCCAGTTTGGCCCTCACACCTTGGAAGGGATGGGTTGTTAACATCCCCTTTTACTGATGAGTAAGTGTGTTCCAGGAAGTTAAAGGATTTGAGCAAGATCAGTTAGCTAACAAGTGATAGGACTCAAATTCAAGGCTTTAATCTCCAAAGCCAGTAGAATAGTAGTTGACACATAGTAAATGCCACATCCGTGTATCAGCCAGGGTTGTGGTCTCATCGGAAAACTCACCTGGGGAAGCGTTTGCTTCTAAGCTCACTCACAGGTCGTTGGCAGGATTCAGTGCCTCTTGGGCTGTTGGCTGTAGCTGTCCCTCATTTCCTTATCATGGACTCTGTGGGGCAGCTCACCACATGCATCGGATTGAACAAATGAGAGAATAAAGGAGGGGCACACAAGACAGAAGCCACAGTTATTCTATAACTTTATCTTTGAACTGACATCACATCACATTTGACATATTCTGTTTGTTAGAAGCAGGTCACTAATTCCAGCCCACATTGGAAGGGAAGGAGAGTACACAGGATATGAATATAAGGAGGAGGGGATGGGGGGGCATCCTAGAAACTGCCTACCACATCTTTTCCTGAAAAACTAATATTCCCTTTACTGCTTTATTTTTTTCCCTTAGCACTTACACTCACCAATATACACATGTCTCTAATTTTCTTGTTAATTATCCTCCATTAGCATGGCATCTCCATGAGAGCAGGGATTGTTTTCTTTCTTTCACTGCTGGATCCTAAGCAACAGGAGATTTTCTGGAATATTCTCAATAAGTATTTAGTAAATCACTCCATGGAAGAATTTTTAAGCATAAAGCACCTTAATAGCTGGTCAGCCCCTTTGTGACGTTCTCACTCTGTCGTCTCTTGCTTTGGCAGATTGGTGATGAAATTTTAGAGATCAATGGCGAGACCACCAAAAACATGAAGCATTCTCGGGCTATAGAACTGATTAAGAATGGTGGCCGGAGGGTGCGTCTGTTTCTGAAGCGGGGAGACGGCTCGGTACCAGAATATGGTGGGTCAAACTATGAAAACCTTCCTTCCTTCCCTGGCATGACTCCATGAATTTGTCTCCAGAACTGCAGCAGGAAAGTCTTTTTGTTTTCCCCCTACTCACCAGTGTCTCACCAGCCTTTCGCACCATGCGATTGTTTGCCTCGCTTGTTCTGAAATCTCTACACATTTCATCCTTTTGCTTGCTTACGTGGACCGGGGCGTGGCCTAAGACAAGATCTTTATAGCCCCCTTTCTGATAATCAGAGAGAACATTTTGTCTAGTCCAACCAAGAGCGAAGGAATGTTGGAACTGTGCCAAACTGTTTCTCAGATCCAATTGTTAGCACAAACTGACTATACTCCTTTTCAAAAGCAGGAAAGCAGGTTTCCTGAGTTACGGTATGTTGAGGCACAATTCTCCTTTCTTTTTTTTTTTTTGATTACTTGATGTTTTTTGAGATGATTTGGGGGCCTTGCTCACCTCCTTTATGCGCTGTATATGACACTTCTGCATATTGCCCCTTGCTGGTCCCTATCCCCAGTCAGACCACCTGAGCCCACTACTAGAAGACAAACAAAACCACTGACATATTAGCCATATGTTTTTAGATGAAAAGGATGAAATAGATTCCCAGTGCTCATCATGAGGGAAACATGTTCCTATACCTTTCCTATGGGGAAAGCCAGGTTATACATAGAGTTCCTTTGTCGTATGTGTAGACATGATTTGATTAAACAGCAGTGATCTTTACATAGCGTAGTCTTCTGATGGCAAAATATTGTATATTATAATGATTATGTCCTATTTATTTGAGAGTCTTGTTTAAAATGAAAAAAGAAAAAAAAAGCTATGCCCTAGATGTAGGGCTTTTCTTCCCAACCAAAGGTCTACAGAAGTTTCTATAGAAACTGTGATTGAATGGTCCCCATATACGTTGGTCCCCTTTATTAGGGATTGATCTGTTATCACCCTCTTTTCTGAAAATCATTCTGCACAATTCCCAGTTGCATTTTGGGCTTGATGAGATCCTTAATTCAGATACAGCTCAAAGAGAAGGATAACCCCTTTAAAGGACAGCCTTCCCAGGTGTTGGACGCTCACATAGGTGTAAAATACAAGGGGCCCAAGGTGGGGGGAGGGGGGTCATCCGATGAGGCCCCTTTAGACATGGCCAACCACAGGGGAGGTATTTGAATGTTGAGATGCCACAGCTGTGCACTGTACTAAGCCTCTGACCATAGGTGTATCAATGCCACTGAAACTGTGTAACATTGTCTCCCTTTTCTGTCTCCCCTATGCTTCTGTTGGATATGATATTTCATTTGAGAATCATCGTCAGTA
Source organism: Ailuropoda melanoleuca (assembly GCF_002007445.2). NCBI lineage: Eukaryota > Metazoa > Chordata > Mammalia > Carnivora > Ursidae > Ailuropoda > Ailuropoda melanoleuca. Next base: position 31,959,129 of record NC_048221.1, on the reverse strand, counting down.
ACCTGTGTACCTTCTCAAAACCTATGTCTGTTGCACTGAGGATGAAAATCCAACACTAACAACTGTTCTTTGGGCTAAAAATAAAGATCCTTTAAATACTCATTTTTTCCAAGAAGGGTTGAACCTGCCAGAGTTGTGCTGCTGTAATGTCTCCATGTGTGTCATTTGGACTAAATCTCTCTAATTCTCTCGATTAGAGTCACAAATGGGTTATAATATGTTAAGTTCCAATATTTTTCTGACTTGATTGGAACCTGCTTCTCTGTGAGGCTATTTTTGTAATGAGTTTTTTGTACTTAATTTAACTGCCTTGGTCTTCAGGGGTGGGGGAGGGTGGGAACTTTGGTCTTTTGTTGTTTATTGTTAATGCTCTCCTATGCCAGCTTCTCATTGTTCCAGTTGTTTGAAAAAAAAAAAAAGAAAAAAGGATGCATCCATTGTCTGGGTTCTTGAGTCACCTTATATGGCTGTCTAAAAAATGTCACTGTTCTGATTGCGGTCTCTGCAGCCTTATTTGAGTGTCGCCTTAGACTGTCTAACTGGACAAATAAACTCTCTTTGCCCTATGTTAACAAATGCAGATTTTTTTTTTCTTTCGTCTTTGTTATAGGGAATCTAAATGTTCAACTTTTTCTCTTTCTCTCTTTCTCTTTCTCTCTGACTGTTCTTGGTGCTGGGCCCTTCCCTTCTACAGCGATGATACCTCCTAATCTCGCTGCATGTATGAGAAATGAAAAGCTCGGGGAGGCTTGCTTCTACCTTATGGGCCATAATCAAACTACGGTTTGTAGCTCAATCAATACTAGGTGTTTCTGTGCTGTGGCCTAATTTCCTCATTGCTTCTGCTTAGCTCTATTTTGATATGTTTGGCAATTCATTCTGAGCACCCTGCGTTCTTTGAATTGTAAGTACACCACTGACCCTGCTGAAGTCTTATTACTGTCCCTTATCTTAAGTAGGTGTAAAAACCCCCAGGTTAGATTTGTGAGAGCGATCTAAGCACCTTTCCTTGCCCAAAGCTTAGACTTTGTAAACTCCTGTTTGTGTTAATTCTAGGACCCGGCATTCAGAAGGAGCAAACCTCCTGTCACAGAGCCCTCCTCTAGGTCGGTAGGGGTTTATTAGAAAGGTGACAGACAGGTCCTACTCAAGTCAGCTATCTCTTGGGAACCTACAGCCCACCGGACAAATCTTGTCTACAACCTGCTTTTTCAAAGCAAAGTTTTATTGGCACGTAGCCACGCCCGTTTCTTCCATGAATTGTCTATGGCTGCTTTTACACTCTAGCCCAGTTAAGTAGTTCTCACCAAGTACGCAGCTGTCAAAGCCAAAAATCTTCACTCTTTGGCCCTTTACAGCAAATTTACAAACCCTGCTCTAGGCAACATTCCTGTTTTTATGAAAACCCACCCAAGGTTTTGGGAGATCATTCATGAAACAGATTGTTTCATGCTGACCTTGTTGCCTCATGAAATATCCTTAAAGAGTTGCTGCGATTCCTTCATCTCTGTGACGGTCACCCTGGTTTGCCCTCCACTCGGCAGCATATCGTTTCAGCTGTCTTGCCGGGAATCGTATAATGTGTCTAACTGGCTGGGTTTAGCTGCAACAAGAGCGTCCCTGCTTTGAACAGCGCTCTCGTAATGTCAGGATGCTACCTAAAACATTGGCCGTGTCACTTCAAATAGTTTAATAATAAATAGGACCCCCCGTGGGCTGCTCTGCTTTCTATAGATTATCTTGATGTTGTCGGAAGCAGTGCAGTGAGTCCTCAGCTCCTGGGTGCAGTTAGGGCTGCCTTGTGTAGCACAAGGAAAGTTGTCTCTGAAAGACTTGATCTGAACCCCATCTAATGTCAGATGTGCCCCTGACAACCTCTCTTCCACTCCCTTTTGTCAGGAAACTCCACATTTTGAAAATAGCTTCTTAAACTTACCCCAAATTAGAGAAAAGTGCTGAATAAAATTCACAAAGGTAGAGAGGATGTTTGATGGACCCTCACACACATGTCACAGTTGGCAGTCAGCCACATCTGGCCATGTTGCCTCTATCATCCCCTTTGCCCACCACCCTGGAGTATTTTTTTTAAAGGAAAGTGTTTTAAAATAGAAGTATACTTTGCATAAAATGCTTAAAGCCTGAGTGTACAGCTCAGGCTTTTTTTTTTTTTAAACCTCTGTAAACACCCATTTTAATCCAGATCAAAATATAGACTCTATATCCCCCAGAGAGTTCCCTCATCCCCCTCCAGGTCAATAACCTAGATTACTTTTAAGCAACCTGAATTAAGTATTCTTTAAAGAAAAGAATGTTTTCTTTCGTGGGGGGCTGGGCGGGAAGAAGGGTGGGCAGGGGAGAAGGCTTGATGGGTGGGGAAAGAAGAGCAAGAGGTAGTTAAGGTGGGGACTTTTCGAAAGTTCTAGATACACTCTTTGGGTTGTGCCTTTAAAGACTAAAATCATGACTGATGCTGTAAGTTCCTTAATGATCTGTCTGGGGTGTAGCCTTCAGTAGCTAGATGCGGAAAGCCACAAGTACTGTTTTTAACCTTCGCTAGTTGCAGTTAAACTTACCCAGATTCAGTCGGCTCTGAGTCTGACTGCTTTAGCAGTTGTTTGCTTGTTGTGACTAATGAGACCTCAGGCGTGGGAGTGGGGACAGGAGCCGAAGGCCCTCGACACCAAACTGTGGCTCTCCTTTCTTTCCTGGCAGACCCCAGCAGCGACCGGCACGGCCCCGCCGCCGCCGCCGGTGCACAAGGTTTTCCGGAAGTGAGGGCCGCGCCCCCCGACCGCCGACAGCATCCATCATTGGAGTCCAGTTACCCACCCGATCTTCACAAATCATCACAGCATGGGGAAAAGCGGGCACACGGGAAAGACCCAAAAGGCAGCAGAGAGTATAGCAGACAACCCAATGAGCATCACACATGGAATGGAACTTCTAGAAAACCCGACAGTGGGGCTTGCCGACCCAAGGACCGGGCACCGGAGGGACGGAGAGAGGCGCCCCCGGAGCGGATGGTGACCAACGGCCCCAAGAGGAGGTCCCCGGAGAAGCGCAGAGAAGGCACCCGCAGCGCGGACACCACTTTGGAGAGAAGGGAGAAGCACGAGAAGAGACGAGAGCTTTCTCCGGAGCGGAGACGCGAGCGCTCGCCCACCCGCAGAAGAGACAGCTCCCCCAGCCATCGCCGGAGGTCCCTCGAGAGACTCTTGGATCAGAAACGGTCCCCGGAGCGCAGGAGAGGGAGCTCGCCAGAGCGAAGGGCCAAGTCCACCGACCGCCGGCGGGTGCGGTCCCCTGAGCGCAGGCGCGAGCGGTCCCTGGAGAAGAGGAACAAGGAGGACAGAGTCAGCCACCGAGAGAGGGAAGAGCCCAGCGTGAAACAGGATGCCGGCCGAAGCTCCAGACACGCCCCCGAGCAGAGAAGGCGACCTTACAAAGAATGTAGTACCGACCTCAGCATCTGAGACGCTGAGGCACATCCCAACCTTTACCGTGTCAAAGGTTCTAAGAGGAAGGTCACAAACCTGAAATAATTTAGTTTCTTACCTGGTGACGCGTCTGACACCCAATGATCCTATGAATAGCAACAAACATTTTATGCATTTGAAATCTTATAAAAAAATATATATGAAAAGTATTGTGCCTGATGTATAATATTAAAGAAAGTATTTTTAAATGCATACTTTTTTGGAAATTATTTGCCAAATGCTGCCCCGAAGGGATATACGTTTTGTTTCTACATAAACTGTAGAATTGTCAAGAATTGTTCCCTTTTGGGGGGCAGTCTTTTTCTCTCCTGGTTAAATAGGGCTGTTGATCATTTTCTCTAAGGGAAATTATTGATTAAGTCTAATTAATTTGACGTAGATTGTGTAGTGATGTCGTGCTATACTGTAGTTAGGAGTTTTTCTTTAAAAAAAAAAAGAGCAAAAAGGCAAAAGTTACATTTGTAAAAGCTGAGGATTCTGGGATGGATTAGGATTGCCGATGGTCCTAAAATTAAACTGTATGAAGAGACTACTATTGCAAATGAAGGATATTTATAGCTAAACTACACAGCACAAAGAAATGTTCCCTTCTCAAGTCACAGTTGGTTCAGAAAATAGTTTGTACTCTCCCTAGCCATAGCAGGGCACGGAGAGGAGAAGGTTGGCCTCCATTACGCAAACGTAGCCCAGGCACGGATGGTCAGGTTCGTTGGTATCACCAACGTCTAATAAGATCTCATTAAGGCAGCGCCATCACAGCTTCGCTCAACTGCTAGAAAGCAACGGACGGACAGTGAACACCTTCTGTGTTGTCTTGTCTGATTTGAGGCTGAATAGTGGATGGAATGGGGAACAATGTGCCCAGTGCAAGGGAGCCATGAGAATCCTCCATACGGGAAGCATGTTTCCCCCTTTGTAGCATAGCCCGAGGTTGCCCTTGCCGAATTGGGGACCAGGGAGTGAGTGTTGGTGGAAGTTACCTCTCTGTTGATATTTAAAGAGGTGAGGACTGGGGGTGCTTTATTCTTAGAGATGCCGATTTCCCTTTGAAACCATAAGAAAAGTCTCCAGGATGGTTGAAAGGGAAAAAGACACAGTCCCAGTGGTTCTAGATCGAGTTGGCAAACCTCCGCCCTCATGACCGTGTCCTTTGAGTCTTTGGACAGCAGAACAAAAGCATAACAATTTTTCTTTTTAAAACGACCCGTTCTTTTGCAGTCTCGCAGGAGGTGTGGTTGGGTCGGCCTGTAGCCCCAGGATGTGGTTGAAATGGATTACTGCCTAGCTGAGCCAAACGTTTGCTTGTACCTGTCGGAGCACTACAGCAAACTGCTGCTTACAATGCATTGTGTATTTCTGTAGTACTGTTTTGCATTTTCCACACAGACACAAAACTTTGCAAGTCAATCACTGTTATTCTCATGGTACTGTTTAAAAAAAAAAAAAAGGAAAAAGGAAAAAAAAATGGAGAAAACCAGCCAATCATTGTGTGTACAGAGTTAAAAATTGTAATTAATAGAGCCTGTTTAAAAAATTTTAAAAAAAACAACTGTTGCCTTTTTTTCTTGTATAAAAGAGAATTTATGACAAAAAAAATTTAGCTGTGAGGAATGTGATATGTGTTTATATTTCTGAATATGGAACAAATTGATTCATTGGGATATATTTTAATGTAAACTAAATCAGGTATGTAAAGCTGTTTTAAAATGGGAGACTATATAAGTAATTCTCTAAAGCTTTAGTTGGTTTGAATATCATCCTTTCCTCCATGGTGAGCTTGCTTGTGAATTATTAAGCACTTGTCCGCATTCTCTGTTCTTCACTCATTTCTTGCAGTGTGGTATGGACTTAATGCTCTTTCTGTATTGATGAAAAGCAGTATGTGGGCCAATCTTTTTATAAAACACTATGCATATATAAATATTACATTGTTCATAGCTTTATTTGACTTCTGGGTTGATACATAACATAGACTGAGTTCCTGTAGTTGTGTGGACATGCACAAAACAAGTTCCTTTCCTGGAACAGAGACAATGTATATTCTGTAGCTGAAAAGGAGGAAGAGGTTCTGTGACTGCTACTTTTATTATCAGAGTTTTCCACACAAAGCATACATTGAGCTGTGGGAGGAAGGCTGAGGGAGAACACAACGGAATAATGACATTTCGTTTTCATCAGTTTCCCAGGAGTCCACTTGGGACTCAGGCTCCACTGCTAGGAATGTTCTCACTATGTCTAGCAAAATCCATGATGTTAAATGATCGATGCTCTCACTTGTGGTCCAGAGTTTTAAATAAATGAAATCAAGGTGGATTTTTGGAGTACATCGTGAAGTTAACATCTTAATGTCTTTCTTGTTGTCAGAGGTGATATTTGACATTTTAAAATCAGTGTGCTACCCACCTGGGCTTGGTTCAGTCCGCAAAGACTTGGTATGGCTGTTTCCTTTGAGTTCCACACATCAGATTTGCTTTGGAAATATTGTACTGTACAGGGACTATGCATTAAGCAGAAAGATCTAGTTTTCTCTGAACTACTGTAACCTTATATTGGAGACTGATTCTTGTGAGCCTACTTTCCCTAATCCCCCACTTCATGTAAATGTCTTGATGAAAGATGATGGATGAGTATTTTGTATGATTCATTCAAACCATTGAAGAATTCCCCTCCCACCCATTACACAATTGATGCCTGAAAGAATGTTGGGGGGAGAACTCAACACCCTACTTGTATTTTTTAAGTTTCTTTTGTGAAAGATTTTTTAATGCATTTTTACTGTAAAAATACATGGAAATGTATGCATTCCATAACCACTATTGCTTCTGGATTGATATCTTTCTTGTCTCTGCGTTGTCTCAAATGTATCAGGGTCAGGTAATCAAGTGAGGGTGTCTGGCTCCAACTCAATGCAGCAGCATGCCTTTCTGTTGAGAGAGAAGGAATTAGGCCTTCGCAGCAGTAGTACAGTGCCTTGCTACTCAAAGTGTGGTCCGTGGACCACCGGCCTCAACATCACCGGCGAGGGTATTAGAAATGCAGAATCTCAGGCCCACCCTAGACCTTCTACGTTAGAATGTGCTTTCACAAGATCCCCGGCTAACTCGAATCCCCCTCAAGTTCGAACAGCACAGTATAGCAGGGAACCCTGGTAAAAAGCAAGACCTGCTCAGCCAAGTGCTTCCTCATTACCTGTGTGATCTCGAGCAAGTTCCTTAACCTCTATACAAGCCTCACTTTCCTTGTCTTTGAACAGGCATATGTCAGAGCTGGCAGAATGAAGTGCAAGGTGCTTAGCACAGCTCTGGCAATAATCCCCAGTACATGACACTAAGCTTTTTTTTTTTTTTTTTTGAGGAGTTCTGCCTGGCAATGGATGTTCTCTTCTCATTGTTCCAGTTATACTTTCCAATGAAAATGAAGAAATATATTCTCATGGGGAAGAAGGCCTCCTGTGTTAATTACAAAGCTAATGAACGGTGTGGCTCATGTTACTTCGGGACTCTAATGACACCAGTGTTTTGAAATACAAAGCCAAGATGCTGTGCTGTGAAAGTTAAGATGAAAATAGTCTCAAAGCATAACTTTTAGAGATGTGTGTGGCGTTAGACATGCGCCTAACTAGTCCTATTAGATGAAAAGGTTAACCAATTAGTGAGTGGCTTAATGCATGTCCTGGTTGATCATGTCATTTCTAATGACTTTCCAATTTCCTTCACACGGTTTTTGGATCGTTCCTGTAGTATGACTTAGTAGGTAGGGTTTTCCTATACAACCTAAGTTCCTGGGCATTCTGAAAGGTATTGTGTTTAATAATAGGCCTTCCTACAGTCCAGCCCTTTTGCTGTATTTTGTTTTATTTTGTCACCAGCATGGTAATTGCAGACACTGCGCACCTCCCCAGTATCTCTTTTGTTAAAGATGGCACCTAAAAATGGTCCCCGGTGTACCTGATAATTGAAGCTATTTGTAAAGCCCGTAGGTCCCACAAGTTCTTTGCCTTCCATAAATAATCACACACTAAAAAGAATGTGCTGTGATTCAATAAGAGCTGGATAATATTGCTGGGCTCTTCCTGCTGATGGGCAACCCACAAGCACCTTTGATGGGCTGCATGAATCTTGAAAGGAAGCACCCTTTCAAGTTCCTCAAGGGGATTTTTCTTATCAGGCAACATCATCAGCGTTGTGGGTGTTGAGCACAATAAGATTCTAGTGTTTTTGAAATAGGCATCATTACAAGCTTCTAAGAAAGGAAATGACAAAACCGGGCCCTTTCCAACACAATTATTTGGGGTGTTTTTTGCAGGAGCAGGCCTTCTAGGAGAAATTTTTGACTGGTTCTACCCATCGATGTGTTTACGCACTGTGCCCTTCATCGGGAGCTGCTAGTCTGGTTTCTCTTCTCCACGCCGGATCCAAAATACAAAATCTTTTTGGAAGCACAGGCATGGAAGCAAGGCGTCAACTGTAAACACTCGGGTGCCACGTGTGACTGTTCCCCTCTACCCTATCACTGTTTGTCCTAACTGGTAAGTCTTCATTGGCACCTCCCTTGAGGAAATAACAACGCCATCTGCCTAGCTGGAACGCTACACACCAATCAGTACATCCTTTTCAGTATATTTCTCCCTCAGGAAATGAAGTCTGATCTCAAAGGATCATAGGTTGAAGAGAAAATAGCTCAGAAAGGCTGCTACTTCTTACCGGTGTCATAGGCAAGGCTTATTACCCATTTATTCCTCCGACACATAGTGAGGACCAACTCTGTGCCCAGTGCATGGTGAGGCTGGAAGTACCTGCTTTCTGGTCTCCAGAGTTTAGAGCTGGGTGGGAAAGGCAACCAAACACAAATAAACCCCATAACAAGCAGAAACGCAGGATCTGTGTGAGTAATAAATAGGGGATGTGGCCACATTGGGAAAGGTTATAATTCTGGAAGGAAGAGAAGGAGTGAACTGGGGAAAGAGGGAGGAGTAGAGCCTGAGGCAAGGGAGGGAGTGTGGTCCTAACAGGGCAGGAGGTGCGCCAGGAGGGGCCAGGCAGCCTGGTTCTGGATTTTAGCCTTCAGAGTTACAAGGGTAATCGGGGTCTTGGAAGAGTCACCGAGCTCCTGGTGAGCTGTGTGTCCTGCGGGCCAGGGTGGACGGGGTGACCAGGGTAGGTTTGAGCTGCAGGAAGATGACCTTGGGCAGCAGGGCGGGTGGTCCGAGGAGGGCGGGAGTGAAGTCGGTGAGGCTCTAGGATCTGGCAGCGCCTCCCGTCCTGCAAAACCATTCTAGATAAGGCAGGATTTCTCAGAGCTGAAAAGTCACCAGGCCCATGTTTATCCTCCTATTACAAGAATTCATTTTCTTTCCAACCTAAATCCTTCCACCCGCTCTTCCCTATACCTTTGTAAATACCTGCAGAACACGCGGTACCCGATTTCTTCTGTGAAAGGCGGCCGTTTACCATTCTACCTGGTTGCCTCGGAGTTTACAAATTCCCACCTCGCTACCGTTTTTTTCCTTCAGATCCTGGGTTCAAACCTTGTAATCTTGTGTTTGCTTTTTTCTTCTTTTTTTTTAGATTAACCACATTTTTCTGAAGCTATAGAACCCAATGAAGTATGATACAGTCTTTGTCAGCATTCCTTGTGTCTGAGTGTTGAGAAAGGAACCATTCCTATAATAGCCTACTTTGAAAAGCAGTGGTTTTTTTTTTAATTTACAATACTAATTCATACTTAATAAAATATTCAAGCATGTCAGGAGAGTATAAAATAAAAGGCAACTTCCTTCCTGACCATCTGTCAATCCCAGTCCAGGAAAGTAACTTATTACTAACAGCTTGGTTCATGACATCTGTGATCTTTTTCTGTTTATACATAACTGTGTATATGTTTATGTCGTTTGGGGTTTTTTGTTAAGATTTTATTCATTTATTTGATAGCGAGCATGAGCTGGGGGAGGGGCAGAGAGAGAGAGAAGCAGACTCCCCGCTGAGCAGGGAGCCCAACTCTGGACTTGATCCCAGGATCCTGAGATCCCAAGCCGAAGAGCTGAACAAAGGCAGACGCTCAGTCAACAGCCACCCAGGCGCTCCTGGGGTTTTATTTTTATGCAAAAAAATGGACCAGTAATACAATTTTAGGCTTTTAGGCACTGTACCTTTATCTTACGTATTGTGGACAGTTTCCCATGTTAGAATATACATATATATATGCATATACATGTAGAATTAGAATATATATCAAAGACCTCATTTATTCTATTTCTCTATCAGTCCTCTTTCCCTTCCCTCCTCGATGACTAGAATAGCATTCTTACTTTTCTCCCTTCTTTTACCCTTGCCTACCTACAGACTCTTCCACACAGCAGCCAGAATGATTCCTTTAAAGCATCAGGCAAAAGGTCAAAGTCTGACAACAGGCTACATACAAGGCCTATGAGGTCTGGCCTCTCCTCTCTGGGTGACCCTTCTTCACTGCTTCCCTTCCGGCCACACTTCAGGCACTCTCCCAGCCTTCTTGGGGCCTTTGCTCTAGCCAGTCCCCTTGCCTGTGCCTGGGAAGCTCTTTCCCCAAATATTCATGGCTGACCACCCTATTTAAAACTGCAACTAGACTTCCCTTCTACTCTTTTTCCCTCCATAGCATTTCCACTTCTAACACCTCGTATAATTTATGTACTTCTAATCTTTATGGTTTATCACCTGTTTCCCGCTTCTAGAATCTGGGCTGGCTTTGTGGACCAGGAACCTTTGCTTAGGTTCCATGGGGTCCTTGGTTTAATGTTCCACCATCACCATCTTAAACTTTAGTAATTTCTGAGCAAGGAAGAGCCACATTTTCAATTTGCACTGGGTCTCAAAAATTATAAAGCTGGCCTTGTCTTGAATGTAAGCCTCATGAGGACAAGGATGTTTGTCCTGAACTCTGATGAATTCCAACTTCCTGGAACAGGATCCTAGTTATAGTCAGTGCATATAGTAGGTGCTCAGGAAAAAGAAGTATCCTCTTTCTTAGTAGTTTCACATTCTGAAGCTGACCTCCATCTATTTTCCTAGTCCCTATGGATTAAAAAACATGCGGCGGTGAGCAACCTTATCTATAAAACTTGGTACCCTTGAGTGGTTTGGCTTAAACACTTTTGAAAGAATACACTGGGACTGGTAGTTCTTTTTTATTTCTGATGACGTTGATATTATTGAGACTGCATGCTTTCATTGGGAACAGCTGTTTTTAGCAAAGTGTTTGCAGGCTACAGACCTCTGTCTCGTCAGATGAGAGTTACTGTGCACAGGGAGCCGCTGTAGCCACCCCACCCAGCCAACTGGGGATAGCCTTAACTGCACATTGGAATCACCTGGGAGCTTTAGAGATGCTGATGCCTGGGCCAGCCCCCAGAGATTTTCATGTAATTAGGGATGTGGCCTGGGTTTTTTAAAGTTCCCAGGTGTTCCCAACAGGCAGCCATAACATTCTCTCTCTGCTTTAACCCCATAGACCGTGCGTGAGGGATGGAATGGGCCTGCTTTGCTCCTCTCTTCTTCATAGTGTCCACGGGTTGCCTTCTTTAGTTTGCAGTTGAACAGCAGCTCGAAGAAAGGCTAGCTAGAGAATATTTTCCCAAAGTTAACAAAGAAGCTTTTCAAATTTCAGGAAGTTATTAGCCAGACATATGGATAATGGACATATATGTATTGTGATTTCTATTCAATATTACTGTCACCACTGAACTTGTTCATTAATAAGGATAATTGAGAGACTGCTACATTCTCAGTGAGATCAGAGCATCATCTTGTAAAGCAAGATGTAGCCAGAGTACTTTCACTTAAATTTGAGAAATATTTTAATGCTCTTATTAAATGGGACATGAAGTATGTGAAATTCTAATGAGAAAGAGTGAGAATAATCAATAATTAGGGATTAGCATTCTCAAGGATGAAAGACTGTTTTCTCACAAATTCTTCCAAAGTATTTATGATGCCCCCCACCCCCAAAACACACATAACTACATTTAGCAGACAACTTTGGGGCTGAAGAGTAATTGTGTCATGACTGAATAAGTGGAATGGGACATTCCTATGACCAAAACAACATACATGCCTTAAAATTTAAGGGGGACAACATTCTTGGGATAATACTACTAGGCCTTATCGCAACTTACTCAGAAGCTCTGGTATGAGCATAAGAGACTCTAACACTGATCCAGCCCTGGGGTGCAGGACCCACCATTGATATACCTAGCCCTCACTTAGGACCAGGGGGAAACACAAAGATGTAATTGAAATACTTATGAAGTCTAGAACTTGGTAATATCCTTCTTCATTGGCTGTGGAATGCGGCAAGACCAGTAAAAATGTCGTCTGTCTCTCCAACCCATCAATTTGACAGTCCTCCCTATAACCGCTTCTTCTAGAAAGAATTTTATGAGGCAGATGCTTAACTTATCCTCGGAGATTACATCTTAGTTGACTTTAACTCCTTCCACTATCTCCTGAAAATATAGTTTCGTTCAAAGCAGTCCGTTAGCAAATATGTGCCGAGGACTCTTTTCCAAGCATGGTGCTGGGCACTCAGTGTCAAGCAAATGTCACAAAACCCCAAGCTTCCTGAAGTTTAGAGTCTAGCCAGACAGACATTCAATCTTCGCATTAAATTGTCATAAAAGCTGTGAAGGTGTGTGTGGTGTCCATGAGCGTCTATAAAGAAGGGGGCTTGGTCTAAATGGTGCAAAGAAGGCAAGGGGGTGAAAGGGTCTCCCAGACTGGGCAAAGGCCTCCTGGTGAAGGGAGTGTAGCTTATTCTAGGAGTGGGGCTGAGACCCCTGGGACTAATCATCTAGGAAAGCAAGAGAGGAAGGCCTAGAAGCCAGACCTGGCTGGTGTCTGTGAGCCTCAGAGACAGAGACCCACGCCTATTCCCAATGGGAGAGAAGAGAGAGACCGAAGGAGCAATTTATGGGGGACCAAGTCACACCTCCCCATGCTAAATTATTTCCCACAATGCAAAGCAGTGAAAATGGCCCACATTCAACGTTTCTATAATCCTAAGACCCCCTAGGATAACTACAAATTTGAGAAGGAAAAAAAAATCCCATATTGGTTTCCTTGTCACAAAGGAGCAGATATTTTATTTATTCTTCCTTCGAAAGCCAGCATTTGGGTTTTAGAAAGCAGGCTCAGGGTGGGAATACTGCTGCCAGTCACTTTCCGTTAATGGGAGGTGTTATTGGAAACTTGTAACACAGGGAAACGTTTCCTGTCGATAGATGAACACAATTATTGGCAGTGTCACGAACCCCAAGGAAACACCAGTCTGGTTTCTAATGTCTTTTCCCCTCAACCTATTTCGGTTTTATTTTAGCAATCTATTTCACGGGGGTTTAATTTTATTTCTTTGGTGTATTTCATCTGGATTGTTTTTGTTTCATTCTTCATTTTTATTAAGCATTTGTTTTCTCTCTCTTTCTGAATTGCACTGAGGTGAATTGAATGAGAAATCCCAAAGGCACATGCCTAGAGAATGAAAATGTGTTTATTGTCCTTCCTATTAATGGACTTTAATTTGGATTTTGAGGAAGATGGTGTTCCTTCGTGCCCCTTCTCCACAACATCACGGAGGATTATACTCCAATGTTGAGAAATGGTCTGCTCCACTTATAAACGTGAGACCAGAAATAATTCCATATTCTCTATCACTTTATGCTACTTTTAGGAGGGGCTGGAAGTGGGCATCACTGAGAATACGACGTAGACTTTGAAAAGACTGGAAAAGTGGATGGATGAGACAAAATCCCTTAATTTTTTGTTTGTTTTATGATACAAGTAATACACACTACATTAGCTTTGTTTAAAAGATCCAGAGAGTGTAAGATAAAAGCTCCCGTTGACCCCACCCATCTCCAATCCTAGCGTTCCCTCCGAGCTAGCCGCTGTTAGGGGCTCTTCTCCCGGACACATCACTGTATGTGTGCAAATGCCTGAAAGCATGTAGACATAGATTGGTTTTGTCCGTGGAGTCCTAGAACAGCAAGTGCCTGATAATGTACGTACTGTTTGGCAGTGTTGGTTTCTCCCACTTAATACATAATACATCTTGTAGATCTTAGCAGGTTAGTGAGAATTTTCCTGACTTTTTTTGCCTTAAACTACTGAAAAGTATTCCCGGGTATCTTTGTCTGCTTGGGTTGCCATAACAGAATACCACAGGCCTGGCAGCTTAAACAGCAGCAATCCATTTTCTCCTCGTGGTGGAGGCTAGGAGTCCAGGATCAAGGTGGGTGCCTGGCATGAGCTCTCTTCCTGACTTGAGGAGGACCGCCTTCCCACGGGGTCCTCACGTGGTCTTCCCCTTGCACAGGCGCACTCCCTGTGTCTCCTCCTTTTCTTAGGACAGCAGTCCTACTGGATTAGGGCTCCGTTTTTATGACCTCACTCAACTTTACCTTCCTAACCGCCCTCGCTCCAAATACCAGTAGCATGGGTTCGGGCTTCAACATATGAACTATGGGGGTACACATTTCGCTCCATAGCATATAATAGCGATGTACTACACTTTATTTAATTGCTTTCACTTTATCAGCCATAGGATAAATTCCTTTCCATTTTCTTTTAAGTGCATGATTTTGTCCCCCTGATCTAAAACAGACCAAGACTTCCTTCGCCTCTGGGGCATGTGGGAAGGCTGGGGAGAGGGCTGGAGAGGGGGAAGGATAGAAAGTGAGAGATTGATTTCTAAACGGCTGATATCCAATTACTCATTCTCACTAGCCCACGGAGTTTTCAGCTGCTTCTTTCCCTGCTAAGAAAGTGGGAGAATCTGGCATTTGAGGGTGCAAAGTTGGAGGAGGCAGGCAAGGCCAGAAATGTCCTGTGTGGGCTGCAAGACTTCCCTGAAAATTAGCATTGCCAGTGAGAGGCCTGGGAAACTAAAAATGGGCCAGGCCGCAGGCAGACACCCCCAGCTCAGGTTCCAGCCACTACCCGACAGAGCTCTCCCGGGGGTGGGGGGTAGGGTTTGCATCCAGTTGCCAAAACGCAACATTGACCTTTTGGGCACCGTTTAGGAGCCCTGGGTATACAGGTACACCCAAGTCCCCTTACACTATGGGAAAATCTGGAATTCTTTGTCCATTTAGGGCAACTTGTTTTTCCTGGTAAAACTACGAGAGCCCTCTGGATGTGTGCTGTATTGGAAAGAAATACTTTGACCTTTTTTCTAAGCCACTGGTTCTCAACCAGCAGCAGTTCTGCCCCCCAGGGCACAGTTAGCAATGTCTGGAGACATTCTGATGGTCATAACTGGGGGAGCGGGAGGGGTGGGGTGCTACCCGCATCTGGTGTGTGGAGGCCAGGGATGCCGCTAAACATTGGGCATGGCACAAGACAGAGCCCACAACAAAGAAGCATCTAGCCCAGGGCTTCCTGGCTGGCTGTTTTGGTGGAGCATTTGACTCTTGAGCTTGGGGTTGGGAGTTCAAGCCCTATGTGGGGTGGGCAGTATACTTTTTAAAGAAATTAATTAATTAAATTAAAAAGCACATTAAAAAAGTATCTAGCCCAAAGCATCAGCTGTGCTAAGCTTGAGAAAAACTGCTCTAGCCAAATGATAAGATTTGCCGGGGTCTTGCAGCTGGGGAAATAATTTCAAAGAATATTGACATCTTTGTTTTGCCTGAGATGTCATTCGTAGGTAAGCCTGCAGGCCTCCAAAACTGCCGATTTGAATGTTTCTTTGAAATGGTGGATATATTAGAGAACAATTTCCTTTTATCGTTTTCAGATGGCTACTGAAGCAGTCTGTTCAATTTCCGAGGCGTAACACCCAGGATTCTTGGAGAATGGTTCATGACTCCTACAGCCAACCTGAGTTTCCTTATGCATTCAGTTGGATTACTCCTCATTATCAAGCGGCCTTGATTTAAATTTCTGCCCCCACACTGAAGCTTCACCTTGAGTTAAATAATAATACATGCTTGAAAGGCATTATGAGGACTAATTAGTTAACTTTTGTAAGGCGCTTTAGAGATAAAAAAAAAAAAAACAACCACCCTGCTTTGAGTTCTAACTATTACAAGTAGGCAAATTAGGCACTTTTTAGCCGTTATTGGTGGCTTTGATCCAGTCTGCCTTCTCACTGGCCTGGGCAGTTAGTTCACTGGGAGGAAGAATATTGGAATAAGCAGTGGTGGTCCACAGTGGAAAGATGCAAAGCTCATTTGGGATGGCTATTTTCAGATTCTCTTTTAGTGGTAAGAGGAGGAGAGAAACATCCCCAAGGGTAATTAAAATTCCTTAGAAGTGATGGAAGACTTTAAGGTATTACCTCTGAAACACCAATAAGTAGATTAGGGAGATAGTGTGTTTCCTCATTTATATTCATCCATTCTGTGTGTTCCTTTCTCCCCCTTATGCTATCCTCCCGCCCCCGTCCCACCAGGAGGAAAGCATGCTTACCAGACTCTACAAATCTCCCAAGTAAACCACACCCATGTTAGGAGATCTTTGTGTTCTCTGTAGACTCTTTTAACCCCTTTGGAGTGGCTTCCTTCCTTCCTTGTAACAACTGTCATTGTCCCCTGCACTCTATATTTGCATCACCTCTGTCGTTTGGAAAAAATTGAAGCCAAAATGGGCCAGGCACTCTCCTGGGGGCTTCATGCCCCATCGAGTCCTCACAACAGCCATTGAGATAGATAGGATTAGCCCCAATTTACAGATGCAGTAACCGAGGCTCATGGAGGCTGCTTTCTCCCCATGGACCCAGAGCTGGGAAGCAAGGATGCTAGGACTGATTATTTCAAAGTTATTGTTGTATTCTTTCTAGAACCTCAAACTTAAAGGAATTTCCCTGCACTCTCTTTTCATCGGCTTTTGTCCTCCTGGGAGTCTAGCAGGAAAGGTGGCATTGTTGTTCTTCAGATAAAGAGACAAGAGATAAGGAATTTGCCTAGGAATACCAACACCTTGATGATCTCTCACACAACTCGCTCCTTAGCCCCCACAATTTGGCTTTCCCATGGACCCCTTGGGACCCTGAGCCCACAAAGGCCATCTGTCCTAATAGATGAGTCCAGTGCATAATCCTGCTTTTCATCTCTTCCCTCGCTGGGGCCCTGAACACAGCCGACGCCTTGCTCCTGGGTTCTCTACCTTTTCCTTTGCTGTTTCCTGCCTCCCCTCCCACCCGTGCTTCATCCATCTTTGTTGTCTCCTTGACACGATGTACCTTTCAGACACTGAGGGCACCCCGGGGGACCGTCTTGCACATTCATTTCCACTTTGGTGATTTCGTCTATTTCCATGGCTTAGATCAGTGGTTCCTAAACTTTGCTGCATATCAGAATCACCTGGGGGAGCCTTAAAACGTACCGGTGCCCAGATTGCACCACAGACTAATTAGATCAGAATCTCTGATCATCAGTGTTTGGTGCTTTTTTTTTTTTTTAAGCTCCCTAGGTGATTTCAAAATGCAGCCAAGTGTGAGAACCAGAGGTGTGACTCATCCTCTCGATGTGATTCTCAGGCACGCACTTCGAGCCGCCACCTGTCCCCTCAAGATGAGATGTCTGTCTCCACCCGTGCCTTCTGTCCCATGGACACCTCCAACTCAGCACGTCCAAAGGGTAGGGTCATCAAATTTAGCAAGTGAAAATACAGAAGGCTCCGTCACATTTGTATTTCAGATAAACAGTGAATAACTTTTTAGTAGAAACAGGTTCTAAGTATTGCATGGGACAAACTTATCCCCCTAAATTGTTTGTTGTTTATCTGAAATTCCAACATAACTGGGCCTCTGGCATTGTCTCTGGCAACTCTATGGAAGAGAAAATGACCTGTCTTTGAATTGCCTCTCTGGCTGTGGCCCCAGGGCCTTCTCTGGCCAGTTCTTTCTCTTTCAGCCCCACACCCAGTCATGGCTCTTTTTGATTCTTGCTCTGCCATCCTGAAATTCTTCTCAGATCTTTCCTTCTCACTTCTCTGTCCATGCTTCTGCCCTCATCCTTGCTTGCCTTCGGGGTTGTGTTTGCTTTGTAACCTGACCCCTTTACTCTTTCCTCTGATCATCTCTTTTCCGTGATTTCCAAAATGACCTTATAAAACACAGATCTGCTCTTGTCACTCTTGTCACCCGTGAAAGCATCCAATGGCCACTCATTGCCAAAGGCAGGGTGGGGTGCACCCCTCAGAACCAGACCCCCACCTCACTTTACAGCAGCCGCACCCCCCTCCCCCAGAGCTCCCATGGATCCAGTCCATCCATCATGTCCTGGCACTTGCCAATGCCTTGGCTGCTGCTTGCCCTACAATATCTTCCCCTTCCTTTATTTTAATTTTTTAAATAATTTTTATTTTGTTATATTTGTCACCATACAGTACATCCCCAGCTTTTGATGCAATGTTCCATGATTCATTGTTTGTGTATAACACCCAGTGCACCATGCAATATGTTCCCTCCTTAATACCCATCACCGGCTTATCCCAATCCCCCACCCCCCTCCCCTCTGAAGCCCTTAATTTGTTTCCCAGAGTCCATAGTCTCTCGTGGTTCATTCCCCCTTCTGTTTACCCCTCCATTCTTCCCTTCCTTTTCCTACCGATCTCCCTGCTATTTCTTATGTTCCATAAATGAGTGAAACCATATGATAATTGTCTTTCTCTGCTTGACTTATTTCACTTAGCATTATCTCCTCCAGTCCCGTCCATGTTGCTGCAAATGTGTAATCGTTCTTTCTGATGGCTGAGTAATATTCCATTGTATATGTGGACCACATCTTCCTAATCCAGTCATCTGTTGAAGGGCATCTTGGCTCCTCCCACAATTTAACTATTGTGGACAAAGCTGCTATGAACATTAGGGTGCATATGGCCCTTCTCTTCACTACCTTTGTATCTTTGGGATAAATACCCAGTAGTGCAATTGCTGGGTCATAGGGTATCTCAATTTTTAACTTTTTAAGGGACCTCCACACTGTTTTCCAAAGTGGCTGTACCAACTTGCATTCCCACCAACAGTGTAAGAGGGATCCCCTTTCTCCACATCCTCTCCAACATTTGTTGTTTCCTGCCTTGTCAATTTTTGCCATTCTAACTGGTGTAAGGTGGTATCTCAGTGTGGTTTTGATTTGAATTTCCCTGATGGCTAATGATTTTGAACATTTTTTCATGTGTCTGTTAGCCATTTGTATGTCTTCTTTGGAAAAGTGGCTGTTCATATCTTCTGCCCATTTTTTGATTTGATTATTTGTTTCCCATGTATTGAGTTTGAGAAGTTCTTTGTAGATCTTGGATACCAGTCCTTTATCTGTGGTGTCCTTTGCAAATATATTCTCCCATTCCGTGGGCTGTCTCTTAGTTTTTTTGACTGTTTCCTTGGCTGTGCAGAAGCTCTTTATCCTGATAAAGTCCCATAAGTTCATTTTATCTTTTATTTCTCTTGCCTTTGGCGATGTGTCGTGAAAAAGGTTGCTCTGGCCGATGTCATAGAAGTTGTTGCCTATGTTCTCCTCTAGAATTTTGATGGATTCCTGTCTCACATTGAGGTCTTTCATCCATTTGGNTGGAAAAGTGGCTGTTCATATCTTCTGCCCATTTTTTGATTTGATTATTTGTTTCCCATGTATTGAGTTTGAGAAGTTCTTTGTACATCTTGGATACTAGTCTTTTTTTTTTTTTTAAGATTTTATTTATTTATTTGACAGAGAGAGAGAGGCAGCCAGCGAGAGAAGGAACACAAACAGGAGGAGTGGGAGAGGAAGAAGCAGGCTCCCAGCGGAGGAGCCCGATGTGGGGCTCGATCCCAGAAC